>NC_079445.1:35289662-35657162 GCF_903798145.1 Danio aesculapii | reverse complement strand
GACCACAAGAACATCACGTCATCAAGCTTCTCACAGGCCAGCACACTAATCTAGTTTTCATTAAGGTTGGAGGTGTAAATGGCTGTCTGCAGGCTTTCAGTTCAGCCCAATCAGCATAAATATGGCCCAGCCACTAATGATGCTCTTTATCGCAGTTCATTTACCCCTCCTTCCGCATCCCCACATATGCTCCGTTTCTTTTTCTGTTCCCGTAGATTTCTCCTTCACACCAATGGCTACTCTATTATCTAGGGAAGTGTGAGCTTGTGAAAACACATGCCAGCTGTAGGGATGGCAGCGAAAGGCCCAATTAAGACTCTGCACTCCCAGAGGTCTGTGCTTTCGGTGGTTTTGTATCCTCGCTTGGATCTGGAAGAGCACAGTGGAGGCTGAACTGCCAGCCGCAGAGGGAGCCTACAGAGGTGGCAGGGGCTGCACACTGTTCAGAATTTAATTGAGAATATTTTTTAAATATCAGTTTAGTGCAGAGGTAGAAAACTGCATTTGGAACTGATATTCCAATTGGAACTGAATTAAGAGTTTTGTTTACCCAGAAATTAAAATTTACTCTCTATTTACTCTCCCTCAAGTTGTTCTAAACTTTATGCATTCCTTATTTCGTTAAACACACACACAAAGATATTTTGATGAAAGCTGAAAACCTGTAACCATTGGCTTTCAAAATAGTTAAAAGAAATATTATAGTAGTCAACGGTGACAGGTTTCCAGCATTCTTCAAAATATCTTTTCATAAAAAACTAAACAACATATACAACAAAAAATATTTGAAACAAGTGTGAGTAAATAATGACAGAATTTTCACTTCTCAGTGAACTATTCCTTAAAAGATTATGCTGCAACCTCAAAAATTAAAATACAACAATATTTTTAAAATCGTTAGGCCTTGTTTCTATCCTTCAACCTTATAAAGGATTTATTCATTTGTCAGTTTTTGCTCATTTGAAATATAATAACCTAAATGTCAGAATAAGCGCATGTCAGAATAAGGGTGTTTTTCCTTAATGCACACACATGCATACATATGCATACATATACACACATTTTATTTTACAGTTTGTTTTAAACGATAGGCTATATGCACATGGACTTTTAATTTTTCAGCCAGGCAGCCCAAGGGTTTCCGGTGAACTGTCTTTCAATTATCTTTCCATTGTCACTTTCCATTGTCACGTTTAAGATCTGATTTCTTTAAAAATCTGCGATCTTCACTGCCTGGTAGATATACGATATGAAGTGGGTCTCAGATCGAACAAGAAGCCCTGTATTAAATTCCATTTCCCCCCACCATGACTTTAAAATATGACAGTTTATTTTACCCCAGTATTTTCAATGGAATTTCTGCATTAGCCTGTTGCTACTGACAGCGCTAGTGGTTACAACAGTCTTTCATTTTATGCTTGAACAACTAAATGAATGCATAAGTCTATTTAAATGAATGTATTGTAATTACATTACACCATCAATGCTGTAAAAACAAACTTAAAAGTAAAAAAGTCACATTAAGCTTTCACCGAAAGTCTTTAAGGCTTTAAAACTCTAGCTGTGCATAGAGCCTATTACCGCAGACAAATAATTATGTAAATATAAAATCCATTTTGTAAAATAATTGCGAGCAGACACGAATATATTTCCCAATCGTTATATATAATTATAAAAGATAGTATTAATAAATTATTATTATTAGTGGTAATTATTTTATGATATTTTTATAGATACTTGCAGAATAAAATAACTAATAAAATAAAAATTCTTCATTTCAAATAGTAATAACATTATTGATATTTAATATTAATACTATAAGTAATAATAATAATAATCATAATTGTTATAATCATTTGACATAATTGTTATAATCATCTTACTCACTGCTGCTCTTATAGTTGTGTAAATTGCTTCCTTGTCCTCATTTGTAAGTCGCTTTGGATAAAAGCGTCTGCGAAATGACTAAATGTAAATGTATAATTACCAAAAGTATCAGTCTCTAAATAGAAATTGTTTTGTTGGACTAATTATTTATTTCTCCTTTTCCAATTATTTTACTGTTTACAATTTCATGTAGAATCTACAGTAACTTACTGTAAATCAATGACAGTAAAATACTGTATTTACATATACAGCACCATTTAGCTTGCTGTCCATGTATTTATAGTATTGTATATCTCCACCCTAAAATACAGTAATTTTCACAATTTAACGTTAAAATACAGTAACATACGGCTTAACTGTCCTACAGTAAAATAGTTCATATTACAGTTACTGTAAATACTCTGTAATTTACAAAAATTGTTAACAGTGTAGTTGTAGTGCAGCAGTCTGCCAGTAGCTTACTGGAAATCAGTTACAGCAAAATACTGTATTTACATGAATTATATATTATAGTATTATAAAAAGATTATTATTAGTAGTAATTATTTTATTATATTAGTATAGATATAACTGGAGAATAAAGTACCTAATAAGATAAAAATGTATCATTGAAAATAGTAATACATTTTTTGGTTTGATATTTAATAGTAATACTATAAGTAATAATAATAATCATTGTTAAAATAGAATTATAAAGCATGATTTGTTAAACTTATTATTTTTTTCCCTTTTGCAATTATTTTCCTGTTTAATACACTGTTTAATTACACTATTTACAAATTTTTGTAGAATCTACAGTAACTTACTGTAAATCAAATACAGCAAAATACTGTATTTACATTTTCAGCACCATTTCTTTTGCTGTATATTTAAAGTATCGTATATCTCTCCCGTAAAATACATAGTTACTTTCATAATCCAAACTTAAAATACAGTAACATTGCATAACTGTCCTACCGTAAATCACAGTTCATATTACAGTTAAATACTGTAATTTACCAAAATAGGGTATTTTTTGAAATGCAATTCAACAGTATCTATTTTTCTAACTCAAAATCCAGCCAATCCACACTCAAGAATTCAAAGATTCTGACTGCTCCTGTCTTAGATCATATTGGTTCATAATATTTCCATAAATGTCCAAAGAGGACCATTCAGTCTGTGTTTACAGAGAGCAGAGACATTATTCCAAAAGCAAACCAATCACACTCTTACACTCGTTTTTGCTCTTTAGCTCCTTTATAAGGTCATAAAAGAAATCCATCATCCCCTCTTTCCCCCACCGAGTTAAGAAATCCGTGATACCCGATTTCTCTAAGTAGTAGACGAGCTATGAATATTTGAGATGCAGGTGATTACCAAAAGCTGCAGGCACTCGGGTGACAGAGACGAAAACAAGCCGCTTCAGCACTTCCTGACACATCCTTAACTGCTATCATCTGGAAAAGCAGCACGCCGGTCCCACCTTGGATTGAGCGGCATCAACACCCACGTACTTCGTCTTACAAAGCAGTTTAACTGAGTCAGAACTAAGCTGACGTTTTGAAATGAAAGCACAGAAATATGTTTAGCGTGCTGCATTTCCATTTAGATTCCAATTCATCCACATGCCAACAACCCAGTCGAAAGGGGATAGGTGAGAAATATGTTTTTTAGTTTGGCGAGTACATGCTGAAAAAAAATTATTAAATATGGAATGCCATGAGAATTCATCAAAGCCATCTGTGCTGCTGACTGCACATTTATTTGCGGTTTTGTTTTTTGTTGGGAAAAAACATAGGCCATGAGAATTAGCCAATGATTCAGATTATATGTCATGCATGCTTTCAATAGTATTGGATACCTTTAGATGATGCATTAAAGGGGTGGTCCAGGGTGTATTTTTAAGGCTTGGTAGTGTTTTTAAGATGCAAAGCAATGTGTGCTCAAGCTTTATTTGTAAAAAATTACATTATTTTTTTCATATATCTTACTTTGATTATATACAGTTACTCTGCTAACATAAAAACAACTGTCATATTTCCTAGTTCCTCTAAAAGCCTGCCCTCAAGAGGCTCTGATTGGTCAGCTAACATAATGTTATGTAATTCGAGGAATGGCTCCACCTCACCAGGAAAAGCATCACGCCTCTAGCACGCGCTGTTCCTCTGCTCTGTAAATGCTGTCAGTCAGTTTAGATTTTAGCCGTATCAGTTTGAGCCTGAATCAGACAGAAAATAAAGAGCACACACCTGAACCTCATGCCTGCTCTTTAAAACAAAAACTGACAAGTGTCTTTTACATATATTCAGAAAAAGCATGTGTAAGTAATACAAAACGTTCACATATCTTTTGCGAGTTGGTAATTTGAGATGTAGAATGCAGGGTAAGCGGCTTCGTAGAGAGACACTGCAGCGCTGCTGAAGATTGTGGCTGTTTACAGGGGTTTGACTGATAAATATGATTTTGAAGCTAAATTGTTAGCGGTGCCAAAAAGCATTTCCAGTTGTTTACATCCTTGCTACAACATACCATTAAAGCTAGAAACTATGCATATAATAGATCAATTTTAACAAATAAAAATACTACCAGGTTGTGGTTCAAAATCCAAAGCTGCTTCTATTATGGTTGGAGTAGCTCCTTCTTTGAGGAGTTTTAGCCGAATCCAGCACTGAACTGGAAGATTCTGGAAGCTATCCTTTGTCAAATGCTAGCTATATCTTTTTTAAATAATTCTCTGGAACACAATTAAAATTAAACTCTAAGCACTTTTCTCTTTGTGTCGTGTCCTTTGGAAGCCCAAAAGCCTTCTCTGTTCAGGGTGAATGTGCATGGTGAATGTGCGTAATCTGAAGGGTTTATGACATCATTAACCTAGATGTATGCTTTTGTATTCTACAAACTCGCTGTAGGCTTTGATAATCTAACTCTGTAAAAGCCAATGTCTCCCACTTTGAGCGTCATACATTCAGAGATGTTGTTTATGTTCACACAGCTACATTACAAATCAACTAAAGTTTAAAATATGATATCATTGTGGACCATCCCTTTAAGATCCCCGAATTCATTTCCATGCCTAAATTCTATCAAACAGTTGTAGTAAGTGGAAAGATGCCCAAAAAAATCACTTGTACAGACATTAAAAACAGAATTTAGATTTAAGCTAAATTGACATTTTCTGTTAATATTTACTCATCCTCAGACCATGAAAGACGCACAATTGTTTTTATTCAATATCACGTTAAAGAAGATTTAAGTTGAAACTGTGGTCCTTGGTGATTCATAAAAGTCAAAAGATTTATAAAAGTCTAACTACTAGGTTATTACCTGCCTATATTTTAGATATCAACTGTTTACTAGTACTTATTAGGCATGATTTTATTCTACATCCCTAATACTACCCAATACTTAATACCTATTACCTTAATAGCTATCAGTAGTCAGTAAATTACTTTTGAGCATTTGTAAATTCATGGTATAGTTTTGTATAATTGCACTTATAACTTATACCTATATCCTGCACTTGGTGCTAGTGCACTCCTGGTTAGACCTAAACTGCATTTCGTTTCCTTGTACTAGTACATGTGTAAGGACAATAAAGTTGTATATAATATAATATAATATAATATAATATAATATATAATATAATATAATATAATATAATATAATATAATATAATATAATAATAAAAATATAACATAAAATAATATAACGGTATAAATTAATATAATATAATATAATATAATATAATATAATATAATATAATATAATATAATATAATATAATATAATATAATATAATAACATAAAATAATAACGGTATAAATTAATATAATATAATTTAACATAAAATAATATAATATAATATAATATAATATAATATAATATAATAATAAAAGATATAACATAAAATAATATAATAATATAAATTAATATAATATAATAATATAATAGAATACATAATATGTAATTAATATATATATTGAATTATGAATAAATATATAATAATAATAAATAATATAATCGTTATTATAATAAATATGAATTGTGATCTGTTAATAGTGTAAATTGTACATTCAAATAAAGAGTGACTAACAAAACTAATACCCATGGCTCCTGATGATACATTGAGGAATTGGGAAAGTTCAAATAAGGTCCTGCAGGGAGGCCTTTGTTTCATTGGAGATATTTTAAATAAGGGTTCTTGAAAGTAGATTCTGTCATTCTTGGCAGTAAATAAGGATCTGCTAAGAGCAACATTTACAGGCTCTTTAAATCAGCTTTTAGAGTTAAATACTTGATATTAGTGGCTTTGATCCAAACACAGGGTATTAAAAGTTCATCACAGCTAGAGAAAACATTAACATTCTCTAAAAGCCTTTTACATTTAATTTATATATATATATATATATATATATATATATATATATATATATATATATATATATATGAAATATAATATAATATAATAAAAATAATAATAATATAATATAATATCTTGAATTATGATCTGTTTGTTAATAGTGTAAATTGTACAATAAAATAAAGAGTGACTAAAAAAACTTATACCCATGGCTCCTGATGATACATTGAGGTATTGAGAAAGTTCAAATAAAGTCCTGCAGGGAAAAATAAAAAATAAAAATAAATAAATAAATAAATTGCTCACCCTCAACTTTTTCAGTATGTATTGATGATGTATATCATCGAAAGTGTGCTTAACTTGGGTTCCCCAGGGATCTATTCTTGCCCCTATCCTGTTCTGTTTGTATACGTTTCCCTTAATACAATATTTAGGAAGTACGGTCTATCGGATCACTTTTATGTTGATGACACGCAAATCAATGTGCCTCCCAAGCAAAATGAGAGTGCCGGGCTACGTGTACTGTCTGCCTGTTTGTCAGAGGTTAAGGCTTGGATGTCAAATAATTTTTTTAAACTAAATGAGAACATTTTCCCAGTACTGGGTTGCAGCTGGAAGGGCATCCACTGCATAAAACATATTCTGGTTAAGTTGGTGGTTCATTCCACTGTGGTGACCCCAGATTATTAAAGGGACTAAGCCGAAAAGAAAATGAAAAAATAAATGAGAAGAAGACTGAGGCAATTGTTTTTGGACCTGAGCTGGCTCGGGAAAGCTGAATCAAATGTTGTACAATTTATCTGACTGTGTTAAACCATCTGAAAGGAACCTAGGTTTTATCCTAGATTCTGCCCTTCTATTTGATTAAAAGGTAAATGCTGTAGTTAAATCTTGTATTTTCCAGCTGACATTATTAGCCAAATGTTTTTTAACCGAATTTTTCGTGCAGAATTTGACAGTTTTAATTAATCCATGCCTTCGTATCATCACGCTTGGACTACTGTACAGCAATTTATGTGAGTATTGGCCAACCCTATATAAATCGTCTTCAAGTGGTCGAAAATGCAGCCACTAGGCTTCTTACCGACACCTTCAAGTTTAGCCACATTACTTCTATCCTGTGCTCCCTAAATTGGTTGCCGATATGTTTTAGAATTAAGTTTCAAATTTAACACATTTTTCACTACAAAACTTCCATCACTTTACTAGCACTTTCAAGTCAATTTTCATAACCTAATGTTTCATGTAATGTCTACATATACGTAGTAAATCATAAGAAACATTTACATTTATTACAGCATATCAGAAAACACGCAATAGTTTCAATTTATTTTTATATCTATGTAAAATAGATGATGCTTACACAGCACTAATAATGTGAGAGCATGTTTTTGGCCAAGAAAAGAAAAGTAAAAACAAATAACCTCCATTCCAACATACAGATATTTGTCAAACTAATTTTAGATAATCCTAATAGTTCGGTAAACTAGTAATAGTAGGTAAAACTACTTCTATTATAAAGCTGCCAACACACTGCACTTTTCGCTCCATAGACTTCCATTCATAGGCATACGAATGCGGCAGACCAGAAACATAATCATGTGTTTCGCATTTCACTGCATTCGAAAGTTCAAGCTTGGTGAATTCTTACCTGTGAAATCACAGTGATTGTGTGATACCAATAGAAGATCATTTGAAATAAGAAATTTAAAATATGGAGCGATCGCTCACTTTTATTAATGTCAAATCTTATTGTTTAAGCCCGCCTCGTTTCACAGCCCCATACGACAGAATTTTGCATGTTCAAGCTCTAGTGTGAACACGGCTTAAGTCGCTTTGGACAAAAATGTCTGCTAAATGTAAATGTAATTTCCATGACTTGTGGGTTTTTCTGTTTTCCAAAACTTTTCCAGGCCTGGAAAATATCATGTCAAAATTCCATGACTTTTCCAGGTTTTTCTTGACCGTATGAACCCTGTTTTAAGGTTTTAAATGTCCCGGCTCCGACTTATCCGTCTAATCTTATCACTGTTAAAATATCTGGCAGATGTTTAAGGTCATCAAACCAGAAAATGCTAGTAATTCCCAGATCCAAATTGAAGAAAAAAGAGATCGAGCTTTCTCAGTAGCAGGTCCTAAAATGTGAAATGGGCTACCTTGGTCTGTTAGCATTTCTGTGTGGAGTTTGCATGTTCACCATATGTTCGCATGGGTTTCCCCCACAGTCCAAAGACATGCTTTATAGGTGAATTGAATAAGCTAAATTGGCTGTAGTGTATGAGTGTGAATGAGTGTGTATGGATGTTTCCCAGTGATTGGTTGCAGCTGGAAGGGCATACGCTGCGTAAAACATGTGCTGGATAAGTTGACGGTTCATTCCGCTGTGGCGACGCCAGATAAATAAAGGGACTAAGCCAAAAAGAAAATGAATGAATGAATGAATGAATGTGTATTTTTGATAGTTTGTTTTAGGTTTGTACAGCACAATGGTCAACAACCAAAAACCAGTTGTTTTATTGTACTTTATAAATAAATAAACTAAACTAAAGTTAATCCAAATCTGCATCGGTTTCTTTCTTTTGCAAAATAAAGATAAAGGAAGATATTTGGAAGAATGTTGGAATACAGAGAGACGCTGGGCCCCATTGGCTCTCACGGTATTTATTCAATGCGAAGTAATGAATGTTTGGTTAATTATGTTCTTTAAAATAACTTCTGTCGTCAGCAGAAGAAAATAAAAACTAAAGATGAGTAAATGAGGAACGACTGTATTTTTGGACTATCTATCCCTTTAGGTAAACTAAAGTAAAACAAAAATGTTGTAATTGTAGTGTATTCATTAGACTTTTACTGGAGGATGGCAATTGTGTTGCTATGCAGTTCCTACTGTATATGCACATTGCTTATAAGGGTTGCTCAGGTGGTCTGAGTGGTTGCTAGGCAATTGCTTACTGACCCAGATGAAAATAAAACCCATTCACAAGTCTGTAAGGTATTTTGACCCCCAAAGTATCTCTATGGAATAATTGTATGGGGATGATGTTTGATGGTTAGCATGCTTGGATGCTATATAAAATCTGATGAATTAGTTTTTTAGCTCACTAGGCCATAATCAATGTACTAGAGACTTCAATAAGCATCCAATAAATGCACGCCATAAAATGCAATCTATAAAGAATGAGAATATTGTTTAACTTATTATATTTGACCTTGTAATACTATAATACAGTGAATTATTTCCTGGAGGAAATAATGGTGATCCAATAACGCAGCTCATGTATGAAAGTGCATGTACAACTCTTTGAAAATGTTCACACAATCCTTTGATGAATTACTCTAATATGAGCAGAGTGTGAGCCAATCTCTCATGCATTTTAGCGCACTCACTAGTGGAGAAGCTCTGGAGGAGCAGAGAAACACTTAGCCTTGAGAGGAAATGATGTATGCTGGAAAACACTACCTGAGACCAGAGGGAGCAGCACTCTGGGACTTTCACAGGTTTGCTGGCAGCCATTTAAGATCCCTGGAGAAACTGTTCATTTCCCTTTTATCCAAGAGGTGAGAACAGTGTGCACAGCCTCGGCACTAAGAGTCCTATCATAATGAAGAGAGGAAAAAAAGAGAGGAACATTGAGTTACATGAGACATAATGAAACTGTATTTGGTCTGAAGAGGTTTACTGGGTATGTTTGATGTGCCTTGTTGCACCCAACTGCAATCTATGTGGCTAGGCAGAATTTTAAAAAGGCCACTTTATTAGGTACACCTGTCCAACGGCTCATTAATGCAAATTTCTAATCAGCCAATCACATGGCAGCAACTCATTGCATTTAGGCATGTAGACATGGTCAAATCGAGCATCAGAATTGGGGAGAAAGTTTACTTTGAATGTGACATGGTTGTTGGTGCCAGATGAGCTGGTCTGAGTATTTTAGAAACTGCAGATCTACTGGGATTTCAAGCACAACCATCACTAGGATTTACAGAGAATGGTCCAAAAAAAGGGGAAAACATCTGATGAGTGGCAGTTCTGTGGGCGCAAATGCCTTGTTGATGCCAGAGGTCAGAGGAGAATGGCCAGACTGATATAAAGGCAACAGTAACATTATTCCGCTGTGGCGACCCCGAATTAATAAAGGGATTAAGCCGAAAAGAAAATGAATGAATGAATTTTGTCAAATACTGTACATAGCAAGGAGGCATTCCTAAAATAATAATAAAGCCACTAGGCATTTACTACAACCTTTTTTTGTTTGAGTTTTAATGTAAGGATGTCCAAACTCAGTCCTGGAGGGCCGGTGTCCTGCATAGTTTAGCTACAACTTTCTTCAACACACCAGTTTCTAGTATATCTAGAAAGAGCTTGATTAGCCGGTTAAAGTGAGTTTAATTGGGGTTGGAACTAAAATTTGTAGGACACCGGCTCTCAAGGACCGAGTTTGGACACCCTCGTTTTAATGTCTATGTAATTAGTAAATGGTTTGTAAAGCATACAGTTGAAGTCAGAATTATTATCCTCCCTTTGAATTTTTTTCACAGTTCATTTCACAGGAAATTTTCAGTTCATCTGATAATATTTTTTCTTATTTGTTTTATTTTGGCTAGAATAAAAGCAGTTTTTAATTTTTTAAAAGCCTAGTTAACCTGCCTAGTTAACCTAATTAACCTAGTTAAGCTTTTAAATGTCACTTTAAGCTGTATAGAAGTGTCTTGAAAAATATCTAGTCAAATATTATTTACTTATATACTTATATAATAATAATAACTTATTAAATCAGTTATTAGAAATGAGTTAATAAAACTATTGTTTAGAAAAAAAATGTTGAAAAAAATATTCTCTGTTAAACAGAAAGTGGGAAATTAAGAGGGGGGGTAATAATTCAGGGGGGCTAATAATTCTGACTTCAACTCAGTGGTGTAGTCAGAATTATTAGCCTTTTAATAGTAAAAGGTGGGGTACTATTACAACTGAGCCAAATTTTAAATGAAAGTAGGCAAATGTCACATCTTCAGTATGACATTAAGAGTACACAGCCAGGTAATAATTGAGTTACCTACATGTTATTGTTGCTGTTTTGACTTTTTTTTTTTTTACCTGTACCTGTAACTATTTACTTCCACAATCAAAGGAAAAACAAATACTATGCCAATGTTGTCAGTGTAAGTCAATGGTTACAGGTTTCCAGCTTTCTTTAAATTATCTTCTTTGTGTTCAACAAAAGGAAAAAAATACAAACCGGTTTGGAACAAGTAAAGGTTGAGTAAACGATGACAATTTTCATTTTTTGGGAAAACTACCCATTTAAAAAGGAAAAAAATAAACAAATTTATTCGTTTTAAAGAGAGATGCTAATAGTCTAATCCTATTTAATGATTTATGTTTCGCTAATAGTGCCCAATCATTTGCCTCATCATTTTTAGTGTTATATATAGTGTCGTTCCCTGTAGCGGAAGGCACGATTAAGATAAATGTGAAATACTGTTTTACAGGGGCGATTTGAGGATTTTCATTTTAGGGCGGCTCAGGAAGATCCTTTTAGGGTAAACAAAGAAAAATATAAATTTTTAAGCAAGAATTTAAAATAACAGACCAAAATTAGGGAAGTTTAATCAGAAAAATAAGTGAGTATACCGAGGGTATATGCAATTATTGATCTTCAGAATACCCAAACAGCTCGTGGAAAAAAGTAAGCATACTGAGTATATGTGGGTATAGCAAGGACTCCACAACTGCTTCAACTGTATATGCAAATGTCCAGCGAACATCAAACCTATATCTATCATTACTGATAACAAAACAAAAATTTGCTGATTTCCATATAACAATCAAACTGCTAATAGGAATGAAGAGCAGAAAACTTCATTGCTGTATTGTACTTTTAAGATAAATTGCATTAAGTGTAGATGCATTCGGGTACTGTTGTTTTTGTTACTGTACACCCTTTAAAACAATGCTGGGTTGTTGTAACCCATCCATTGGGTTTTAATATATTTATTTAATTGAGTTTAACAAATAAATAAATAAACCCAACATTGTGTTTGTTCATATTTGACCAATGTTGGGTTACAACAACACAGAATTAGTGTATATTTACAGTTTAAGAGCTTCGATTTAGTCAGTCACACGAAACCATGACATTGAAAGTCTCACAAACTTCCTTTCTTCTCTATTCAGCAGATCATCTTGACCATGTTCTGTACAGTATGAATGCCTAAATGGCTGTGTTCAACTAATATTCTTGCACATAGTGTTCTCTGGCTTCAATACATCTCTTTAGCTGCTATAGTCTGGTTTTTGGTCTTTCACTTCACACTGACATGGTTTCCAGTTCTGCTCTGTTAGATAAGTCAGCCATACACTCAGTGCTGCATCGTTCATAATGCAGTTCTGTTTGGATCAAAGGTGAAAAGTTAGCTCACACACTTAGGAACGGCACCATCCATCATCTGGTTCTCTTTCGCTTACTGCCACTATCATTCCACATTTTGCAAAGACGCTGAACACAGCTTTGGTTAGAAAACAGTTCAGCTGTTACTAACAGCTAAACCTTTTCTTCTCTTCAGAAAGATTCCCATCTGTTCATTCGTTAAAACCCTTAAACCCAGCATCCCAGATATCTCCAGTACACATATAATTGCACAATTCATCACTGTGATTATAGTCAACATGGCTAAAAAAAATAAAAATCTTTACTTTGCTACTACACATTTCTGTTCTAAAATGATTCATGGCGCATGCATGTCCGCTTTCGTCAAATGCACTGCTGGTAATCTTTCATCAATATGTAATTACTCGTTCCACCTGAAATTACTTGCTTGGTTGAGGTCACCATGTCCTCTTACAGCATTTTCTCCCTGAAACTGAAAATATAGAGACCACATATATTTTTCAAAACATCCAGTCAATTCTGAATGGATAAAATCAAGTATTTCTCTGAATATACAGTGGCTTGCAAAAGTATTCATACCCATTGAACTTTTACACATTCTCACATTATGACCACAAACATTAATATATTTTACTGGAATGTTATGTGAAAGACCAACACAAAGTGGCACAACAATTGTGAAGTGGAAAAGAAAATTATACATGAGTTTTTTTTTTCTTTTTAAAAATAAAAAAACTGAAAAGTGCAGTGTGCAGAAGTATTTAGCCCCCTTGAGTCAATAATTTGTGGAGCCCCCTTTTGCTGCAATTACAGATGCAAGTCTTTTGGGGTATGTCTCTACCAGCTTTGCACATCTAGAGACTGGAATCTTTGTCCATTCTTCCTTGCAAAGTCTGAGTCAGATTAGATGGAGAGCGTTTGTGAACGGCAGTTTTCAGATCTTGCCACAGATTCTCGATTGGTTTTAGATTCAGACTTTGACTGGCCATTCCAACACATGAATATATTTAATTTTAAACCATTCCATTGTAGCCTTGGCTTTATGTTTAGGGTTGTTGTCCTGTTGGAAGGTGAATCTCTGCCCGAGTCTCAAGTGTTTTGCAAACTCCAAAAGGTTTTTTTTCCAAGATTGCCCTGTATTTGGCTCCATCTATCTTCCCATCAACTCTGACCAGCTTCCCTGTCCTTGCAGAAGAGAAGCAGCCTCAGAGCATGATGCTGCCACCACCATGTTGGTGTGTTTAGAGCGATGTGCAATGTTAGGTTTCCGCCACACATAGCGTTTTGCATTTAGGCCAAAAAGTTGAATTTTGGTCTCATCTGACCAGAGCACCTTATTCAACACGTTTGCTAGGTCACTCACACGGCTTCTTGCAAACTGCAAAGGGGATTTCTTGGGGTTTTCTTTTAACAATGGCTTTGTTCCTGACACTCTTCCATAAAGACCAAATTTGTGCAGTGCACGACTGATAGATTTTCCCACCTGAGCTGTAGATCTCTGCAGTTCATCCAAAGTCACCACGGGCCTTTTGGCTGCATCTCCGATCAGTGCTTTCCTTGTTCGGCCTGTTAGTTTAGATGGATGACCATGTCTTGGTAGGTTTGCAGTTGTGCCATACTCCTTACATTTGCATATGATGGACTGAACTGTGGTTTATGGGATGTTCAAAGCTTGAAAAATCTTTTTATCGCCTAACCCTGCTTCAAATTTCTACACAACCTTATCCCTTACTTGTCTGGTGTGTCCCTTGGACTTCATGATGCTGTTTGTTCCCCAGTATTCTCTTAACAAACCACAGAGGCCATCACAGAACAGCTGTATTTGTACTAAGAATAAATTACACACAGCTGGACTCTATTTAGTCATTAGGTCAACATTCGATCAGTAAGCAATCATCAGGCAACTTCTGAAGGCAATTGGATGCACTCTGAGAAAGGGGGGCTGAATACTTTTGCACACTACACTTTTAAGTTTTTTGTTTGTAAAAAAATAAATAAACTCATGTATAATTTTCTTTCTATTTTTGTGTTGGTATTTCACATAAAATATGAATACTTTTGCAAGCCACTGTAGTTTTCTCCAAAATTAATTTGAAACTAATCTACATAAAACAAAAGAGTATTTACTGCATAACTATTGTTACCCTAAAAATAAAAACATGCTTTAACAGCCTCGCTAAACCTGAATCTATGATGTACAAACAGACTGTTGTTTTTGCCTCTAAGCCACCCAGCTGCTTTTAAACCGTACTTTGCATGCAAATGTGAAAATTCTGACGCATTCATTTACTCTACGAAAAGTTAATGCTATTGAAAAATAACCCCAATTTCTGACTGAAAACTCTGCAATACCTCTGCAATACCAGTGAAAGGTATCTGCTTTCTCTACAGAGTCATACCTATTTCCCCAGCACAGGAAAACAAGAAAACAACCACACTATACAAACGGTCACAGCTCAGCAGAGCCAGCATTTAAATAGGTGATTATATGTAGTAAGATCAGCCGAGAGACACCCACGATAGATGCATTACATTAATCATTCCAAACGAAGATGCTTCTTTCTCACACCATTCAGCCTGAGTAGATAATAAGGATGCATCAAAAAAGCAGGTAGAGCTATATTTGCATCATTTTATCATGGGTGCAGACTTCAAGCAATCTCTGCGGGTCTGTTGCAGAGCATGACCATGTTTTAAATTGCCAGTGTAGAGAGAAACTATACCAACATGCAGAGGCAGGCCATGAAATTTTAATGTTCTACAGACATCTGTAGATACCAAACCTCTGCATTCAAGCTAGTGAGTTAAAGAAAAGACAGTGAATGCCCTGAAGTGATTCTAAAATGCATATATGTAGAGTTGGTGCTAATATCAGGTTTGATATCAGATCTAAAATAAATAAGACTTCAATGTTTATACAGTGCAAATGTGTATTGATTAAATTAATAGATAATAATTAGCACACACATGTTGTCTTTGAATATAAAACACACACACACAGTTTCCAGTTTTGTAACTGTTTTCTGATATAAAATGAAAGCCAATGGTATCCGAAATATCCATTCATCAGTCCATTTGCTGCATCTGTCCATCAATTCAAATCTATCAGTCCCTGTATCTGTTCATTCAACTACCTGTCTGTCTGTTCATCAATATACATCCGTCTATACATTCAACATTCTATTCATCCATTGATCAATCAACCAACCAACCTATCTTTAATCCATCTGTCTGTCTGTCCATCCATCTATTTATGTCCATGCATCCATCTATTTACCACAACTCCAACTCCACACCTCCATTGGCCAATCTCTATATTCATCTACCCATCCATCCATACCATCATCAGTCCATCCATGCGTTCATTTCTCCATACCTCCATTGGTCTATATCCATCCATCATCATTCCATCCATGTTTCCATCCATCGGTCCATCCATCAATTTGTCTGTACCTCCATTGGTTCATGCATCCATTTGTCCGTACCTCTGCCTGTCCATCCATCCACCCGTCTGTCCCTACCTCCATCGGTGTACATCTATTCATGTAATCTATCTATCTATCTATCTATCTATCTATCTATCTATCTATCTATCTATCTATCCGTTAGTCCATTCATCCACCCATTCATCTATTCCTCCATCAGACCATCCATCTATTCATCTAGCCAAACATACCACCATTCATCTATCCTTCCATATCTCCTTTGGTCTATCTGTTTCCCATATGTTTATCCATCCATCCATCCTCCCATCCTACCCTCCAATGGTTGGTCCATCCTTTTATTTATTCATTCATCCATCTGTCCATATCTCCATACCATCATCAGTCCATCCATACCTCCATCGGTCTATCCATCCATTTGTCTGTACCTCCACCTGTCCATCCATCCACCCGTTAGTCCCTACCTCTATCGGTGTACATCCATTCATGTAGTCCACTCATCTATCCATCTATCCATCTATCCATCTATCTATCTATCTATCTATCTATCTATCTATCTATCTATCTATCTATCTATCTATCTATCTACACATCCATTTGTCCGTTCATCCACCCATTCATCCATCAGATCTATTCATCCATCCTTCCATATCTACATTGGTCCATCTATTTCCCATCTATTTATTCATGCATCCATCCATCCATCCATCCATTTTTCATCTATCCGTCCATATCTCCATCGGTTGGTCCATCCATCCATTTATTAATTCATCCATCCGCCCATATCTCCATCCATCTGTCCATCCATGTATCATCCATTCATTAATGCATTAATCAATCTGATATCCATTTGTCTGTCTGTCTATCCATCCATCCTGAAAACATTGGAAAATTGGAATCACCTTTCAGAACGAATAAAGATTTGACACCAATTTGCACAATTTCACACCAGTATCAGTAAATGAAAGGCTTTTCATTGGCATGACCCTGCTTTCACCTCACCATTTGTCAGTATAAATCTAAGTTGACTGCAACCAACCAACGCAACATGACCAGAAACAATAATGAGTGTGCTTTTAAACTAGCACAGTAGAAAGTGTTTTAGCATCAAAACAGAACCAAGGTACTGTGGTTCAATCCTGTAGTTTTTACTCGGAGAAGCAGAATCTAATTTCAACCACTGATTCTGCCAGAAAAATAATACGCTTCAAGACAATGAGGAAAGCTGCTAGAGGTTATGTAAGAGTGTAACTACACAAGATGAATGCATTTTTCACTCATACAAGATATGTACAAGTCTGGAGTGAATGATCAGCCTGCAGACAAAACTCATTCACCGCAGCTGGATTACAGAAGGGACGCAGATTCATTTAATCACACAACGATAAGACTAATCTCAAATAAAACCAAAGGAACTGTTGTGTTTGTTCTGCTGAAATTATGCATTTTACTACAAAGAGAGTAATAACTGCCTATGCACTTCTTATCGGCTTCATTAAAATCCATCAAAACAAATACCCAATTATTGGGGGAGAAGATGCTCCAAATTTTAAGCTATGGTTGACAGGACTTAAAGGTTCAGTGAAATTGAAAAATGTTTAAATGTTAGTCTTCTTATAGAGAAAACAATGACTAAATTTGCATTTAGAAGATACATAACGGATATAAACATGTAAAGCTTGTAGTTTGTCACTTCAGCCTGAATGGTTTTATTAACGTCACCTCATACTTCAGAATCAAATCTTGACCAATCATATGCTTTCTAGTAACTGACATTGCCCACCTCACCCTCTATTTTCTGACATTGCCCACCCCCGTCAAGACAATCTCGTTGGCAGAGTTGCGACGAAACAAAAAAAAAAACATTGGTTGCTTTTTTAAAGTGGAGGGGCTAAGTTATACCCCGCCCTCTCATAGTTTTTCAGTTGAGATTACGGCAAACATTGGATAAAAGATGGCAAACACTAAATTAGAAGGTTTTTTTGTTGGAAAATCTCTGATCACATTTAATTGTTTTGTAAGTTTGAGACCAATACCTGGATTGTTCTCTGCAAAACTATTGTTAATACTTTTTTATGCTTTCATCACCAGTTTTAAATCAATAAATAGTATTCTTGGGTTTTATTTTTGGGATGTTATATTACTTAGCACTGTAGGCTCATTCTGAAAACGTACCCCTATATACATTTCTGGATATCTCGAATTATGTAGCCGTGACATATGGCTGCATTTCGTCTTTAAAACGAACGCTACTGGGCAGTATGATGCAGTTCCTTTTTGTGATTATCAGCTGACGGCTTACCTCTGTATGGACTGCTTTACTGCTGCTACCAGTGTGTCCAGTAGCTCGCCATGTATGTCGGCGGACTTGAGACGCAAAGAGGAGTTGACCACAACGATGGGATTCGAGTTCGGCAAAGAACGGTTCCAGAAAGCAGGTGAGACAAAAACAGTAGGCAAAATATAAAACAAGTAAATAACAGGGTGAGAATGTGGTAAAATCTAAAAACGTGGTAAAAATCATGCAAGAGTTTTTTCTTTTTCTGGATTGCTTTTTTAAAACTGTCGGTTGGGTTTAGGGAAGTGGGTAGGCGGGTCAATCTGTGCTTTTGAAAACACAATTGGTTGGGTTTAGGGAAGGAGGAGGGTGGGTCAGTTGATCTGTCGGTCAGTCAGTCAGTCGACAGCGACCTCTGTTGGATTTATGAGAGAACAGCAGGCACAAATGGCACTCACGAGAGAAATTTGAGATCTCAAAAAGCACCACCAGCTTCTGGTGGATTTGCGAAAACAAAAACTACAAAGAAACGTACCTCCTGGGACGCATTTGGCGCTCTGCAGAAATGTATATAGCAGTACTGTTTGGAATGAGCCTGGGTTGTTATTTTGTCTAAGTTTTAGTTGTCAATTTTCATCATAAAAAAAGTAAAGTTGCAATGGATAATTTCCTGATTTCCTAAATAAAAATATTTGTATCAATCATTTTGCATCAATGTATGAGTTGGCAAAATATATTGACAGATAATGAAGCATTGACACTGACATTAATTTAAAGTACTCAGCATATCGGCAATAATATGAAAGAGGCAGATATGAATGGTTGATTAATATTATGAAGGCACTTTTTTCTAAGAGCAAAATCATTAAATACTTGCCAAAAACAAAATATAATCTGTACAAGACTTTCAGGTCTGTATCTAATATGTCAGATGTGCATCGGTAAAGCAACTGCTGTGCACATGCTCAAGCGCACACACAGAACCATTAGTTAGTTTGGGCTAAAACATCTTGCACAATACAAGAAACTGACTGCACTTTTGTGAGTCAATACTTTTCTGAAGCAGCAAAATGTATAATTTACACACTGTAAAAAATGCTGGATTTCACACAATGGATTTGTGTTGGGACAACATGAAGAAATTAAGTTAACTTTTTAGTTTTTACAAATTTAAGTGGATTAAACATAAAACAATTACGTTGTCCCCCAAAAAACTGAACAATTGTGTTTTTTTTATATCCAAAATAAATGTCAATGTTGTTAAAACATATATTGAATATTAAAAATCACCTTTGAAGATTGTCATATTATCTGACTTGTACTTCTTTTAAAATGTAGGACAGTTAATGTTAAGTATATCCAATATTTGTTTATGTAAAATTAATTTAGGGCAGAAAAATTGGCTAGATGCAATTGACCAGTATTGCATATCGGTGTTGATATCAGCTGAACGGAAAAACAGTATTTTCCCTAATCAAGTTTTTCCTTAAATAAATAATATCCCTAATAAAGCAAATACCCATTTAAATTTCCTTTCCCTTCTGCTAATTCTTCCCAGATGAAAGCAAAATGTCATTTGTTAGAGTTCAAAAAGGACCACCATCAGGTCTGTGGATGTTGGTGTGTGAGCAGACGCTGTGCTCTGGTCCTCAGGGTAGCAGGCTTGGGTTGTAAATCACAAGGGGAAATGTTGCAGTTCCTTTAGGTGAAGCATCATTAGATTTCCAAACCTCCCACGACCACTGGAGCCTCAGATGTGCGTCAGCTGCTAAATGTTAAGACCTACTGGCCTCCAGCTTCACGGCTCCAAATGACGCTCTCAAATACATCAATAACCAACATTACTTGTGTTTTTGAGTGTACATACAGAAACACTTGGGGACAATTAACACTGTTTTTTCTGCATTAAACACAGAATGCATTAAATGAATAAAAAGTGACAATAACTGAACTTGAAATTTATCAGAGAATTACGTAATATTATTAATTCATTCATTTATAATTCATTCATTTTCCTTCAGCTTAGTCCCATATTTATCAGGGGTCGCCACAACGGAATAAACCACCGACTATACCAGCATTTGCCGCAACCCAACGCTGGCAAATAAGTAATATTATTTTTTAGTATTTTATTTTTAGTAATAATATTTCTTTAACACCAAATCAACATATTAGAAATTTACAACAGTGAAGACTAGAGAAATGGTTGTTAAAAAATTACAGCTTTGCCACCAAAGAGATTACATTTAAAATATATTAAAAATAAAAATAAAAAACTGTTATTTTCATTCATCCACTCATCCACTTTTTACGCAGCGAATGCCCTTCCAGCTGCAACCCATCACTGGGAAACATCCATGCTCATTCACACACATTCACTACGTTCAACTTAAGCATACACAATTCACCTATAGCGCATGTCTTTGGACTTGTGGGGGGAAACTGGAACACCCGGAGAAAACCCACGCGAACATAGGGAGAACATGCAAACTCCACACAGAAATGCCAACAGACCCAGCCGAGGCTCGAACCAGTGACTTTCTTGCTGTGAGGCTATCGTGCTACCTACTGAGCCACCGTGTTGCCTAGAACAGTTATTTTACTTAATTATATATATATATATATATATATATATATATATATATATATATATATATATATATAAAAATATATATATATATTTTTTTTTACATTTTTTGTATTTATTTTCTGCATAAAGAGCATAAAACGTGTTGAATGTTATTGTATTAAAGACAAACAGGGATTTTTAAGCATCAAAACAATAAAAGTGTAATAGATCCTTAAGTTTGTCTTTTTCCATATATTAGAATACATTTTGTGAAATTTATTTATTTATTCATTCATTCATTTAGCAAATACATATTGAGTTCCATATATTTATTATGATTTATATATCTCGTGAATTTTATTTATTTATTTTCAGGAAATACATAGAGTTATGCATATTTATCATGATTTACAGAAGACTAAAATGTAATGCAGAGAAAGAAAAGTTTATATACGTAAAAAAAATCTTGCCATTTAGAAACATAATCATTTGATGACACATTAAATATGAATTAATATAAAACTACCCTTTAACCTCTAGTTTTTGTCCCATTTTTTCAAGTTTTTATGTTTTATTTAACATTATAAAAATGAAATATGATTATTTATTCTTTTATATACTTTAGAACAACTCAGAATATATTTTTGACATTTTCTTGACAATATTTTAATTTTCAACACAGTCTCATTCTGATTACGTACGCTATGTACATTTCTCGACAGAGCAAAATGCGTCCAAGGAGGAACGTTCTTTTGCAGTTTTTGTTTTTACAATTCTGCCAGAGGCCGCTGTGTATGCTTTTTGACATTCTCTCGCGAGCACAATTCTAGACTGCTCTGCTTGCGTAAATCCACCAGAGGGTGCTGTTGACTGACTGACTGACCAACCGCCGACCAATAACCCCACCCACCCCCTTCCTTAAACCCAACCAATAGTGTTTTAAAAAGCACCAATTGACCCGCCTACCCACTTCCCTAAAGAAAAAAAAAAACCCTCTCGGCAGCCTGATTTTTACCACGTTTTCAGATTTTACCACATTCTCACCCTGTTACTGCCTTGTTTATTTAATTTTTTTGGTTTTTGTTTTTGTCTTACCTCCATTCTGGAACCGTTCTTCATTGGACTGTGGTCGCAGTCAACTGCACTCAAGTCCGTGGCGAGCCACTGGACAAACAGGTAACAGAGGAAAAGCCGCCAATATAGAGGTAAGCAGTCAGCGGGTAAGCGATAAAAGGAACGGCATCATACCGCCCCGTATCATTCCTTTTAAGGACAAAATGCAGCAATACGTAGCTCTGGCTACATATTTCACAATCTTCAGAAATGTATCTAGGTGTACGTTTTCAGAATGAGCCTAGGTTGTTCAATTCAATCTCGAAATCTAAGCGACAGTGTTTTAAAAACAATCCAGAAAAAGAAAAGCCCTTGTGGCAGCCTCATTTTTACCACATTTTCAGATTTTACTACATTCTCACCCTGCTATTTACTTGTTTTATTTATTTTTTTGGTTTTTGTTTTTGTCTTTCCTGCTTTCTGTAACTGTTCTTCATCAGACTAGAACCCTGTGGTCGTGGTGAACTCCACTTTGCATCTCAAGTCCACGGCGAGCCACTGGACAAACTGGTAACAGCGGAAAAGCCATACAGAGGTAAGCAGACAGCTGGTAAGTGAGAAAAGAAACGGCATCATCCATCCACGTAGCATTCACTTTAAAGACGAAATGCAGCCATACATACCTCTGGCTACATAATTCACAATCTCCAGAAATGTACATAGGGCTTCGTTTTCAGAATGAGCCTATGATGTTTATTTTGATCTCAAAAAATGTATATTACCTGTATTAAATATGCTATGTAAATAAATTCAGCTTTGTAGCTTTAACTTCATGCAGACACTAAAATGGGATGTCTCATATTTGACTCTATCCCATATCTATTCTCACGGTAAAAATAAAGAGTGTTTTGGAACTCAAACAACCAGCATCAGGCCGTGTCTTCTTTTAAACAAACCCCAGTTCACCTTTTCCAGAATTTGAAAACTTTCCTATACAATGTTTCAAAACATGTCAGTCATCGATGGAAAGCCTGTCATTTCTATTGATATTGCTGCTAAAGCCATGAAACATGCTCCCATTTTTGCATCATGCAGACAATTGCAGCCTTCCATCAATACAGTATCAACCCGCTGCCAGAAGAACCTGTCAAAGGTCACGCTGTGCTATGAATAATTAATTCTAAAACAGTGTTTGCTCATAGGATAAGAACAATTAGGCTCTGCTTTAATACAACAGAGCACATACAGTTGAAGTCAGAATTATTAGCCCTCCTGAATTATTAGCCCCCCTGTATATTAGTTTTCCCAATTTCTGTATAACGGAAAGAACAGTTTTTTCAACATATTTCTAAACATAATAGTTTTAATAACTCATTTCTAATAACTAATTTCTTATATCTTTGCCATGATGACAGTACATAATCTTTCAGGCCCGTAGCCAGGGGGGTTTGGGTGGTTCAAAAGACCCACACCCTCACTGACAGAAGTCCAGAATTCATTTTCTTTTCAGCTTAGTGCTGTTATTCATCTGGGGTCACCACAGCGGAATGAACCGCTATGCGTTACACATGCATTTGCAGCTGCAGCCCATCACTGGGAAGCATCCATATACACTCATTCCCGTGGCGCCCTATATGAGCTCATATGAGTCCCATTTTTGACAGTATGCCATCATAAATTGTGAAAATAATCGATAGAGGAAGGCTTTAAGACAAATTAAATTTTTAATTCTTCAAATTTACAAATTCTGATTGAGGAAATGAGCTGTCCAGTTTGTTATTTACCTACAGGCTACATTTTTTAATTTGTTTGGTTTCCTAATTGGGGTTTTTTAATGATGCATGATAATAAATTTGTATTTTAAAAATAAGTATTTAAGTATTTTTATTCTTTATTCAAATTTTTATTCAAATTTTTTTATTAAAAGTTCTAATCACACAACATTACTTAGTGCAATTTAAAGGCTTAGCTAGGTTAGGTTAGTTAGGCCAATCAAGATACTTTGTTCTGTAGACAATCGAAAAACATTGCTTAAGGGGACTAATAATATAAACCTTAAAATGTTAAAAAAAAAAAAAAACAGCTTTTATTCTAGCCAAAATAAAAAAATAAGACTTTCGGCAGAAGAAAAAATATTTTAGGAAATACTGTTGAATATTCCTTGCTCTGTTAAACATAATGGGAAACATTTGAAAAATTAAAAAATAAAATCACAGCAGGGGTAATAATTTTGACTTCAACTGTATGTCACTATTTAGGTTTAATACCCTTTTGTTATATTCAGGATGAAAACATGCACTAAATTAAACTGCTGTGAAAATGCATTAAATAAATAATTATTTCCAGTTGTTGTTTTTTTTTTTGTTTTGTTTTTTTGCATAAATCTGTTAATCAACCTCAGTCCTGATCAAAACTACTAATGTTTTTTCTTTTTAAACTACAGGATTTTAACGCTTTAATTGCCAAATTCACAAATGTTGTCACTGATTTGGTGAAAAAACACACACACACACACACACACACACACACACACACACACACACACACACACACACACACACGATGACGTATTTTCAATATAAAAAGTAATTGTGGACTGGATTTTTTTACCCTTTTATGACAGTCTTGGACATGTGAATGATTAGTAACAACATTGCCTTTGATGCATTGTTAGTTTTTGTGCAGCATAAGATTTTCATTTTTTCTCCCTAATCCACTGTTGGTGGCTGTTTTTGCCCCATTGACTTCAATTTTAAACAGTTTTTTTCACCAAATCATTGACATCATTTATGAATATGGCAAATAAAGAGTTAAAATTCTGTAATTTTCTAAACAATTTAGCAGTTTTGATCAGAACTGAGGTTGATTAACAGATTTATGCAAAAAAAGTATCTAATGCATTTTTACAGCAGTTAAATTAAGAGGATGTTAAGGCTGGGCTGAGAAATGATATTATACCAAATGGCGATAAAATTTATGTCAATAACGATGAGAAACTCTGGACTTTTTTACTCTATATTGATCTAAGAGCCAATTAAACAGGAGAAATGTGTAACAATTGGAATCTAAAAGTGTGTTAATATATCATTTCCGGCCACCGAGATGTAGAGATTCGAGATGTATCGAATTTTCAAGATGTATACGACATGAAATAACCCCAGAGTGGATGAAAACATCGACAACAGCCCAGATTAAAAACAAAAGACAGAAAAAAAATCACTTTCCATTTAAAAACTAGTCTAATTTGTCTATAAAGTTTATATAGCTTATAGCTTTTTAGTCTCTAAAGCTGAAAGAGTAATTATACATGTAGTGTGAGCTCAGGTTAAAATAAAAATTCATCTCGGTGTCAAAAAGCGACCCAGTGTTCACTAATATAGCTTATATTATGCTGATTCTTAGGAGTGCACAAAAGACTTCTCCTTAAAAGCATTAACATCTTACACAAGGTTCACTTCATTGAGATCAGATTTTCCATACGGCAAAAAAAGGCCACAGGCTTCATCTTTTTAGCATTTTGCTGAAAATCCAAGAACTTTTTTGCTCTGATGTTTTTTCTGCTTGGATTGCAGAAAAGTGTTTCATGCTTTACACCCATCTTATACTGATCATCAGAAACAACCAAAGGAAGGCCACAAAACAATCCACTTGCTAAAGTGATAGTATATTTACTGTTCATTTACTCACCCTCAGGCCAACTTGTTTCTTCGGTAGAACATTACAGAAGATTATTTTAGCTGAAATGGTGGTCCTGGTGATTCATGAAAATGCAAGTCAGCAGCTACTGGCACCTTTGAGAGAGAGAGAGAAACATATGCAGTTGAAGGCAAAATTATAAGCCCTTAATTCTTTATCAAATATTTCCAGAGTGATGCGTAACAGATAATTTTCACAGTATTTCCTATAAAATTTTTTTCTTGGATAAAGTCGTGTTTTTTTTAGTTTGGCTGGAGTAAAAACAGTTTAATGATTTTTTTTTAAAGAATTTTGCGGTCATTATTATTAGCCCCTCAAGATTTTTTTCTTTTTTTTAAGTGGCTAAAAAACAAAACTCTTTTTTGCATTAACTTGCCTAGTTAGCCTAATTAAGCCTTAAAATTGCACTTTAAGCTGCATACTAGTATCTTGTAAAATAACTAATAAAATATTATCTACTCTCATTTGGGTTACTAGAAATTAGTTATTGAAACTATTATGTTTTTAAATGTGTTGAAGAAAATCTTGAAAGAGCTCAAATTTCACAGCTGGTCTAAGGCTAAGTTCACACTGCAAGGCTTAGAGCTCAAATCAAATTTTTTCTCAGACCTGAGTGTTTTTGCATAGCTGTTCACATTGTTATGTGGCCAGTATCAGATTTGGTCCTAAACTGACCCGTATGTGCAAAAGTACAATTAATGCAGTGTGAACATAGCCAAATAATTTAATACAATTAATGACATTAATCAAACAAGCAAATGGAAAACATTCACTCTTTTAAGGTTAAACTTCACAATTTGATTCCAGGTCAACTATAATCCCACTTAAATTTCCTAACGGAACTAAAACTGATCTTAAACTGCAATGTGACTATTGTGGATTAACACATTGTTATACCGATGCTAAACGATATATTGTGCAGCACTAACTTTAACTATTACATCACAAAATACAGAAAACCATGTTACGTGTGGTGTTCACTCCTGCCTGTGATTATTACTTTCAATTGATCTTGTTTGTCTTTTTCCCTTTTCAGTTTTCTATTGGTTGATTTGGTGACGTCAGGCTTTTAAAACAGATGGAAGCGGACTTCTCGCTCTCGCTCATTTTCTCCACGCCACCAGTTTCTGATGGCTTTAGGCCCAATCCCATTTCAATTTTTGTACCCTTTCCCTGTCCTCTTGAAACAGAGTGTGAAGGGGAATGGTGACAAAATTTACCCCTAAGCATCATATCATCATATGTCATCGCAATCGCTTACTTCATATAAGATTGACGATGTCAACTGTTATAGTTTTGGTATTTATCTTCAGTAAATCACTAAAGGCAACGATTTCATGTTATCATAATGATCAAATGTGGCAATAAGCTGGTAACTGTACTGTGCATTTACTCTGTGGCCATATTCATCAATGTAAACACAAGAAAACAACATTAACATTATAGCAGACACTGTAATAAAGGTCATTCCCAGCCACTAGACCTTTCTAAAAGGGGATTCAAGTGCCATCAGGTGACAAAATGTTGTGGTACTGCTATACAGGAGCTATTATTAGGGATTACAGATAGCGAAATTTAACGTTTTTTATTTTAGTGTTTTTTTTTTAAGCATGACTGTAAAACACAATCAGGGTTATGAATATATTAAAACATGTGCTTGTTTGTTGTAAAAATTTGCAATAATAACAAAAACATACTAATTTGTGCATCTCCTGATCTCCGTGTGCAGTCGTGCTGTCGTTGTAGATGGTGTGCTCTGGGAAATTTACCTACACATTGATTTCGAGTGTGGTCCTAAAAAATCTCTGTTTTAAGGGGTATCTAGCCCTTCCCCTTAGCCCTACGACTTCAAGCTAAAGAGAATTGGGACACCCCTACCCCTTCACGTGAACATATAAAATGAGGGGTAGGGCTAAGGGGAAGGGCTAAGGGGTAGAATTTGGATTGTGTTCTCCTTTATACTTTATTTTGATGTCTGTTTAGAGTAGAAAGTCCCAACCTGCTTTAGGTTTGTTTTGTTGTTTGTTGGGCTCCTCATATCTTGTCATTTTGGATTGTTTTGCTGATTACATTATGTTAATAATGATTTAATTGGAGCACATTGGCCATTGTTTATTTATGTTGCATTGTCTTAGGATCACGAGTCGTATTTAAATAGGGACCGCAACACTGCAAATGTATGATTTTTTTGTGCTGCTGTTCTTGATCAGGGTGGCGCAGTGGGTAGCACTGTCGCCTCACAGCAAGAAGGTTGCTGGTTTGAGCCCCTGCTGGGCCAGTTGGCAATTCTGTGTGGAGTTTGCATGTTCTTGCATGTTCAACCCCCACAGTCCAAAGACCTGCGCTGTAGGTGAATTGGGTAAGCTAAATTGTGCATAGTGCATGTATGTGTGTGAATGGGAGTGTATGGATGTTTCCCAGTGATGGGTTGAAGCTGGAAGGACATCCGCTGTGTAAAACATGCTGGATAAGTTGGCGGTTCATTCCGCTGTGATGACCCCAGATTAATAAAGGGACTGAGCCGAAAAGAAAACGAATGAATGTTCTTGATCAGGTCAGGCTAAGAAGAAGAAGGAAAAAAACAGCTCTTTCCTTATGAAGTTGTTGTGGTTCAAATGCAACTTTGAAAAGTGAAAGAATTTTCATTTTTGACTGAACTACCCCTCTAAGACCAATTATACCGACAATTACTGTGATCTTGAAAATATGTAGATTCGCACCGCACCACTAATTAACCAGCTTGCTGCAAAAACCACTATCCCATGCTGAGGACCAGCGTCTACATCCCAGCATCCACACATGAGCAGCTACAGTATGCGGAGTTGCACTTTTTCTTTCATGCTGAGTAATGAGCATGCATGAGACGCGAGCGAGCAGCCGAGAGCATCATGTAGATGAACTGGGATAGATCAGGGCTGTGTAGACAGAGCAAGGAATAGTACACAACAGACTTCCAAGCATGAACGCTTCCCTCTTCTCCCACACACACTGTCTGCATTACAAGCAGCTGGTAGGTGGCGAGGTGCCGTTGACGTCTGCTCGTGGGCTGCTCGTCTGTACCGCGTTTTTAACCTCCTGCTTTTTTCTCTGTATCTCACACTGTCCATTGACTGTGGAAAATGCAAAGATGAAGAAATTGGTCTTTCATTATGATGCCAAAAGTCAGCTTTCAGTATCTATTTGTTTTTATTATGTATTTTTTATTTGCTGTAAGAAGATACAATGGAAAAAGCAGTGTGGGAAGTCAAAACATCTCATACAGGACAGAAGAACTGATCAACACTGCTGAGAATGCGAAACTAATGTGTTATTTGTGAGGAAAGTGATGCATTAGTTTGGAAAAATATGAGAAATGCATTTTAGCTGAACACTCAAAACATTACTTTTGCTGCTTGTTTAAACAACTTGAGTTGAAACAACGCAATTCTTACGTTTTTTGGAGGACAACTTAATTGTTTTGTGTTCAATCTATTTAAATTTGTAAAAAAGTTACCTTAATCGATTTGTGTTGGGGCAACGTGAAGGAATTGTGTGAAACCCAGCATATTTTTACAGTGAAGTTTAAGAATACAATGTTGAATATTGAGAAATTATATTTTGTAGTAATAATCCTGTAGGGCTATCTTTCTTCTGTGGAACAGAGGTCATATTTTAAGAACTGTTTCAATGTCGAGTCTTTATTTTTTACACTCAAATTTTATTTTATTTTTCAAATTACTTATTTATAATCAGCTAAAACAACACAATTATTGAGTTTTTTTGGCAAAACTTAATTGGTTAATGTTCAACCCACTTAAATTTGTAAAAAAAAAATAAATAAATAAATAAAAATCCCAAGCTAAATAAATTCCATCATGTTGTCCCAACACAAATTGGTTGTGTGGAACCCAACATTTTTGTACACTTACTGTAGAAATTTTTTTTTTCTAATTGTTGAAGGTACTTATTTAAAATGAGCTTAAAAAAACTATTCTTGAGGGTTTTTTTTTTTTACTTTTTTTTTATGTTCATGCCACTTAAATTTGTAAAAATAATTAAGTAACTTAATCGATTTGTGTTGGTACAACAAATTATTCATACCCCTGGCAAATTCGGACAGTTTTTGTTCAAATGTAAATAACTGCTGAGAATTTTTTTTTCACACTGGTGCCTCTTGTACATAGTCTTAGTATCTTTTGAGAGAAGCCGGTGTCATTTCCGGTCCGAAAAAAACTAGCTGGTTAAACAAAAGTAACTTTAAGTGGTGCAATGAGTCTATGCTTTACTAAAGAGATAGGTCTTTAATCTAGTTTTGAACTGCGAGAGTGTGTCTGAGCCTCAGACGTTATCAAGAAGGCTATTCCAGAGTTTATATGTATATGTTATATATAAGTTATTGTATAACGATGGGTTGTTCTGTAGACTATCGAAAAAATATATATAGCTTAAAGGGGTTAATAATTTTGTCCTTAAAATCTTTTTCTAAAAATTAAAAACTGCTTTCTCCAGAAGGCTTTCTCCAGAAGAAAAAATATTATTAGACATAACTGTGAAAATTTCCTTGCTCTGTTGAACATCATTTGGGAAATACTTAAAAAAAAAAGGAAAAAAAAAAAATTCAAAGGGGGGCTAATAATTCTGACTTCAACTGTATACACAGCGAGAGTGATTTCAGACACAACCCAGCATTCAGACTACAACCTCACACACACACAGCCAATTTAATTTACCAATTCACCTATATTAGGGTAAAGTAACTATTATTTGATGTTCAATATTGCTATTGTCATGTGTTTAACACATAACATAGGACATCATAATACAACACACAGAACATATCATAAAAAATGTCATGTCTTTAGAGCAAACCAGAACACCTGGAGGAAACGTTACATGGGGAGAACATGCAAACTCCAGACAGAAATGCCTCCTGGTCCAGCCTGGACTCAACCAGCGACCAGCCATACTAACCACTTAGAACCCAATACAATTCATAAAGATACAGTAATGTGTGAAGCAAATCAAGTTAAGATCTTGTGTTTCAGTTACTAAAAAATCCTAAATACTTAAAACAAGAAAAAAATGGCAGTGGAGTATGAGAAATAAATGTTTATACAATAATAAATTGATTGATTAATTTTTCAGTTAAATAATAGTTAATATCTGATGTCAAAACTGCCAACTGACACAGCCTGGACTTGAACCAGCCATTTTTTTTTTTTGTTATTCTTAGTAGGAATTGTCCAGCACTGTAGTGCACTTCTGGACTGCCATCAAGGTTTGATCTTAGCTGACTGAAAATAGCCACTCTTCTGAAGAATGTCCCTTCGCTTCTGCGCAGCCCTTAAGTTGATTTCTGTTTAATGAAGTGTCTACTGCATGAACTCCTGAGTTCAGGGCTCTTATAACCTGTGAAGATGACAGTGATGAAAGACCAGCACATTCATCTCCACAACAAATCACCATGGGAACTGCATCACACATCCAGCGTTTCGGGGGTCCTCCGTACTCCGGGAAGCAGGAGTGGTTTGGATGGAGGAGTGATGGATGAAGTGTTGATAATCGCAGAGCTGAGAAAGAGTGCTTCACAACACTCTCCCAATGGGTTGATGATCCTCCTATATGATTACTCATTGAGCCAATGACACTCTGATTATATAATGCTATACTTTACTGCTCTTGTTATAAATCCATTGCGATTTAGAAATGAATCAATGCAATACCTTTGGATTTGGCAGTAAATATGTGTGTGTGCTTGAAAATGCATTAAAATTAAGAAATGTTATTACAACATTGATATTACAATATTATTACAACTGTATATCTATATAATGTATTCCTGTGTTGTCAAATCAGCAACTCATATTCATTGTCACATGATCCTTCAGAAATCATTCTAATATGAGGATTTGAAGAGGTTGGGAAAAAGTGATAATCTACTTTATTTCGTCCATCCATCCATTTATATATGAAGAGTTCAGATGCAAAACCCTCTAAATCCATCAGACCTCTTTTCTTGCAAATGAGCATCTATCAGGCTCCTCTGATTAGGTTCACTTTAGACAATTCTTTGGTTTTTAACAAGGTAAATTTTCCTTCTAAATCCACTTCTGTTTTCTTTGCAAAAACCTCTAAATCCACCTATTGGAACAAGACTATTGGAAAATCACTAATTACACATACACAAACCATCTAAAATTAAAAATACATAAATCTGTCAAGTAAGTGGCAGTTCATTCCGCTGTGATAAACCAGGGAAAAAGCAGAAGGAAAATGAATGAAGGAAATCTGTCAAGCAAGTGCATTAATCAATAACATTAAAACTGGCATTAAATAAATCTTAACAATCTGTTGTCATTTCTGATATTTGGGATTTAGATTTAATGTAAGTAGAACAATATAAACATTGTAAACATTGTAAACTAAGCTTGTTATATTCAAATAATGTAGTGTAAAACATTATGAAACATCAATAACTGTGCATTGTCCATTAATATAAAAAGCTTAGGTATTATGAAGTAATATAAATAATGTAGACTTTTATACATTATATTTATATTTTAAAAAATAGCTTAAATTAGCAAATAAAACACAAGGTATGTCTACAGGGCAAAAAGGGAATGACAGTTTTAGAAGCTGACAATTTTTTCTCAGACAATTTTAGAAGCTGGCATTCTTTCATCCTCACCATACTTAAGTTCTTGGTCTCTTGTTTATCCTCATAGCATCCATGTGGGATAAAAGAAAGGCATCTTAACTCTGTCTTTCCTAAATTGAAGTTGCCGTTTAATGTATAGTAAATCGGACTCAAAGTAGCGTCGCTTTTCTGCACGCATTAGCTCATTTTGGTGGAAGTGGCGTTTAGCGGCTTTTGCATCTGAACTCTTCATATATTATTTTCCTTCTAATTATGTGATAAATTGAAAGGTCCAATGTCTGAGGCCTAATTCCAATTCTATTTTTGTAATTCCCCACCCCTTCCCTAGGCCCTTGAAACAGAGTGTGAAGGGGAAGGGTGACAAAAATGTACCCCTAATAAATAGGACAACATTACAACACCCGCACACATCATCATATGTCATCGCAATCTCATATGAGATCGATGATGTCGACTGCTGTAGTTATTCCAGTTGTGCTATTTTTTGGTAATTATCTTCAAGAAATCACTGAAGGCAACGATATCATGTTCTCATAATGATTTAATGTGGCAATAAGATCGTACTGTTCTGTGCATTTACACCCTGGCCATATTCATCAATGTAAACACAAGAAAACAACATTAACATTATAGCAGACACTGTAAAAAGCTCATTCCGAACCACTAGACTTTTCTGACAGGGGATTTGAGAGTCATCGAGTGTCAGAATGTTGTGAGACTGCTGTACAGGAGTTATTAAAAGGGATTATAGATCATGAAATTTAATGTTTTTTAATTTAGCGTAAAACACAAATGCCTTTATGAATGCATTAAAACATATGCTTGTTTGTTGTAAAAATTCGTAATATTGACAAAAAATTACTAATTTGTGCATCTCCTGACTTCCGTGAGCAGCCATGCTGTCGTTGTAGCTGGTGTGTTCTGGGAAATTGTCCTACCTATTGGCTTCAAACTGTGGTCCTAAAAAAAAAAATCTTCTTTTCAAGGGCTATCTAGCCCTTGCCCTTAGCCTTATGCCTTCAAGCTAAAGAGAATTGGGACACCCCAGTAAGTAGAAGGGCTAAGGGGTAGAACTGGGATTAGGCCTAAATGCCATCGCCTTTAAGGCATCCTTGTTAAATAAAAGTAATAATTTCTTTAAAAAATTATATACTATACTTCTTAGTTCTTTACTCATTCATTCATTTTCTTTTCGGCTTAGTCTCTTTATTAATCCGGGATCACCACAGCGGAATGAACCGCCAACTTATCCAGTGCGCGTTTTACGCAGCGGATGCCCTTCCAGCTTCAACCCATCTCTGGGAAACATCCATACACACTCATTCACACTCATACACTACAGACAATTTAGCCAACCCAATTCACCTGTACCGCATGTCTTTGGACTGTGGGTGAAACCGGAGAACCCGGAGGAAACCCACGGGAACACGGAGAAAACATGCAAACTCCACACAGAAATGCCAACTGATCCAGCTGAGGCTCGAACCAGCAACCTTTTTGCTGTGAGGCAACAGCACTACCTACTGTGCCACTGCGTCGCCTTCTTAGTTCTTTACTAATATAGAATTCTTTACTGATTAATGCTTCCTCATTTAATAGTTGAAGTTAAAATCTGTCCTTCAGTGGACTGAATAGTTACAAAGGAATATAGACATTTAAGTGTTTTGATTGGAAGACACATAAGTTACCTGATTTTCACACTTTCACTTCCACAGTACTTCAGAATTGTATTGCGTAAATGTAGAATACTGTAGAAAAGTCTACACTATGCATCCTTGCAGTGTTCTTGTTTACTGCATTTAATGAAAGATCAGTTGTCCACTGTATTTATTTACATTTTGTGTAATTAGGCTCAGAAAAAGAGGTGTATTTATCATCTTTGAAATATAGTTATCAGTTCTGCTGTTGCAGTTCTTGCCACCAACTATTCCGGCATATGTTTTACGCAGTGTATGCCCTTTCAGCTGCAACCCAGTACTGGGAAACACCCATACACTCTCGCATTTACACACACATTCATACACTACAGCCAATTTAGCTTACCCAATTAACCTTTACTACGTCTTTGGACTGTAGGGGAAACCTGAGCATCCAGAGGAAACCCATGCGAACACAGGCAGAACATGCAACTTCCATACAAAAGTGTCAACTGGGAAACAAACTATTCAAAATTCTAACTATTAACTTCAAATCAGTCCAATCAAAGTCCGCAGACTGTTTCACCCTCTCACAAGGCACAAGCATTGGGCTCTGAGAAGGACCTCTTTTTCTTCTGGCCTCTCGCAGGACTCTCTAACAGGAAGAGGGTGGGGATTTTCCCAGGTACAGGAGGCGCAGGTCGATGTGTGATCTTTAATTAAACGGCACTGCTGGACAGGAAGCTGCAATTATATCTGCCCCTCCGCTGAGAGTGCCGGAGGAGGAGTCCTGCTTCAGCATGAATCATTCACCCGGCCAGGGGACGCATGAATAATTCACAGGCCTTACTGGGATCCATTGGCTGTATAATCACTATCATCCAATCCAAATAACATAATATCTTCAACCGTGATTAATACTCACTGGGAAACGAACAGGTCAGTTTTAAACGTCAAATGTGCTGGAGACGTGTTGTACTTTTGATGTGTAAAGAAGAGAAAATGGAAATAAACATGCAGGTGGTGAACCGAAGGGATATTTTTTTTTTTTTAGGAAAACAGGTTATTTTCAGTCACGTCACAAAGGTGGACACCAGTCAATGCAGGTGCATACTCAGATCTACATTTCTGGGGACAGCGAAATACGTAACCGGAGGTACGTCTGCTTGCAGTTTTTGCGAATCCACCACAGGTTGCTGTGCAAGCTTTTTGATGATCTCAAACTTCTCTCGCGCATCTTCTCACATAAATGTATGCTACTAGCTACTGGGCGAACTGGTAACTCCGGAAAAAGTCGTTAATACAGAGGTAAGCGGTCCGCTGGTAGTCCGCTGGTAGTGAAAATGAACAAAAGCCATCCCGCCCCCATATCATTCATTTTAAACATGAAATGTAGCCAGACATACCTCTGGCTACATAATTTCGCACTCTCCAGAAATGTAGACAGGGGAACGTATCCACAATGAACCTGTGTTGGTTCAAAGTGCTGAAAGGGAACCAAAAAACCATTGTAAAAACAATCAGTGTGGCTTCAGTGGTTTAATTGTAAACGTATGAAGCTCCAAGAACACATTTACATGCCAAAAAAAAAAAGAAACTGTAAAAATGACTTTGTTTGCCAATGTCTTGTTCTTCCACATCAGGTCAAAATGCAAGTTTACTAAGGTCAGTACAATGTATTGTCATTAGGGTAACTTTTGTGTTTTTTACTTTATACAATGTTTATTACTTATCTGATGTGCAAGAAAGCGAATAAAGTTGTCATTAGGGTAATTTTATGTGTTTGTTGCTTATTACAGGGTTTATTACTTGTAATAAATAAGCAGCCTGATCTGATGCGCAAGACAGGTGAATCAAGTTGTTTTTACAGGGGTTTTTTTGGTGCACAAATGTGTTCTTGGAGCTTTGTATATTTATAGTTGAACATCTTCGTACATCTCGGGACCTTCGCTGTCTATGGAGGATGAGGGAGCTCTCAGATTTGATCTAAAATATCTTAAGTTGTGTTCTAAAGACACACAAAGGTCTCAGGGGACTGTAAAGACATGAGGCTTTACAGAAATTAACACTTTTCAATTTTGAGTGAACTAACCTTTTAAATATAAAGTTTATTTATTGGTATCATAGAACTTTTTCATTCCACAGAAAGTTCTTTACAGTGCAAAAGGGTTATTTTGGTCAAAATGTTTTCACTAATATCTTTTTAAGAGAGTGCGGTACGGTGGCTCAGTGGTTAATGTCGCCTCACAGCAAGAAGGTCTCTGGTTCAAGTCCCGGCTGGGCTGGTTGGCATTTCTGTGTGGAGTTTGCATCTTCTCCTCGTGTTGGTGTGGGTTTCCTCCGGGGTGCTTCGGTTTCCCCCACAGTCCAATGACATGTGCTATAAGTGAATTTAATAAACTAAATTGTCCGTAGTGTATGAATGTGTGTGTGAATAGGAATGTATGGGTATTTCCCAGTACTGGGTTGCAGCTAGAAGGGCATCCGCTGCGTAAAACATATGCTGGAATAGTTGGCAGTTCATTCCGCTTTGGCGGCCCCTGATAAATAAGGAACTAAGCTTAAGAAATATGAATGAATGAATGAACTAATTCTTTAGAGAATCAATAAATGTTCTTCAATGGTATCACTTTTGCATCATTTTTGGCTCAATTTCCACCTTTGTTTTTAAAAGAATGTCATAAATAACCACAAGTTAAGCACTAGATTGTATTTACAACCATATCATCTGACTATACAACACGGTATGTTTCCAACCTCCAACGGAAAATCTCTTCACCTGCCTTCAGATTAAAAACTGTGGCTGAGAAAGCATCTTAAAACTTTCTTAATGTAAACCCTTCCTGAAAATGTTTTGCTGATCTCGTACATCTGTCATATCAAAGCAGACCTGTAGCCACATATACGCGTTTTGCATATTCATGCTGTTTGGACTGAGCTGGATCCTGTTCTGAGAGATTTCTCACTTTTTCAAGTTCACAGACTAGACTCACTGTTTGCCAGTGCCTATTATATCGCTCTGACCGCACCATTCAGACACACACACACACACACACACACACACACACACACACACACACACGTAACGGCACACAGACAAAAACCCGAGAGCATCACGCCTCCTTATAGTGCCTCCATCTACCCTTTATGTATTTGTTCTATTCCTGAAAAAAAAACAAATGTAAGCTCCATGACCCAACAAATCTTATGTAATATAAACATTTCAAGGGGAAAAAATGCTACACTTTTGCCTGGAGTTCAGATTGTTCAAGTATACACACACACACACACACAAATATCTCTCTTCATGCTCAACGTAATCCATTATTCACTACATCTTCACCCTTCAAAGAAGCACAAGCAAGGCCATTTCATCTGGTTAGGAGGTGTTTCGTAAACACTGTTGCAGTTTTGTTTTGTAAAACAGTTGGGAATTAATCAAAATTTAAGGAGAGGCACCACAGGAAAGAAAAACACCTGTAAATTTATAGATTTTGGGCTTTTTTGAAGCTTTTTTCAGACTAATTTAAAGAAAACATTTAAAATAAACTTTGAAGAGTTTTGTTTTGTCACACTTTTCAAAACAAGTATTTTTCTTCAGTCAAAAATCTTCACTTCAGCTGCTCTTACATGCACCAAACTAGTTTATTCATAAATACAATCTGAAGGTTTTTACAGAGGGATATGCTCATATCTGTTCCTATCTCAGAATATAAATCATTTTATTCCACCAAAACAAACAAAAACACATGATTTTCTTCTTTTTTCCCCCAGTGACAAAAAGAGGGACCCAAAATCCCTTCTGTAAAACCTGACTCATTAATAAGTATATAAAAAAAATAATTAATAAGTATTTGAACCAGACTTTAGGGTGGCACGGTGGCTCAGTGGTTAGCATTGCAAGAAGGTTGCTCGTTCAAGTCTCGTTTGAGCTAGTTGGCATTTCTGTGAGGAGTTTGCACGTTCCTTGTGTTCGCGTGGGATTCCTCTTGGTGCTCCAGTTTCCCCTACAGTCCAAAGTAGGGTTGGGTACCGAAACCCCTGTGCTATACTTATGTAACCAGTATGCACTGGACCGAATCAGCATATAAATTTTGGTGACTAATTTCGGTGCCACTGGAGCTGCGTCAAGGACATAAGAAGCATCAAGGGGCACATCAAAGGCACACGTATGTGTTAGGGCTGTGCAGTTAATCGAAATTCAGTTTCGATTTTGGTTTCTAACGATTATGAAAAAACATTAATCGAGATAAAACAATTATTGCATTCCACCCCTATCCAGTTGTACACATTTGTTGTTCTGCAAAGCTCAGTTTCACATGAAAATTACTAAAAGCATGTACTGTAATGTAACGTTTGCAGCACGAGATGCGCTTCATTCATTGATGTACATTCTAATCATTCAGGTTTATAAAAGCGCGCAATATCCCTGCTGTAGACTGTTTTTATCATTATTAATTAAACAACAAAAGGAGAAAATCCCTCACTGCTCTTGACTGAAGGACTTTTGTAGCTATAATTAAAGCTATTTTCTTACAGTGAAGATGCTTAAAGCACGGTTTGTTTCATATTTTTATTCTATTGTATTTATTTCCCTTTCTTTATTTACAGGGAGAAAAATAACTATATATATATATATATATATATATATATATATATATATATATATATATATATATATATATATATATATATATATATATATATATATATATATATATATATATATATATATATATATATATATATATATATATATATATATATATATATATATATATATACAGTTGAAGTCAGAATTATTAGCCCTCCAGAATTATTAGCAACTCTTTATATTTTTTCTCAATTTCTGTTTAACGGAAAGTTTTTTTTCAACCCATTTCTAAACATAATATAACTCATTTCTAATAACTTCTAATAATATTTCTTCTGTCTTTGCTATAATGACAGCACATAATATTTGACTACATGTTTTTCAAGATACTAGTATTCAGCATAAAGTGTGATTCAAAGGCTTAGTTAGGTTAATTAGGCAAGTCATTGTATAACACTAGTTTCTTCTGCAGATGATCAAAAAATATATTGCTTAAGGGGCTAATAATATTGATTTTAAAAATATTTAAAACTGCTTTTATTCTAGCCAAAATAAAACAAATAAGACTTTCTCCAGACGAAAAAAATATTATAGGAAATACTGTGAAAAATTCCTTGCTCTGTTAAACATCATTAGGGAAATATTTATTTTTTAAAAATTCACAGGAGGGCTAATAATTTTGACTTCAACTGATAATCGTTTTAAATACTCATGATTACAATTATGACCAAAACAATCGTGATTATGATTTTTCTCATAATCAAGCAGCCCTAGTATGTGTTGTCACACCATCTCTGAACATTTAATTCTAAACAACTTTGAGGGATACGGACACCGTCTGCGATGTTGGGCTTTTGTTCTCGTTGCTTAGGGAACGCACCCTCATAGGCAATGTGCACAGTACAGTGCATCCGGTGAGCGAATCCGTTCAGATTCACCAACAGGCATGATCGCGTTCATCAAATTTGCTTAAACTAAGCATTCTAAAGTGTGGCTGTATTTTACAAGCAAGAATTCTGACACAACAACGTGCAGCAGATGCTTTCCAAAAGTTGCATGTAAGGGGGGAAACACGTCAAACTTAATGAAACATTTGAGCGCACATGGAATCAACTTAAAACTTACATATGGTATTTGTAAACGTCATAGGGATCGGGCTTGATGGTTTTACTTTTATTTAAAGCTTTAACAGTTAGCATTCATGCAGCTTATCCCAGGGACATCCAAAGCCAGAAGCACTAACCGCAGCTAAATGTTTACACATTTGACAACATGACAAATCCTGTGGATGGATAAGTATTGTGAACAACTTAGATGAAAACTTATAGAGGAACACTTTCGCATGTCGAGATGTACATAATGTGTGTGTGTGTGTGTGTGTGTGTGTGTGTGTGTGTGTGTGTGTGTGTGTGTGTGTGTGTGTGCTGGTGTACTTGACGTAGAGCTTGAAGGTAAACAAACGGCGGTTTATCATAAACATTTTATCGATAATTTTTTTACACAGTTGGCATTAAGGAGGAACATAGAAACGTTATCTGACCAACAACTAGCAGCTAAATGTGTCTGGAAAAGTATCCAAAGGCTTTTATTTTTATAAACAGCGCGCACATGAGTGCATCTGAGTGTTCTGATTGGCTAAAGTAGGCGTCTTACGTCAGTGCGTTTAAAGAGTGAACACCCTCTTTCCGGCAATGTTCCTTCTGCGTTCACACAGCGCAGCATTCCGGAAAATTACCGGTAATGTTACAACATCTCTTTATGAAAAAATTGCCGGAACGAATTTACAGGTATTTTCAAAAAGGGCCAGTTCACACTTACAGACCTTTTGGAAAAAAAACTGCCGGAAATTCAACGATGCCCAACCCTAGTCCAAAGAGATGTGCTATAAGTGAATTGGGTAAGCTAAATTGGCCATAGTGTATGGGTGTGTGTGTGTGTGTGTGTGTGTGTGTGTGTGTGTGTGTGAGTGAATAAGGAAAGGTATGGGTGTTTCCCAGTACTGGGTTAGAGCTGGAAGTGCATCCGCTGCTAAAACATATTCCGGAATAGTTTGTGGTTCATTTCGCTGTGGCAACCCCTGATATATAAGGACTAAGCTGAAGGAAATGAAAACCAGACTTTATCCCAATGTTAATTATTTGTGCTGAGAATGTATGCAAATTAGTGAATATCTCATTAAATAGTGCCTCATTTTCTAATTTATAGCCTTTTAGAAAACTAAACAAGTAATAGAAATAAAATTCAATTTGTAATGCAATCAGTCAACTGGAGAAGTATTGCAATAACTATTAGTCATGTTGTACTCTGTTCACCTGCAGTGTCTTGTGAAATAGAAGTCAGTCAAATATGAATGTGTGAAGCAAGTGCAGACCTGTTAATCTATAAACCGAAATTCTGGCTTCGCCTCTGGCAACCTACACATCCTCATTGTCAAAAAATCTGTTCCTAGGCAACAGGATCACGACAATAAGGCCATGCTAGGGTAGAAACAAACGTAGCGGAGGCTGGATCGCTGAGACACATTTACGTAATCACAAACGCTGCTACTGTACTGATCCTCAGTGCATCATCTCACAGAAACACTCTGAAAAGCGCAGCTGCAGTTCCTTCTGTCCATGGCCATGTTCAAAGCAGGCAACAGATCTCACATGGAACCTTTGGAATTTTCTATTGTCCCTGAACATGAAACCAGACAGATTTTGTAGCTCTGGAAATAGACGTTGTTGTGATTTGTATACATCAGATGCTATTTATGGTAATCAACAAGAGAGATTTGATCATCTTTGCATATTTTCAGCTAGGGTTATTACAGTTAACGAAAATGAAACCATTAAAGAGCTGAAATCAAGTTAAGCACTAAAACAAATGTATAAACGTTTTATTCAAAACACATCTACATCTACAAAGGGCAAATAAATAAGGACCAATAAAACTGTGGCCTATGTGAATATTTCAACTTAAAACCAAATAAATGGTCTGCACAGACAGCGCTCTGAAGATTCTGAAGTCCAAATATATATTTAAAAAATAATAACAAATAACTTGTACTTGCAGATACAAAAATATAATTTGTTAGTAATATTCCTCAGTGTTACATGTACCATCTAAACAGTTCAACATTATCTTTTTTTAAGTCTGCACTTTTTTCACCTAATTGAAGCATCAAAAGTCACAGAATCTAGGGTTAAATATGGACCAACTTGACAATTGGGTTATAAAGTGTCATTTAAATGTAATTGAAAAAATTCAAACATTGGATTTGTCCATAATTGACCAAATGTTGGGTTAAAACACCCAGCATTTTTTGCACTGAATCCTTTCTGCAATAACAAAAGGAAAAATGGGAGAATGGGAGATTAAAGGTTTACTTTAATACACATTATGTATTATTAATATTCCTCAGTGTTACATATATCATCTAAGCAGTTTGCCATTATCTTTTCTAAATATTGCTCAGGAATTATAGAGTCATATAAATAAACACTTAACACTTAAATATAGACAAACCCAACGATTGGGTTAAAAATTGTAGTTCAAATTTAATTGAAATTGAAAAAATAAAAAGCATTGGATTTGTCCATAATTGACCCAATGTTGGATTAAAACAACCCAGCATTTTTCAGACTGGACTCTCCTGCAATAACAAAAAAGAAAGATGGGACGAATAAATATTTTAAAAATAAATAAATAAATAAATAGCTTGTACTTGCAGATACAAGTATATGTTTTTAGCATTATTCCTCATAATACATTTACCATCTAAGCAGTTCGACATTATCTTTAATAATTATTGCTCAGAATTAGATTTTTTTTTCTATAATTGAACCAATGTTGGGTTAAAACAACCCAGCAATATTTAGATTGGACTCTCCTGCAATAACAAAAAAGAAAAATGGAACAATTATAAATGGTTCAAAATATTTAAAACATAATAAATGTGGCGGCGCAGTGGGTAGCGTTGTCACCTCACCACAAAAAGGTCACTGGTTCGAGCCTTGGCTGGGTCAGTTGGCATTTCTGTGTGGAGTTTGCATGTTCTTCCCATGTTTGCGTGGGTTTCCACCGGGTTCTCCGGTTTCCCCCACAGTCCGAAGACATGTGCTATAGTTAAATTAAAAAAACTAAATTGGTCTTATGTGTGTGAATGAGTGTGTATGGGTGTTTCTCAGTACTGGGTTGCAGCTGGAAGGGCATCCGTTGTGTAAAACATTCTGGATACGTCGGCGCAATAGCCTAGTGGTTAGCGCATCGACATATGGTGCAGTAGCATGTCAGGGCGTCCCAAGTTTGAATCCCGGCTCGAGGACATCCCCCCCCCCCCCCCCCCTCTCTTCAACTTTGCTTCCTGTCTAAATACTGTCCTATCTAATAACGGCAAAAAGGTCAAAAATAAATCTTTAAAAAAAATAAAAACATTCTGGATAAATTGGCGGTTCATTCCACTGTGACAACCCCTGATTAATAAGGGAATTAGGCCAAAAAGAAAATGAATGAATGAATGAATAATAATAATAAACGTCACTCAAATGCAGATACAAGTATATATCATTTTTTGTATTATTCCTCAGTGCTACATATACCATCTAAGCAGTTCGACATTATCTTTTAGAATTATTGAAGCATCAAAGACCATGACCATGCAGAAAGGTTCATGTGATCTCTTAAAATAACAAAGAATTTGACATTTTTTATAAGGTAAGGTTAGTTCTGCTTCTAAAATATTCTATATTTAAAGACATATAACTAGCCTAAACAGCAGCAATTTGTCCAAAAAAGTACTGATCAAAAACCATAAATCAAGTCTTTCAACATAAAGTGATTTAAGCCATGTTTCATTATGATTACTGTTTGTCAGCAGCATCATCTACTTCTCTTTCACCTAAGGAGTGTTAAGAGAATCATCGGAGACAAAGTTGATGCGTAAATGATGCATATCTGAGAACTCCATTAAGTCTGCTGAGCTTTGAGCCTCTGAGTAATGAAAATCTTCCTCTGGGAATAACAACGCCATTCTTCTGCAACTGTAGTACTGAGCAGACGGTGTTTAGAGTTATGTTTATGTAAGCAGTAATGTCTTTTATATAAAAAAAACACACTTTACAAGACCTGGAATAACAGACTGATTATCCTCCCATTCTCAACAGTGTCAGAGCAGAGAGATGGGGTAAACAGCAGCGCTTGAAATCCTGTCAGCCCTCAGAATCGCTCCATTAGCTCACCTCTCCACAAGAGGGTGAGACTTTTGTGGTCGACCTACATTTCTCATGCCTAGAGGACAGCTTCCATCCAAAATCCAATTACAAGCAAACATGCCGATCATTGACACAGGATACTGTATTGCAAACATGAATTGCATGGATCTGAGTCTAAAATGGATGTCATAAGCGGACTTTTTCAGTTTACCTCAGGGTTTTGAGGGAACTGGTCATGAACTGTAGCAAAGACCAGGGATGTACCGATACCATTTTTTGGAACTGATCTGATCTCGATATCAATATTCTGAGTATCGACCAATACAGATCCGATCCCGATAGTGTGCATTTTTTGTTTGTTTGTTTGTTTGTTATTCTCTAAGCATATTACAGTTTCTATAGCTCTGGTGCTAAGCTCAAATAATATATCTTTAGTAAAAATAACAGACCTATAGGCCTACTGTATATGACAGATGGCACAATCTAATTAGTTCTTCACTAATTATTTAAACTAACAGGAACCAATTTGTTTGTTTAAATAGTCTTGGTGAAAGTTTTTCGTGTTGTCATGAACGCGACACCATTTGAATTGTGGATGAATGGAGAGTGATTGACAGGCGCAGCAGCGGGAATCGCTAAACTGGACATAAATTTAACCACTTGAAAATTAATCTGTGCTTCACATTAAACTGTAGAATGGCTTCAGAACATTTGGGATATAGTAGGCCTACATGACAACTTTCTAGTGCCTTTTAATATGCTACCTACATGGCTTAGTTGGGTTATAAACACATATTATATAGTGCACGCACAAGACCGGATTTGAATCAGTACCAGCTGGCCGATACCCGATCTACACTGAAAAAAATTATTCAAAGATGATTCCTTGGATTTACTAAATTTTTTTACTTTAAGTGGTTATTTGGGCTGAATTTAAACAAACAAATTAAGTTGAACATTATTATATTTAATTTGTTTGTTTAAAATTCAACACAAATAAATTGTTTGCAACAGTTTTGCATGCAACACTTTTTTCAGTGTAGCAAAAACATGCGGTATCGAACCGATATCCAATCCAAGTATCGGGATCGGTACATCCCTAGCAAAGGCACTTTAAGGTAAGTCAGTTCACGCAGCATTTTTTAGATGTTAGTTTCGGCCTGTTAGTCTTAAGCATATCTATAAGCTAGTGTGCTTCAAAACAGTGAATAATTTGCGTTTAAAAAATAAAAAAAACTGATACAAACATCCCAAAGCTTGCAGTTTGTCACTTCGCCTAAATGTATAAATAATTTTTTTCATGTTACCTTTTACTTCAATGGGCTAGTTGCACAAGATGGTGCCGGTTAGCTTCCGAGACGCTCAAATGCTCTCTAGTATCTGACATGCCCCACCCCTTAAAGACGCTTCTCATTTGCTTTTCATTTAATGCACTTGACCTCAACCGCTCTCACTGGCAGCACTGAGATAAAAATTGGGTTTTTTTAAGGGGAGGAGCTACTGTTTGACCCTCTCTTCATTTTTGAGTGGCGATTGCGTCAAATATCAAATAAAAAGTGTACGTTTCAATAAAAGTGCAGAGAGGAGGAGATGTGTTTTTTACACAACGCACAAATAAAAATACACAGGCAGCATATTTTTTTCTATAATGACCAATGCAATTTACCAAGGAAGTAATGCAAAAATGAGAAATTATGTGGACTGGTAATCAATATGTTCTGCATATCATATTTCCTGCCATTGTAGTGCTTATTATACTTTTAGTCAAAATTGAACACACAAAGTCAAGTACATACTGTATATAATTATTCGCTATATACAGGGTGCGAATTATACATTGATGAACTGTCTATACAGTTGAAGTCAGAATTATTAGCCCCCCTTTGATTTTTTTTCTTTTTAAAATATTTCCCAAATGATGTTTAACAGAGCAAGGAAATTTTCACAGTATGTCTGATAATATTTTTTCTTCTGGAGAAAGTCTTATTTGTTTTATTTCAGCTAGAATAAAAGCAGTTTTTTTTTATTAATTTAAAAGGACATAATTATTAGCCCCTTTAAACTATATTTTTGATAGTCTACAGAACAACCATCGTTATACAATAATTGCCTAATTACCCTAACCTGCCTAGTTAACCTAATTAACCTAGCTAAGCCTTTAAATGTCCCTTTAAGCTGTATAGAAGTGTCTTAAAAAATATCTAGTCAAATATTATTTACTGTCATCATGGCAAAGATAAAATAATTCAGTTATTGGAAATGAGTTATTAAAACTATTGTGTTTAGAAATGTGTTGAAAAAAATCTCTCCATTAAACAGAAATTGGAGAAAAAAAATAAACAGGGGGGCTAATAATTCTGACGTCAACTGTACATCACTGTTTCGAAACTCCTACCCAGCAGGCACACAACGTCATTTGTTCTTTATTTTGGTTGCGAAGTCAGGTGTCCAAAATTTTACGTCCATTTGCTGTCTAATACCGATGTCATCTGATATCTAATACTGGTGTTGATATTTGGTTGGTTTTAGGCTGTGCTATTAACTAACTAAAATCCAACATTATCTTTAACATCATAATATGACATCCATACAACGCCAAAGTATAACATCAGTAGACGTTTATATTTGATGAATTTTAGTTTGGTAATCACACAACATAAAACCAAACGTCACTTTAAAGTCATAATGTGAGGTAAATACAAAGTCAAAGTCTAACATCATTAGGTGTTGATCTTTGGTTGATTTTATGTTTCATCTTGACGTTGGAGTCTGACCTCGAATTCATGTTGGGTTCTGACATCAACCCTAATTTCATATACAACCAAAATTCAAAGTTAGTCTGACGTTGGAGTCAATTTTACATCTGGTGCCTGCTGGGTACCCTCAATATTGTGAACTTGTGTGTTTGTGTCTCGTGCTTCATGACTGTCATAAAAAATATTTATTGTGATTAAAGTTGCTGATGGAATAACTCATTTGCATTTAAAGAAACACATCCTTTTCTGATTTTCTTTTTTTGGCTCTCACCCAAAACGAAGCATTTAAATGAGGGTAAAATAATTAACACAGCAGAACTGCTTATTTGCTCTATTTATGTAACATTCCAGAACACCAGCGGGTGTTTTCTTGTGCTATTGCCAGCTGGAATCACTTAATGTACAGACTCCAGACTTTGTTTGCCTGATAATTTCAGCATCATCCCATGTCCTAACCAGACACAGAAGCAATTCAGTCTAAAACAATTCGTCCACATTTAATGTGAGTTAACGTACGAACTGTCTTCAACAAGCAACAGGACATTTTGTCAGGCAATTACTCTCTATTTCTATCATAGTGGGAAGCCCCGCCCACAATGATGTCACTTTCCCAAAATACTGCACCACACAGTTATATTCACCTTATTGTGCAAAGCAGAAGTGAGTTATTTCTTTATGAAATTGTAAAAATGGCACAATCTAAAATTAAAACTGACTGTATACTTTGTGGGTGGAAAGTAATTAGATGATATTTAAAGGAATAGTTCACCCAAAAATGGCATCATTTACTCACCTCCTACTTGTTCCAGACCCATTTGAGTTTCTTTCTTCTGTTGAACACAAAAGGAGATATGTTGGGAAAAACAGTCATGTACTTCCATAGTATTTTTGTTCTTAATCCCAATGGCTGCTTGCTTGCTTGTTTTGTGTTTAACACAAAAAAATGGATTAAACTTAAAAACCAGTGTGAGTAAATGATTAAAATTTTGGGGTGAACTATCCCTTTAAACTATCCATCACAACCCTGAAAATATAAGTATTTTACGTTTTGTCAGTTTAGTGGCTAATTCGTATGAATTTGTACGAATTCAATCAAAGGTAAATGCAGAATTTTAAAAAGGAGGCGTGGCACCCAACCCCACCCCTAAACCCAACCGTCATTGGGTGGTGAGTACTAAATTGTACGAATTCATACGAATTAGCCACTAAATCAAAACTTACGAATTGCCATGAGATTGCATTGTATAAATCATTTACAGTACAATGGATTAAGAACTCAAATCTGAAGTTGTCAAATGTTTATTATTTAGCGTTAACCATTTGTTTCCCTATATGGAAAAAAAAAACTAAACGATGCAATCAAATGTTCAAAACTAAAAATTTTTTCACTCAAATTAATTATGATTAGTTTTATTTACTGCATATATTTGTATACGGAGTTGCTATTGATTCAGCCTCTTTTGTATCCATTTAACCATGTCTAAGGCCCAATCCCTATTTTTGTACCTCTACCCCTTTCCCTTGGCCCTTTCAACCAAGGGTTAAGGGGAAGGGCTTCAAAATTTACCCCTAAGAATTGGGACAGCACTACAGCACCTGCACACGCCATCATATGCTTCATATGAGATCAGACGATGGCGACTGCTGTAGTTATTTCAGTTGATTCTATTTTTTGGTATTTATCTATAGGAAATCCCTGAAGGCATATATTATGTTATCATAACAATCTAATGTGGCAATAAGATTGTAACTATGCTGCGCATTTACACAGTGGCCATATTCATCAATGTAAACACAAGAAAACAACATTAACATTATAGCAGACACTGTAAAACGCTCATTCCCCACCACTAGACATTACTGGTATTCCAGTGTCACCGAGTGTCAGAATGTTGTGGGACTACTGTACAGGAGTTATTATTAGGGATTATAGATCCTGAAATTTAGCGGGGTTTTTTTGTTTTTGTTTTTTTTTAAAGTATGACAGTAAAACACGAATGGGTTGTGAATATAAAACGTGTTTGAAACCCTGGGTTTCGAGTGTGGTCCTGAAAAATCTTTGTACGAAGGGGTATTCACCTTCCCCTTTGCCCTACGCCTTCAAGCTAAAGAGTATTGGGACACCCCTACCCCTTGGCATTCACACGCAAAACGAGAAGTAGGGGTTAGGGGAAGGGCTAAGGGGTAGAATTGGGATTGGGCCTAAGTTTCCCTGCATAGCCACAGTATTATGTTTATGTTAAAAATAGCTAACCTTACATTTCTGCTGGAAATATAACTCTTGGTAACAAATTAAGTTTGTTATGCAGTGTCAGAAAAATTGCATATCACAATTTGTGCACAAATTGTTTTCTCAGAAGTAAACAGAAGAAGAACAACAAAACTTCCTCTAAAGTGCTCTGGGCTTTCGCTGTGGCGAGTGGGGTCAAGGCACGGTGTCAAGAGAGAAAGATGCATTTCGGTGTTTACAGTGTTTCATGAAGCCCTGGTGTGTAATTATTACCGTGGGCGATCAGAGTTACGCATTACAGTTGTGAATTTCTGATAGCTTCCAGGTGCCACGGTTATTTTGGTGACCTTTTGTGTTTGACTTCATTTTGTCTGTTTTTTGTTGCCTTTCACTCTGTGTTATCAAACAAAAACTTTTACCTCAGAAAACTTTCACCTCAGCTGAAGTCAGACAGAGTGTGGAACTCAATACAGGATTGAACATTCAGCTTTGAGAAGCGGACTGCATAGCTCGAAAAATAATGATCACCATTTCATTTTTAATAGTTCTTTGACAATCTCTAGACGGCCGAGAAGACTCCATCATTGATTTAAACAGCGCACTCCGCTTCAGGAAGGGTGTGGGTAACTGGAGCTAAGTATAAAATGGCTGTCTGCACTGGAGACTAATGGCTTCACACGCCTAAAATATTGGGCCATGTTTCAAATGGAGAGTAATTTTTGATGTTATTCTGTGTAATTGGGAGAGGTGGTGGCTGGAGTCAGCACTAATACATTTGTTCCATCGATACAAGCATTATGTTGCAAAAGAGAGCTGCACTTTTACAGAAGAATCTGTAAATTTGATCGATATGCCAATCTCACGGCAGTTCGTAACTTTTTGATTTAGTGGCTAATTCATATTAATCTATATACATTTTAGCACAATGGACGATACCAAATAATTTCTTTCCGATCCGATACAAAGTATTTCAAGGCAAGTATCGCCAATATCGATACCGATACTTTTATTAAATATTTTATAGTGATTTTATAATGTTTTTTTAATCACTTATAGTAATATTATTAAATAAAACACCTGCTTCAAATGTTATCACTCGATTGAACGGGCCAGTAGGGACCTTCTGTGCCAACTGGTAGGTTCAGAAGGCTGTTATCATCCATCCACATGGTTAATCAGCTATATAATCAGCTAATATAGCTAATAGAGAAGACTCCAGATCCAGATTTGTTTTTACATTATTGTGAAACGGTTTAGGGTTTAGGTAGGGGTAGAAATTTAATAAATAATTTGTATTAACTTCTGGCCGCAACCAGAAGGCCCTTACTGGCCCATATCTATCAGCTGATAACCACTAATAACGCCCATTTAATCGGGTTATCACATTCGAATAAAATATAATAGACATAATTCCTTTTTACATTCATTCACTGTAAAAATGCCAGCTCAGCATCGTAATGGCTATCGACCATTGAGATGGACGATGGCATCGTCTATCAACCCAACCCTAATTAAGCTGACTTAATTGTTTTTAAAAATGTAAGTAGTTTGAACATAAAACTATTAAGTTGACCCCCAAAATACTCAAGAACTTTAAATAAATCCAAGCACTTTTCTAACCTTGAAAACACTATATTAAAAATCAAGCATTTTCCAGGATTTCCACTCGTATGAACCCTGCGTGTGTAATTTGGTACAATGCAGCAAAATATGAATACATTTCTGTGATATTTGTTGTATGAAAAAGAAGGCCTACTCTCTCCAAAAAAAAAAAAAAGATTTTTGCTACTCGTTCAAACTACTTATTTAACATGAGCTGAAAAATCACAATTCTTGAGTTTTTTTGGGGACAACTTAATTGTTTTTGTTCAATCCACTTACATTTGCAAAAGCAATCAATTTATGAAATCCATTTGTGTTAGACAACATGAAAGAATTGTGTGGAACCCAGCATTTTACAACACTGTACAATGACAGTACACTGCAAAACATGCTGGGTTCCACACAAATGATTTGTGTTGGGACAACAAGAACTTAAGTTAACTCAATAATTTTTAACAAATTTAAATAGAGTGAACATACTGTAAAACAGTTAATTTGTCGTAAAAAAACCCCTCAAGAATTGTGATGTTTCAGCTCATTTTGAATAAGTAGTTTGAACAAGCAGCAAATGTCATTTTTAAGTGTATTTTAAAGCCCAAATCAGTAAAATAATAACAAATAAACTTGCTATAGCTTAATAAGAGTACTGTAAATAAATGTTAGCAATGATTGTTCATAATATTATGCAATTTAATATCAATATGCTATTAGTGTTGAAGTAAATCTGTGGTAAATGTTTGTGATTTTTGGATTGGAAAGCTTCAAAGCGGCTCATTGATTCTCCCGAAAATGCAAGCACTGTTTCATCAGGCTTTCTGCTTTTTTTCTTTAAATCACCGAGACGTTTGTTTGTATCATAAAAATGTATAATGTGATAATTACTGTTATCGTTTCATTGCCCAGCCCAACTCTAGTTACACTATTAAATCCCGCAGAGCTGCTTTACAGCTGTAATTGAATTTGCTTTATAATTAATGACTTTTATAAAATTAATCTGTTTATGGATGTTCAAATGCAAACAGTCCACCCCTGAAACAATTTTAAAGTTTAGAGAATGTTTAAATAAGGCACAGAGATTATTTTTGCAATTGCTGCATGCTGCAATTGCTGCAGGTACATTTTTGTACACTTTTTTTTTTTTTTTTGAGAAGGAGGATCTCAATTTCAGATGTAAAGTTTTGGAGGTTAAACTTGGTCTTGGGGGATTTTGAGGTTAAAAGCTACTAATCTTGTTTCATATGGTTGCATCATTTATCCTAATATAACAGATCAAGTATATAAGCAGAGGATATTTCAATCCTTTCAGTTAGTAGGCATAGTTGTAACATGCAACTGACTGAATTATATTTATGTTACCATAAATTCTCTGGGTTCAAAGGTGTAATTAACTGATTCGATGAGAAGAACAATCTTGTGCATGAAGTGAATGACCAACTAAATTAAAAATTAAGGAAAATTATTTATTCATTAGTCCCTTATTTATCAGAGGTTGCCACAGTGGAATGAACTGCAAACTATTCCAGCATGTTTAATAAAGCGGATGCCCTTCCAGCTGCAACCCAGTAGTGAGAAACACCCATATACTCTCACATTCACAGACACTCATTCACTACGGCCAATTTTTTTTACCCAATTCAGCTATAGCGCATGTCTTGGGACTGTAGGGTAAACCGAAGCACCCGGAGGAAAACCACGCCAACATGGGGAGAACATGAAAACTCCACACAGAAATGCCAACTGACCCAGCCGGGACTTGAAACAGTGACCTTCTTGCTGTTAGGCGACAGTACTAACCACTGAGCCACATTTCAATTTTATAGCAAATCACAAATATTTAAGTATATGCACAGCATTGGGAGATTACTGTCATTCACAGTGCCTCATGGGAATGGTTGGCTAAATATTTCTTTTGGTGCTCTTTGCTCACTATGACTGGCGTTTTCTGTACAGCATTAGATAACGTAATTTTTCTGCACAAACTCAAAGGTTTAATTCAATTGTTTTAAATAATAAATTAACACGGTGATTGGTTCAACAAAACCATTTACAACTGACAAACAACCACAGAGCTCAAAGCATGCGTGTCTTTTAAAGGGCACCTAGGTTACCCCTTGTTCCAGATTTAATACAAGTCTTTTGTGTCTCCAGAATGTGTCTGTAAAGTTTCAGCTCAAAACACCCATCAGATTTTTTTATTATACGTTTCATAAATTTCTACTTTGTACCACTGAGCAGCAGGTAGGGGTTTTTGTGTACTGCGCCTTTAATGCTAGTCCTTCACGCCCACCATATCCACATGCCTGTTAGTGTGCCTTAGGCTGTTTCTCAATTCCAAGAGCGCAGAGAACGGACTTGCATTCTTTGGAGACTGGTCTTGCCAGTTGTCCTCAGAAGAACAAACTCAGGAGACCACGAGAACGTGTCCTGTGAGAAATGAGATGCTGCGTTCTTCCTGATGGTCACATGACCTTCACACGTCTTTTAATGGAAAATTATTTAAATGTTACAGCACTCAAACAACGATTTATTGTTTTTCCCCTTTTCAAAATATATACTCTGCATAAAAACATAAATATACGTTGCACAATATAAATAAAACAGATTTTAATACAAATTTCAGCAAACAAACACCCTTAACACGTTTATTCCTTTATTAAGATGTCCATGGTAATGTTTACTTTTACCGCTTCATTTAGGGAAACTCCTGAGGTAAATAAGTTCCATCTCTGAACTTTAATAATAAATCTAAATAAAATGTTGCGCTTCCCACCTCCAGTCGCAATGACTTCTGGGACTTCTAGAGCGAGATCGGTGCTCAAGCCTGCATCGGTGTGTCCTCTATATCAAGAAGGCATCCGGGAACTTTCACATGCCCTCCGTTCTTGAGTATTTGAACTGAACTTTGGCATGATCTGATGATGACGTTACACGAGAACACGAGGACGCAAGACCGCTGAAGAACGCATATTAAGAAACAGCATCTATCTCCTCCCTCGACTGCTTCAGACAACAGACAGACATGATGGAAGCAGATCTCACGTAACGTTTGTGAGAAACACTACAGCACTGAAAAAAATTATTCAAAGATGATTCCTTGGATTTACTCAATTTCTTTACGTTAAGTGGTTGTAAACAATTTATATGGGCTGAATTTAAACAAACAAATTAAGTTGAACATTGCTCAATTTAATTTGTTTGTTTAAATCCAACACAAATAAATTGTTTGCAACAGTTTTGCATGCAACACTGTTTTCAGTGAGTAAGAACTTTACCAATGAGTATTTGATGCATTTGTTGTGGAGTTGCAACGATGAGTCACACACAATGTCGTTACAAAGTTAACGCACACACAGATACACACACAGCGCGCACGTTTAGCTTTGCACTCTTTTTGCATGCAAATGTGACAGGATACAGGTTAATCTCCACTGCTGTATGGATATCTGTTATGTTCATGTACAAAATAAATCTGATTTAACGTCCACAAACCGGGATTGAAGCGTCTTCCATTATAATCGTTCTGACACGCGGCTGTGCTGATGAAGTAAAGCTGAAGTAAATCGCTGTAATTCATTACACACATGCTCTATTTTAAAATATTTTAAACTTGTAAAACTCACTCTTGATCACATTTGATGATTATTGATGATCCTAGCAAACTGAACAGACCTTTTATTCCCCGTTGCTTTGGGACATGTTAATACGCAGCTGTGAATCAATTCGGTGGGCGGGGGGACCGCACTCCTACATCAAGTTGCGGTCGGTCTGAAAACCGCTCCAATAGGTCCACCGTTTTTATGTTGTTAAATTGAAAAACAAAGGACTGGGTGTGTTTATATCACCCCAATATGACGGTCTATATACACTATACCTACACATATCGTCACCTTGGAATTATACGGTTCTATCTGCGTTCTGAATGATTTTAAGATACTGAGCTTCAAAGTTTTTGCATTCCATAGAAAACAGTATGTGTAACATTTGTTTTTTTTTTATATAAAAAGTCTTCAAATGTAAACAACTTATAAAAAAACATCTCATAATGTAAATAAGTTGTCATTTATTAACAATATGTCAATAACTCAATTTTGACAAAAATGTCAGATAGAGCCTTATAATTCTAATGTGATGATATGTCTATCCAAACAGCTTGAAAAGTAGATTTTTCACCATAGGTACCCTTTAAAGGAACACTCCACATTTATTTTGAAATAATAGGCTCATTTTACAACTCCCCTAAAGTTAAAAAGTTGAGTTTTACCATTATTGAATCCATTTAGCCAATGGGTCTGGCGGGAGAATTTTTAGTAGGGGTGTGAGCCTACACTGGTCTCACGGTTCAGTTACGATTACCATCATATCGGTGCATCATGCATTGACGATGCTTTCTATACACAATTTGATATTTGATAATGCCTCAAACAAAACTAAAGTACATGCATAGAACAACATGAGCATTTATAGTAAATAAACTAATGTTAAATATCAACCCACTTGCTTTTTGAGCGGTGTTGTGCAAGTTCTTAACCGCCTATGATTGATCCTGTGCTAAACAGTAAAGGCTGCGATTGGCTGTAACAGCGACATGGACACTGATGTTTAACAGCTGCGGTGATCAGCTGATCCATTATAGACAATGACGCGGTGGAGAAAACTCGCTCTGAAGACACACTGTGTCTGGATCTACAAGTAACGTTGTTGTTGTAAGAGCCGAGAGAGGAGATAAAACATTACAATCACAAACACACCAGCAGGTCAAAAAAGCCACAGAGTGTGATAGTGAGAGAGTTTCAGCTTTCTTTCTTTTTTTTCTAGCTGGGTCCTGATGTACTTCCCTGTAAGTGAAAGATTGTCCAGCAAACTCACAAGCAGTGAATTGTGCAGTGATCTGCTTTTTAAGTAGTTGCAGCGTTTTAGTTACTCCCTCGCCGTAATGCATATGTGATAAATGACGTCAGTACATTACCTGTTATGATTATTACTATACCAATACCAAATTGTTCGCGTCTGCATCGAAGAAACAATTAATTTTGACACCCCTAACCTTTAGCTTAGCTTAGCATAAATCACTGAATCGAATTAGACCATTAGCATCTTGTTAAAAAATTCTAAAAAGAGTTTTGATAATATTTTTAGGCGCAGCACAATATTACTGTGCTTGCTGTGGCCATAGTATGACAGCAAAATTCCTAGATTATTACGCCAGAATAAGAGTACAGTTCCTAGGTGTATCGACCCAGAAAATAGCAACTTTTCATTTTCTGTTGGTCTCAGTATATTATGTATCTATAAAGAGTCAAGCTTTAAATAGGAAAATTAGTGAAACTAAACTACTTTTTTTTTTTTTAAACAAGATGCTAATGGTCTAATCCAATTCAATGATTTTTGCTAAGCTACATGTGCTCCCACCAGAGATTAGCTGAATGAATATAAAATTGGTAAACTCAACTGTTTAACACTAGGAGATTTGTAAAAGTACATAAAATGTTGGTTTCTTTTTTCCCCCAGGAACAAAACTGCATGCTGACATTCATAAACAGTTTAAGTCAGAATTAATCCTTATTTAATAGGTCAGTTCTAATCCCAATTTCTGTTTAATGGAAAGAAGTTTTTTCAACACATTTCTAAGCATAATAGTTTTAATAACTCATTTCTAGTAACTGGTTTATTTTATCTTTGCCATGATGACAGTAAATAATATTTTACTAGATATTTTTCAAGATACTAGTGTTTTATTTAAAGGCTTAACTAAGTTAATTAGGTTAAATAGGCAAGTTAGGGTAATTAGGCAAGTCATTGTATAATGACGGTTTGTTCTGTAGTAAAACAAAAAAAATATTGCTAAAGGAGGCTAATAATATAGACCTTAAAATAGCTTAAATACAATAAAAAACTGCTTATATTCTAGGCAAAAAAAAAATACGACTTTCTCCAGAAGAAAAAACATTATGGGAAATACTGTGAAAAAATTCCTTGCTCTGCTAAACATCATTTGGGAAATATTTGATATATTACAAAATATATATTTGATATACAGTGAAATAACAGGAGAGCTAATAAGGTTGACTTCAACTGTACATATCAATCCCCATACAGTACAATTTCACTGACCATGTCCCTACAGTCAGAACACCTCCTATAAGTCTGAGAGCAGTGTTTACAGTATTCTGGAGGTGTACGATCAAATATGAAGAGACAGAAATGCCAGAGAGAAAAATACAGTGTGATGGTGTCTATATAGGAGATATGATGGGCTCCAGCAGCTCTCCATGTGAATGTCACACAGAATTTCTTATGAGTCCATAGTTTCCTCATGGATTTCGACACCATTCCGCATAAATTCTGATTCCTATCAGCTACTGCAGGAGTTCAGCTTCTGTTCATAATAAAATGTGAATAAAAAAGTGTCCCATATATATAGTGCTCATGAACTTTGTGAGGAACTGGGTCAGATATCTTCTGCTGTTTGGTCGTGTTTGTGTATAGCATGGAAGCATCGTATTGTGTTTGAATCTACAAACTGTGCTGGCACTAGTGCCTGTGGGCTCTTTCTATCCGATTATGCGGATTACACAGGTAACGCACACATGAGTGTTGACATCTGCTGGAGGTGTATTGCTTCAGTGGCTCAGCATGATCACTGCGCTTTAAACATCTGCCATGACAAAAAGCAGAATTTAATGCAAAACACAAATAAAACGCATCGCATACATTGTAGAAGTCCTTACAATAAACCGTTGTGTGCAGTTATTCTATTAAAAACTGAATTTAAAAAGGAATAATGTCATAACTACTGTGTCTTTCACTTTCTGTTCAGTAAAAGGTTTCTCCAACAGTCCAAAGACATGCGCTACAGATGAAATAAACAAAGTAAATTGGCCGTAGTGTATGTGTGTGAAAGTGTATGGGTGTTTTCCAGAACTGGGTTGTAGCTGGAAGGGCATCCGCTGTGTAAAACATATGCTGGATATGTAGGCGGTTCATTCCGCTGTAGTGAACTCTGATGAATAAAGGTACCAAGTGGAAGGAAATCAGGTAGAATAGACACTATTCGTTGCTTGTAACAAACTATTATAAATTAATTCCAGTCTCAATATTGTAGGGTTGTCACAATACTAGAATTCGGCACCAACCGATACTGAAAGTTTAAAAACAACCATTTCAAGATGACATTTGAGCGCTGCTGAGTGCGTTCTTTAAACACCGCTCATTTGCTCAACAGAAATGACTGTGATTGGCCCTGAAGATCATCAGTTCACCGAATTCACTGCCGTTTACTGAGTGTATCACAGATACATCTCTGACAGGTATCTGACAGGTTTCTATCCATTGCTGAAACTGGTGTGAATTATATTTAAGTAGAAAAGAATAGCCAAATTCTCTGCTTTTATGGTTTCTCTCAGGTTGCAATGCTAAGAACTTATGCTAGAATTTGAATCCTTACTCTGTCTCCATCATAACTCTCCTCAAACTGCTTGTGTGTATGTGTATACATGTGCGTTTGTGTGTTTTATGTAGATTTTATGTAGTTTGTTGTGTTATAGAGTAACAATAAACTTTTGTTTCGTTTTTAAGATCCATGTTGGTGTGTTATGTGCTTTATAAGTTAATGCATCAGCTTCAGATACTGCTACCTTGCTCATTAAATAATTAGATACTGTTTTATATTGTTCTTGTTGGCCTTGTATATAAAATACAAGATTGCTTAACACTAAATGTTCCACAAATCATTCCATTTGTTCCACAAATCCATAGGTTAAGTGTGAGCTTTGAATAATTCGATGTGAATCATGTTCGAATCTTTAGAAAGTTTAAATGTGATTTAAACCAAAGAGCTGATTCTTACAATCATCATACTGATAATGTAGACGTTGGACTGAAGCAGCTAATAATAATTTACAATGATGAAGGGCAGAGGGTTGCTGAAGAACTACCGAGAGATTTCAGCTGCTGTCTGGGCTTTCACTGCCTTACTACACCTCCCTTACTTCATGTGTTCAACACTTTTTCCCTGCGTCATTTCAGTTTATTGCACAGAACTTAATTTGTAAACTGATTAGATTTCTTCTCTTTGCATTTGTGGATTTCTTTAGATGCTACCAAAATCCAGTGAAAATTTCAAGTCAACGCCACCTTAAAAAAATATATATTCTGAGAAAAGTGGTGACATGTTTAATACTTATTTCCCAGCTGTATCAATGCAATAGATAATCTTTCAAATATCTTGTTTAATTATATTTTATAAAAATAACAAATAATAATGTAAAGGATTGAATTAAATGTAAAAGATTGTCCATTTAACAATAGTCTATTGATAAAAATAATTTATTGACGATTTTATGTAAATATAATTTACATTTTAAAATAACAGACATAATATAAATAATAATAATAATAGTAGTAGTAGTAGTAGTAGTAGTAGTAGTAGTAGTATATAAGGCAATAATTATTCTAAACTATATTATAAATAAATTCCAGGCTCAATATTAAAAAGTATATAAATAACAACAATAATTAATTATTGATATTTATTAGTATTACTTATTAACCTTTAATTAGTATCGGGCATAATAAAAAAAGATGTATATTGTTTTACAAATAAAATGTATATAAATACAATGGATAATCTTTCAAATGTTGTAATTAAATATATAAAACATTTAACAAATAATAATGTAAAGAGTAAAAGAAAATTAAATTGAAAATATTATCCAACATTAGTTTGATTAAAAAAACACTATTTACTGAAAATTGTATGTAAATATATTTTACATTTTAAAATAACAGACATAATAATGTATAATAGTAAGTCTATAAGTAATGATTATTCTAAAATTACATACGGGGTTGCTCCGATCAACAACAAACATTACATTAACAACGTGACATTAGCTTGCAAATAAATCTGAAGCACAAACTGTAGCTGATTTATCACTTACTGTGAAAAATGCATGTACCTCTGCTTTTAATATCAAAGAAGCCAAAAGCCTTCATGTCCAGACTTTATGATGATTTATTTATTGTTTCTTTCAACAAAAAATGCCTTTACAAACACAACACATCACAGCAATAAATTCCATGAAAGCTTTCCTTGTTAAAAAGCGCTACCCAAAAATGCATATTCATAGACTGACTTTGTCAATAGACAGATTCCTTTCAGCAAGTGCCACATACCCACCAGCCAGACTCTGAACTGGCAGCATAACAAACCAAATAAATCACAAGCAATGAGTAAGTGTGGGGATGGGGGGGGGGGGGGGGTTGACCAAAGGCACTTTGTAATGACTTCAAGCTAAAGCGAGAAGGTCTGAAGACTGACATACTTCTTCACATTTATATACTGTACGTGGAGGGTGACAGACACTAGAGGGGGATGCTCTGAAGGGTGAAGAAATATTCAAGCCCGGATGAGATCTGGCATCTTAATCTCAAGTGACAGCAAGAGACACTGCGACAGGCAAGATTTATACTTCACATCAGTTCATTTTCAGTCATGAAATCAGTATCTTGAATGATAATATGATAACCACATGTAACTGGTATTGCCTTCTCTCTGTGTGAATCAACTTTGCTTCTATTTTGTAAACTGAGACTTTGTCTTCAGATTTATATTTTGAGTTTAGGCATATATTTTCAGCTCATACTTTTGACTCTTTTTCTATTTCAGGCCAAATAACAAAACAAGAATGCTGTTTTATATGTCAAAAATTGCATCTCTCTTTTCATGTCATGTACTGGAAAATGATGTGCTTCAGTTTGAGAGCAGTCACTCAAGTCCACTCATTTCAATATTTAATCGCCTCACAATTAGCAAAGCTGGAGTAAAAAAAAACCTAAATAAAAAATACTTCTTCTTCTACAATGCTTCTATTTTCAAACAGGCAGAGGAAAACAAAACACTCTGATTTTCAAATAGCAATTGAAGCCCGTAGGATCTGCCCCAGAGATAAACCCTGAATTCAGGCCAAAACTCAACACTTCTACAACAATGTTCTCTCATAATTAATTTCATAATAACACTGACATGAAGAGAATATGTGTTAAAGAAGATGCCTTACTAATATGCACTCTGTTGCGTGATTAATGGTGATGGTTTAATGAGTTGCAATTTAAAAAGTCAATACATTTTTTTTAGAAATTAAAAAAAATAATAAAAAAACAACTCACTCACAAATCAAACGGAAACATTCTGCAGTTCACATACTGTGGGTGTTTGGAGTTTCATTTAATATAATATAAAAAGAGAAACACATCCAGAACTTTAAACATTAAATGTTTCCTGAGGTGAAATATTTATGTTTTGTCAGCACTACACAAAATATTTAATGTTTATAGCCATTTTCATCAGCAAAAGATCTACATTTTCCATCATGGTAGCCGTAATTCATGGAAAAAATATATATAAAATTGGGAATATATGTAGAAAAAGAGTGCCAGATTGCAATCGTTGATAATAGCATTCAGGATTATTATAACAAACATTTAATGTCAAAACATTTTCTTTCCCTTGTACACATACGTATATACACTTCTGTCATGAACACTCTCTGGATTTAGTATGGTAATGAATATGTATATGGCAATGTTGATGTATTTGGTCTTGGCGGTATAGAAGTGCTATGCTGCTGCTGCTTTGATTATTAAGGCAGAGCAAGTACCGAGACCTGCTACTACAGATATGCCGTCTGAGAATATAACACGCCGCTACTGCAAACATGATAAACATGCAACCCCCCGTAGCAGATCTAAACACAGGTGGAGCTGGGGTGGAGGAGGGTCTTCGAAAACATGCATAGAATGACGCAGAGCTTTTAAACTGATGAGGAGCAAGCTCATTGGCTGCCGAGGTGACAGCAACCATTAAATGTAGTTAATGACGCAGAAGCAGATTAGGTGACCTATCAGCCTGCACACGCACAGAGTTTCATGCCAGAAATTTCACAAACAGTTTACATAGGTATTTCTATTTTTCATTTAGTTTAACTTAAAGCAACAGTATGTAAATATAACCAGCATCTATAGGTAAAATCAATGAATAAATTTTTTTTATAATCACACTTACAAAAAGTGTGTCCGCTACATATAGGGCTCTAATAATACTGGAATTGGGTACCAATCGATACTGACATTTTAAAAACGTCCATTTCCTGCTAACATTTATGTGCTGTGGAGCACATTATTAAACACCACAGATTTGTTATTGTGTTCACGTGCTCAACAGAAATGACTGTGATTGGCCATGAAGGTTATCAGTTCACCGAACTCACCACTGTTTACTGAGTGTAACCACAGATACAGGGACACTGGAGCGTTTCAAAGTCACATTGATCAGCTGGTTTGTTTATAAGCTGACATACGAGTGATCCGCTGATGAATCACAGCTTTAAAATGCTCCAGTGTCCCTGTATCTGTGGTTACACTCAATAAACAGCGATGAGTTCGGTGAACTGATGACCTTCATTAGTTTTGAATCTGCCACTATGCTGACACATATGCGTTTATAGCTCCAGCCCCTTTTAAAAAGAGCACAACCTCATTTGAATTTAAAGTGACAGTCACTAAAATGGCACAATTTGGATTGAAGCCTAAAATGGTCAGTTTAAAGAGTTTAAAAAATGATCTGTGTGGTATTTTGAGCTGAAACTTCACATACACACTCTAGGGACATCAGAGACTTATTTTACATCTTGTAAAAAGGCGCATAATAGGTCCCATTTAAAACTAAAATAAAAAAGTCAAATATGAATAAAAAGGAAATGATATAGACATGAAAATATGCAAAAAATGATGTTTTAATTAAATTACATATAAAAAATGAAATCTAAAATGTAATTAATTAATTAAACTATGAAAAGAAACTTTAATCAGTGATCCCAAAATAACACATAGCATTCAAAACTGACATGCAAATTAAATTGTTGGGGTGTTTTCTCCTCTACCTAATTTGCATACTGTAGTTCCCTTACTGAATAACAGACAATACAAACAATTAACAACACTACAATTCATCTCAAATAAATTCTCTACGTGTTCTACATTGCAGTATTTCGCACTTGTAAACACATTGTCAGCAAGACGTACAGAGATTATGAGCTACATTACCAAGTTATCGTTCAGCAAACCTGCAGGGATTTGGGTTCAAGTCTCTGATATGAATGCAAGTGGTTTTTCAGAATGTATCATTATATGCATGACTCAACAGACTTCTAATGAGCGACCAGAGTAACTAGCGGAACAAAAAAGGAGCCGTACTCACACTCGCAGTACTTCATCCCTTTGGCATTATTGTTAAACGAACAGAAAAGGAAGGTAATGCCAGAGCACAGGATGGCATATGAAAACACAGCACTCGTATTTACATGACATACGGCTAATCAGAACACTATGGCATTTTGCTGCTGTCTGCAGTTGTTTTTTGCAGTTTGCTGGAAGGCTGGTAAGCTGCTCACTTGCTGGTATTAGTTTATCCGAGATATTGTTAGGCTTGTGCAAAAGAGCATCTTTTTTAAACCAACGGCCTGAATGGCTAGAATGCAACATCTTAAAGAGCCAGCTTGAGCTGATGAATTGACCTTACTCTGGTGCATTTCATCACACATTCTTGCATTCAGAATGGGAATAACTGGACTGTGCGCAATTTAGAGCAGCAGAAGGATTTTGATTGGTTTCTATAGCCACAATGTATACTCACCGGCCACTTTATTAGGTACACCTTACTAGGTTGGACCCCCTTTTGCATTCATAACTGCCTTTAATCCTTCGCAGCATAGATTCAACAAGGTACAGGAAATATTCCTTAGAGATTTTGGTCAATATTGACGTGATAGCATCACGCAGTTGCTGCAGATTTGTCGGCTGCACATCCATGATGTGAATCTCTCGTTCCACCACATCCTAAAGGTGCTCTATTAGATTGAGATTTGGTGACTGTGGAGGCCATCTGAATACAGTGAACTCATTGTCATGTTCAAGAAACCAGTTCGAGATGATTCACGCTTTCTGACATGGCGCATTATCCTGCTGGAAGTGGCCATCAGAAGATGTGTACACTGTGGTCATAAAGTGATGGACATGGTCAGTAACAATACAATAACATAATGCTCAATTGGTACTAATGGGTCCAAAGTGTGCCAAGAAAATATCCCCCACACCATTCCTTTCTTCCCCATTTTGATGCTTGCTTTAAACTCCAAAAGATCGTCTTTACCATGTCTACATGCCTAAATGCATCGAGTTGCTGCCATGTGATTGGCAGATTAGAAATTTGCGTTATTGAGCAATTGGACAGGTGTACCTAAAAAGTGGCCGGTGAGTGTATAATATAAAAATATGGAAATAAAAATTGTGCATTCCATGCCAAAAGTTGATATCAAGTATGCAAACAAACATCTAAGGTCTTATATTCTATGGTTGTTGTTAACTCATATACTCAACATATTATAATGTAATGCAATGCAATAAAATATTTTAAAAGCCCACATTGTCAGGCCACCAAAAAGCTGCTGTCATGTAAATAATCGGCCAGAAAGCAAATGTTATTTTAACTTAACACACACTCTCAAAATGCAATACAGTACATAAAAAACAGCTTGTCACAATGCAGCGGGATATATTGAAGAACAGAACTTTAGCACTGCATTTACTTTACTTAATGAATCACTCCTAAAAACAACTGAAACCATAACAACCCTATCTAAAGCATTACTTTGTTGCTGCGGCACATGTTATTACACATTTATTTCATAACACTTATTTTGCATGCAAAAGCTCAAGGACTTTCATGCAACGACAACAAAGAATTTTCAACAAATTGGATTCGAGCAAAACAACAAATCTGTCAACTTCATTTCTTTCTTTTAACATCCCGTTGAAAGAGCTGAATAGAACTTTTTAAAGTCAGACAAAGCTATTTATGCAAATAAACCACCAGTAACTGCTTCAAATCCACTGTTCATACTTACTTAAATTTGTGCTGATTATCTTCCAAAGTGATGTCCTTTCCTGGATGATGATGTCATTAGGGCCTTTAATTAAAGGGATACTGCAAAAAAAATAAAAAATAAAGATGCATCTTGAGGACATTTATGAATTGATTAGAAATGAAAACAATGATGAGAAGTACAGAATGTTTTTTATTTTAAAATATTTTGATTAGAGACGACACGGTGGCTCAGTGGTTAGCACTGTCGCCTCACAGCAAGAAGGTCGCTGGTTCGAGTCCGTCAGTTGGCATTTCTGTGTGGAGTTTGCATGTTCTCCCTGTGTTGGCGCGAGTTTCCTCCAGGTGCTCTGGTTTCCCCCACAGTCCAAACACATGCAGTACAGGTGAATTGAATAAACCAAGTTGGATGTAGTGTATGTGTGCGAATGAGTGTGTATGGATGTTTCCCAGCACTGGGTTGCAGCTGGAAGGGCATCCATTATGTAAAACATATGCTGGATAAGTTGGCGGTTCATTCCGCTGTGGCAACCCCTGATGAATAAAGGGACTGAGCCGAAGGAAAATATTTTTTGATTAGAAAAATAAATAAACCATAAACACCAAAAATTATATTTAAAAATAAATATTTAATTAATTAATAATAATATTATTAATAATAATAATAATTATTATAATTATTATTATTATTATAGAGATATTTTTTCTGCATTGTGACGGTTAATAATGATACCTTAATTATTATGTACTGTAAACTACAAAAATGTGATTAAGTACATCACTGTCATGAATATTTACTCTATAAAAGATGACCAATACATTGTTTCACTTTCAATTTCACTTTCATACATACTTGACAATTTGTCAGTTTACCATTTCTTTTCCAATATACACTGTTTATGTACTGCATATGCAATACATATTACACCGAATGCATGAAAACGTGCTGCATAGTCAGAACAGCCAAGGCGCAGCAGTTCTACAGAGTCAAGCTGAATAGAGAACCTGCAGTGATCTTCAACATGCTTGTCAATAACAGCCATTGATTTACAAAGTGCTGTGTCTCTGAAGCTGCTCCCAGTCAATGCTGGACAGCTTCTGCCATTCAAATGCAAAATGTGTTGGTTTATCTTTAGATTGCATGCTCAAGCTTAAATAATGAACAAATCTGCATCAAGACATATTGAAAGTTGATGCTTCAGCAATGGCGGTTTAAACACTTAATGATGAGCATGATGATGAGGGTATCTAAAGATGCTTCATAAGCAGGTTTATTGTATTGTTTCATTAATCAAAATTAATAATACAGAATATATTAGTTAACTTTACAGTTAACATTCTTGTTGCCAACATTCCTTTGTATTTACTGTCTTTAGAGGCACAGTATGTAATTTTCACCACTAGATGGAGTGTATTCACAACAAAGACATAGTTTGACGGTGCTGTGACTGAGTGTGAAACCATGGGGGTTGTGGTATTTATTACATCCTACAAGACCCCTGCATAAATTATGTTGATGGATGAGCTGAAGTATTCATCAACACTTATTATCATAAAACAAAGTAAGACTGAAAGCTGCCAGATAGAAATGAGAGATTTTATTCTAATAATAATTTTAGTAATAATAATTCCTTACATTTATATAGCACTTTTCTGGACACTCAAAGCACTTTACACATTTTTGGGGGAACATTTTTAAACATTTTTAATGACCACAGAGAGTCAGGACCTCTGTTTAACGTCTAATCGGAAAGACGGTGCTCACTGAGCAGTATAAAGTCCCTATCAATATACTGGGGCGATAGGACCCACACAGACCACAAGATGAGCGCCCCCAGCTGGTCTCACTGACACCCCTTCCGGTAACTTAGCTTTCCCACGTGGTCTCCTGTCCAGGTACTGACTGATCGCAACCCTGCTTGGCTTCAGCGAGCGACCAAGTGGGAGTTGCAGAGAACTAGCTTAATAAATTAGCTTCATCAGACTAAATACACTTTAAGGTTCTGTAATAATGCTCATCGGTGCAGTCTATCAACATATTAAAGCATCTTTGGTGTTGCCCTTTTTACTATACATCCAAACCAGAAATCAAGGGTGTGTGACGTCATTAGCATATCGACACTTCACTAGTTACACGCGCAGTGAAGGGGCGTGGCCAGAGGCGCTGTAAAGTTATAGCAGAGAAAGCTAAAATCCTGCAAACGCTGCTATTTACACAGAGCTTGTTCTGTTTCTGTATTTGGTCTTCCCAAGGACACGACACAAAGACCGAAGTGCTTACAGTTTTATGTTCCAGAGAATTCTAAAAAAAAAAATGTAGCTAGCATTTGACAAAGGAGAGCTTCCGGAATCTTCCAGTTCAGTGCTGGATTCGGCTAAAAACTCCTGCAACCGACGAAGCTGTGGATTGTGAGCCACAACCTGTAAGTATTTTTATTTGTTAAAATTGATCTATTACATGCAAAGTTTCTAGCATTAATAATATGTTGTAGCAAGGACGTAAACAACTGGAAATGCTGTTTGGCACATCAAACAATTTATCAGTCAAACTGCTGTAAACAGCCACAATCTTCACCAGCATTGCAGTGTCTCTCTATGCGCCACTTTCCCTGCATTATACATCTCAAATAATGAACTCACAAAAGATGTTTGAACGTTTCATAGTACTTATACTTATTTCGGATATATATGAAAAACACTTGTCAGATTTTTTTTAGAGAGCAGGCGTGAGGTTTAGCTCTGAGCTCTTCATTTTCTGTCTGATTCAGGCTCAAAATAATACAGCTAACATCTACTCTGACTGAGGGTGTTTACACAGCACATAAGCGCGTGCTTGTTGGGGCATGATGCTTTTACTGGTGATCCACGAATCGCAGCACATTATGTTAGCTAACCAATCAGAGCCTTTTAAGAGTGGGCTTTCAGAGGAACTAGGAAATATGACATTTTCATGTTAGCTGAGTAGCTGTATATAATCAAAGTAAGATATATGAAAAAATAATGTGATTTTCTACAGATGAAGCACATTGCTTTGCATCTTATAAACAACCAAACCTTAAAAATACACTCTGGACCACCCCTTTAATTAAAACATTTCTATAGAGTGTATAGCCACTGTGTATAGCCACATATATATATATATTGTGCCCTACAGATGGGCCAGTATACAAATGTAGTCTGCTGCTCTATTGTATGCAAGGTTGTTGACAGAACACAGCACCACAATCAAGCTAGCAGCACTAAATGTTCCTAATGTCTTGTTTTCTTGCACTGCTCATAAGAGACCTCTTCAATTGAAAAATATTCTCCCCAGCATCTAATATGTAATTGAATTTCAGAGGTGAACGATAAACTACATGAGATTATGTTTTCCGAAACTGCACTGCTTGTTCTTTTGACATTCCTAAAATAAGAACCTAGCAATAAACACAAAACCCACTGACGTCATTATTGAACTCGTGCATTAATTGTGCTCATGACAGGTTTATATAATGGAATTCTTGACTGGTACAGAAGCAATCGTACCCATGCAAGTTTTCAAGCTTCAGTTTGATGCCCACAAGAGCCCTTATCTCCCTCTGCAAACCCACAGGGGTCAGTGCGTGCATGTGTGTGTGTGAGGGGTACTTGACAGGTGGCAGCACAGCCAGCTCCCCGTATTAAATATGGATGTGAATGTGAAGAGTGAACTTGTTGGTGTGATATTGCAGCAAAACCATCACATAGACAAGAGTAGCGCTGCTGTTTCCCAGCAGTCATAGATTGTGTTCATGGGGTTGAGAGAGAACATTGGAGATATAGGCTTCAAAACAACATAGTTTGAGTGAGGGAACAACACTGGCTAATTTTAAGATGACTACAGTGGACAGTAAACACTTACAGGTCATTAAATGCATAATGAGGTTTTATGAGATGTTACAGGGGGAGGAAAGGTTTGTTTGGATATGTACGAAAGCTGTTTTTGGATTTTTGTGTACTGTCAAAAGATTTAAATCTGGTTTTCTGAATATACTGTGCAAGGTTTATGGAATAATTTTGTAGTGCTTGTTGAACCCGGAAAGATTTAGTCCCTGTTTAATGTATTAAAAAAAGAAACATTTGAAACAAAAACAACACATGATTTTTGTATTGTTGTAAAAATGCAAAGTCTTTTTTTAAAGCTTTGCAAAAAAAAAAAATTACAATGTGCATTTAGAATTATTAAATTTTTTTCATTGTTGTTCTGTTGAAAAAACTATTTATTATATCTTATTATATCTATTAATATCTAATATTGAAAAGAAATTATCTGAATGGCATGTCAAACTTTTAAAATACCACAATATTGGGATTATAAGAATGTTTGTCATATATCTCGTATTTATTTGATTGTTTCTTATGGTCTTAAGGTAAAGATGCAGTGATCGCACGTGAATACTGTGAACACACACGAATCCGCCGCTGAGGCTGAAGCTCTGCACAAGACGTTTGGCCAGCGGAGAAATTAAAATGGTCGTGCCCAACTGAGCCTGGTTTCTCTCAAGGTTTTTTTTCTTCACTTTCGCCATTTAGTGAAGTTTTTTTTCCCTCTCCGCTGTCGCCACTGGCTTGCACGGTTCGGGATCTATAGAGCTGCGCATCGTTGGATTTGCTCTTCAGTGTTTGGACTCTCAGTAGTGATTTTTAAACCACATTAAACTGAGCTAAACTGAACCGAACTTAAACACTAAAAACTGAACTACACTGTTCCTATTTACTATGACCTTTTATGTGAAGCTGCTTTGACACAATCTACATTGTAAAAGCGCTATACAAATAAAAGTGAATTGAATACTATAAACAACATACTGTACAAAATGTATTTAGGTTAAAAAACACAACATTTTCTTGTCTCGTGTCATTGGCTAAATTATGTGTATATCGAAAGCGATCTGAGCAGGAAACAAAACCTTTTTTTTATTTAAAGAACAGCTAATAATTTTTTTACAGTATACAAATAATAGAGGTAAAGTTGGTTTTAGATTTGCACATTCGTTCATTTAGAAGTCTCTATATTGTTTACCATGTTACTTTGAATATCCAATCGGTATTAGCATGCAAGTATGACTTGAAAACAACATTAACACTGTTTATTTGACTGTGAACAATGTTGTACTTTGATAGTCATTGGCTGCTAATATGATTTCACTATTTAGAGTTTGCAAACAATATTTTTATGAAATTATATTGTTAAGGGGAAAGTCAGAATGTGCGAATATGAAACCAACTTTACCTCTATAAAAAAATATACATGCCAGGGGGAAATTATAATAAAATACAAAAATACAGAACATACATATGCAATAATCCAATAAATACATTATAGAACTCTAGAACATTATAGTTTTTTATAAATAAGTAAATATGTTTCTTATTTAGAGAGTCTATGATACTACTAATATACAAGCATATTTCAGTCATCAATACCTTGAAATTTGGTTTCTTATTAGTGAATTTACATTTATGAACGCAAAATTTTGTTAACAATATATGTAAATTAATTAAATAAAAACAATTTTCCACTTGATTAGGATTGACAGTAAAGTCAAAAAGTACATTTTCCCACAACATGAAGAGAGGTTTAGAACACTAATAATAATTAATACAAAATTAATAACAAAATAACAAACCTCACCCCATAAGTTGACTAAGTCCTCATATTCATTACAAAAACACAATTTACATCAATCCCACTTTTAAATTTTAGTAAATAATGTTTTGCTGGATACATCTGTGGAGAAGTTTATATATTTAAAGATATTTCTTTAATTTTATTTCTAACATGATATTTCTGTCGTGACAGTTTTATATTCGCATATTCAAACTTTCTCCTTAATAATATGGCTTCAGAAAAGTATTGCAAACAGGGAAATCATATTAGCAGCCAATGACTGTCAAAGTACAACATTGATCACAGTCATTGAAATAGTGATCATGTTGTTTAAGTCATTCTTACATGAGATTTCCGACACAATACTCAAAGTAGCACGGTAAACAATATAGTCTGTCACTCATAAAGTTTGCTTTATGTTCGCACATTCAGACATTCACCTTGAAAATAAAGCATTAAAATATCAATTTTAATTGTTATTATTATGTCATTTTCTGCTAATATGATTTCCCTATTTGCTATTCTTTTCTGAAACTATATTTTTAAGGGGAAAGTCTGAATGTGTCAATATTAAAGCAATTTTACCTCAATATTGATAGTGAACATTTGTGATAATATAGCGACAGTGTCACAAGCTGTCACTGAACGAATGTGAGAATATAAAACCAACTTTACCTCAATTTTGACATGGTAAACAATATAGATATCATTCAAATGAATGAATGTGCGAAAATTAAAACAACTTTACCTTAATCTGAATATTTTGTCAGAGAGGACTTTAATCAGTTTGCAGTTATTTGGGCCTATACATTGCTATTTATTGGAGTGGTGTATTTGCTGTGCATAATTTACAGATTATGAAAAGCCAACCTCTTGAGCCTTTAAATTGTTAAATATTGGACAAATTACATCAGAAAACATTTCAGTCATGAATTCAACAGCATCTGCTTGTATGTTAACCAATGTTAAATCTACCGCTAAAATGCATTTAAAGATTAGCGGGACCGAAAAACAGACACTTAAACAACAATACAATGCTTTTATGAGGTCATTTACTTACAATCAAGCGTAGCATCTCCACTCGATGGCGCTATTGACGTTTCAAAAAGTAATCTAGAAAGCTGTGATACGCAAAACAGCTTAAACGAAAAAAGAACAACGATAAATTCTTCATAAAGTGTGCAGAAAATGTACACGTACGTCAGTCTACAGTCCACACGTCCTGAAAACATCTATGCAACTCGAACGAAGGTCGAAGGCAGCTATTTATAAAACTTCCGGTTCATTAGCCGCTGTAGATTTAAATAACTAGAAATTAAATAACTAAACCAACGTTAAATTTACTAGCCTATTTAATTTGCACTAATTTTAATGTGCTTTAACTTCAACACATTGAATAAGAAATATCAGCAATATCAAGCAGTAAACAATGTTTTGTACAGATCATTTCACCGGAAGTCTCCTACATTCACGTTTCCATTAACGGCGCGCTGTTTTGCGTTAACCCCTTCAGACCAGAATTTTTTTGCAAGTTTCTGAAAAATGTAAGTCTGTTTTCATAGTTGTTGAGCCTCCTATAAATGAGATCAAATTATAATAATAAAAATCCAGCACCCTTTAGGTATATTTTTGTCCATTTCAATGAACATCAGCTTACAACAGTTGTACTTCCGGAACATTATATCAACATAAAATACAAAAATAAATAAAAAATTAATGTTTGCTGGTATAATCTAGAAATTTGTTTTCAAAATAACAAACATTAAAATTGTTACTTTTTTACTTTAATTTTGACTTTTTTTGTTGTTGTTGTAGTTGTATAGATTGCACATTGTTTGTAAAAAAACACTTTTCCTCATCTTCTTCATTACTTCACATAATGTCCACATCTGGAATACTTCCGTCTGCTATATGCTCAAGAACTTCAAGATCTGTATATTCTGCATATGAATTTGTTTCAGCAATGAATCAGTACATTGATAAAGTATTTTTATATTTTAAAAAGTCACCCACATTAATGGAGATTTACAGTATTTCAGTAACAGATCTTGAACACATTGTACATCCTAATGGACAGACATGTTTGAAAAAAAAAATCCTGATCTAAAGCTTGCAATGTTACAAAAGATTTTAAACTTTAATTAGTAAGTGCAATCCCTCTTTTTTACATACAATCTATGAAAGATTGGCAAACATATCAAGAAATCTGAATAAAAACATTGTAAATGTGTCTTACGTCTGTGTCTGGAGTGAAGTGATGCCATGCTGCTTTTCAGTGTAGTGAATTTTTTTTCAAATTACAACAAGCCGAGCCTTACCGCCATTTGACTGGATGACAATCATCCACTCTCATGGACTGCAGGCTTTACAGATAAAATGCTCAACCACAAAAACTTGTGCTGATGCACAGGGGTTACAAATAATGTAGAAATTCTCTACATAAATGTGTGTGTCTGTTTTCAGAGAAGGAATTAAAAAACAGTTTTCATTCAGTTCACCTTGTTCTTCCTTTTCACATTTAATGTTAATTTAACACTTATGCTCTAGGAATCCATAACAAATTTCCTGTGTTTATGTGAATCAAGCCAATCTCTTATGAAAAGGCTACACTAAAAAAATAACTCATACACACCATGATAACCACTAACTTACAATGTCATTGCTATTTAACCATAGATATGATGTGATGGGGAAAAAAACTTGGAAATCAATAATCAAAAACTGGCTACTGGTTACTACAGTAAAACCACAATGGGCTATATGCATAGCTAGTGTATTACAGCCAACGGTAAACTTCCAGTGAAAAGTTAATGTGACTATTTTAAGTTTGATAAGGTTCACTGTAAAAATAAATCTGTAAAATTTACGGTAAAAAAAAACGTCAGCTGTAGTTGCCAGTATTTCACCTTTAAAAAATATGGTACAAACCGTAAAAATAATTTCTCATTTTTACAGTAAACTACCGTATTTCACGAATTTATTGAGGTAATCTGTCTGTATTTTGAATTACCAACATCTACACTTTTTTTGTTACACAGATTGACATGTTAACACAGCCATACGTAGGTGGTGATGAGAAGTTTTCATAATGAACCAATACTCATCACAAACTACTTTTCCCACAAATACAGTTGTGAATGAGAGTATAAAGAAGGTGTTCAGTGTCATTTACACAGCTACTTAACACCAGTATGGTAACATGCATAAAATTAAAAGTCATGAAATAAGCATTGTTTGTCAACATTAGATGCAACATAAATCTCTAACGTATATAAATGATGGAGAAACAAATAAAAAGACCCATAATAAGGTCAACAAAAAGCATAAAAAGTGATGTGCCATACAGGGAATTCTAGGAAAATCAACTTACGGTTATTCGCCGTATATATTGAGGAAACATAATGTTAACCAGGTTACGGATTATTACTGTAGCATTTTTACAGTTTTTTACCATTGAAGTCACGGCCATTCTAGTTATTAGTGTAATTTAGTTATTAAAGAAAGCAGTCAAAAGACATCATATTGTTTTGTTTATCATAAATATCTTTTTTGGGGGCACGTGATTAAGCAGAACGAAAAGAAACATGGCTTACGATTTATATGAACTAGGATAACGTTTTTCTCTTGCGCTTGAAACACAGATCTGACAGATTATAACAGCTTTAACACTCTGTAATCCCTGAAAACTCTATTGAAACCCATTTTCGGATTGCAAATTACCGGTTGCAAACGCTCAAAGGAAGTTCAAAACATTCTACCGGAAGACGCTGGTCGCTATGGCGTCCTCCATGCAGCAGCCAAGAAAAAAGGTCTATAATTGTAACAAGTAGGGGTGTAAATAATTCAATTTTTTTTCTTCACAACACAAGAATTTTTTAAATTAAAATCTATAAATATATTTATATATTATTTTTAATACAATTTTGTTCTTTAATACAGCAGTAAGATATATGAACTGTACCTTTAATTTGACCTGCTCGAAGAAAACACTCTTTCTGAATGTATCAAACAAAACTTCAACACATGCACAGAAGACAGCAGAGCAAATAAACTAATGTAAATATTATTACCCTGACCTGCCTAGTTAACCTAATTAACCTAGTTAAGCCTTTAAATGTCACTTTTAGCTGTATAGAAGTGTCTTGAAAAATATCTAGTCAAATATTATTTACTGTCATCAAGATAAAATAAATCAGTTATTACAAATGAGTTATTAAAACTATTATGTTTAGAAATGTGTTGAAAAAAATCTTCTCTTCGTTAAACAGAAATTGGGGAAAAAATAAACAGGGGGGCTAATAATTCTGACTTCAACTGTATGTGATACGTGTACTTGCTATACAGTAGCATCACAAAACAACTCTTCCCTTTATTTATTTACCAAATCTTTGTCCGATTCAAATCAGAACAGAGCTCAGCTGCATTGATGACAGTGACAGCCACCACAGTACCTGCTACATCTCACATTTATGTTATCAACACCCACACAAACACACATTGAAATGAAGTCTCCTTTTCCAACACAACCTCCAATAACCTCGAAAGATTTCTCCCATTCCATCCACCGACACCAGATCCAGCAAACCGGCCAAGACAAAGATTTCCTGTCACTCCGGCTTTTCATCACGTCCTAAAAGAGGTGCTAATGCTCCTCTAGATGCTGATAAATCAGAGACAGTGATGAGTTCTAATGTCTTCTTTCATCTAGCAATGACTGCCATGCCAAAAAGCTTAAAGACGCAGGATTTACCATATTCAATCTGACGGAAACGTGACCCGCACGATGCTCCAAAGACATTCTAGCATTGTCTCTGAATTAAGGATGATGTACAGAAAGTTCAAAAGTCCACCAAATGCTAAGAAACACTGAAATCCTTTACATAATATATGACAATTACATCCCAGTGGCCGTGTGAATAAATTATTTCACTACTTGCAACTAAATATTCATTGAGATTGATTATACCAATTAGATTATGTTCCATTAATGCATTCATGTAATATTCAGGAATCATGACAAGCTACATTAGTCCTTTTTTCTGGTAAATGCATTTGTAATATAGTGTCCGGAATGGTTCAGAGAGGCATGTCGATTTTCTTCTTGGCTCTAAAAGAAAGATGTTGGGTAATGATTATTTTTGGCCTGTTGAATAACAAGTTTCTTTCTGCAATTGAAATGCATGTATTCAGATGAGATTCTCAGTAGATGTGCTTTGGGAGGCGATGCCAATCAGCCTCACACAACAGGGCTTGACAGTCAGCCTTTTCTATAGAGTCTTTATGCATTGCAAATATTATGAACACCAGTCTGTTTCTGAGTCAGTATGATTTCTAATATGAAGACACCAGGACAGATTTTAAGTAAGTTTCATTTAATATAGTCAAAAGCTTCTGATTGTTTGATCAATTTTATTAAATATACAATAGTGACGCAGTGACGCAGTAGGTAGTGCTGTCGCCTCACAGCAAGAAGGTCGCTGGTTCCAGCCTCGGCTGGGTCAGTTGGCGTTTCTGTGTGGAGTTTGCATGTTCTCCGGGTTTCCTCCGGGTGCTCTGGTTTCCCCCACAGTCCAAAGACATGTGGTACAGGTGAATTGGGTAAGCTAAATTGTCTATTGGCGCAAATGCCTTATGATGCCAGAGTTCAGTGGAGAATGGCCAGACTGGTTCGAGCTGATGGAAAGCAATAGTAACTCAATTAACCACTCATTACAACCGAGGTATGCAGAAGAGCATCTCTAAACACACAACACGTCTAACTTTGAGGCAGACGGACTACAGCAGCAGAAGACCACACCTGGTGCCACTCCTTCCAGCTAAGAACAGTAAACTGAGGCTACAATTGGCACAGGCTCACCAAAATTGGACAATAGAAGACTGTAAAGACGTTGCCTCTTCTGATGAGTCTCGATTTCTGCTGCGACATTCAGATGATAGGGTCAGAATTTGGCATCAACAACATGAAAGCATGGTTATATCCTGCCTTGTATCAACGGTTGAGGCTGGTGGTGTAACGGTGTGGCGGAAATTTTCAGATATTGGCCTATTAGTACCAATTGAGCATCGTGGCAACGCCACAGCCTACCTGAGTACCATGTCCATCCCTTTATGACCACAGTGGGTTTTTTTTATGATGTTGTAAACCGGTAACCATTGACTTCCATAGTATTTGTTTTTCCTACTCTGGAAGTTACAAACTTAGTAAATTTAGAATATGTGTATGAATTATGGGTTACACAGACTTGTCGACTGGTTGACTTTAATGCTCTGACATGACGCTTTTTGATTGACATCGACTAGTCGCGCTGCACAGATCATATGGATGTGAAGTACATGGCAAACAAACAAAGGTTCACCAAACGAAACTGCCCTCAGAATATTGAAATTATTTTAAATCTATTTTTGCTATTGTTACACTCTTAGTAAAATGTGCAGTGATCAATGTGTTGACTGCATTTATTTTGCATCAAAATTAGGCCAGGCTAATGTTAATTTAACAATATGAACAGTGTTTACAATGCATTTAATTTGTACTAAATTTAGTGATTGGTAATGTTGCATATGATTGGTAATGTTGCATTGTATGAACTGTCAAACAGCATGTGCATGTATATATTTCCTGCAAATAAATTGCTAATTGTGGCATGTTGCAAAACAATTGCATCTTGTTTTATTGATGACATCACCAGTGACTAGTCAACACCAACTCGACTACTTTAATAATAAAGTCAGCTTCAAAAACTGTTTTAAGTCGTTCAGCCCCTATAGTATGAATGTCCCCAAAACACTGAAACGATCATTTCCCATAGGTTTTCCATTAGGCATTCATTCTTACCTTGATTATTATTTGTTCTTTCAGATTGCCTATTCAATTTGATTGCTGAATAATCTGTTTCAACCAGGTCTTTGAAAGTGTTTTTTTTTTTTTCATTTGTTGGAGGAGAACATTTCTGACTCATCCAGCAAACAATATTGGTTTTATGGCACAAATTGTTTTCAGATGATGCTGAATCAATTCTGTTTTTGCACTGTCATTGTTGCCTATTGAAACCCTCACACTCTCAGACCATAACAGTTTAACTGTACTTTTACAGATTTTGTGCAACTTTTTCAACAGTTTCTCTTCCTACTATCAAAAAGTAATGTGTGGAATCTCAACCCTTTTCACAAATTATCCCAGACAAAACATGGATCTGTAAACATGGATAAAGCTGTAATTTATACACCAATTTTTAAGAGCAAAAATATATATATATGTGTATGTATATATATATATATATATATATATATATATATATACATATACATACAAAGATATATACATACATATATATGTATGTATATATATGTATATATATATATATATATATATATATATATATATATATATATATATATATATATATATATATATATATATATATACATATATATATGTGTATGTATATATATATATATATATATATATATATATATATACATATATATATATATATATATATATATATATATATATATATATATACATACAAAGATATATACATACATATATATGTATATACATATATATATATATATATATATATATACATATATATATATATATATATATATATATATATATATATATATATATATATATATATACACTGAAAAAAATTATTCAAAGATGATTCCTTGGATTTACTCAATTTTCTTACGTTAAGTGGTTTTAAACTATTTATTTTGGCTGAATTTAAACAATCAAATTAAGTAATTAAGTAAAGTTATAAATATATCTATGTATGTATATATATATATATATATATATATATATATATATATATATGTATATATATATATATATATATATATATATATATATATATATATATATATGTATATATATATATATATATATATATATATATATATATATATATATATATATATATATATATATATATATATGTATATATATATATATGTATATATATATATATATATATATATGTATATAGATGTATATATATATATATATATGTATATATATGTATATATATATATATATATATATATGTATATATATATATATATATATATATATATATATATATATATATATATATATATATATATATATATATGTATATATATATATATATATATATGTATATATATATATATATGTATATATATATGTATATATATATGTATATATATATATATATGTATATATATATATATATATATATATATGTATATATATATATATATATATATATGTATATATATATATATATATATATATATATATATATGTATATATATATATATATATATGTATATATATGTATATATATATATGTATATATATATATATATATATATATATATATATATATATATATATATATATATATATATATATATATATATATATATATATATATATATATATTGTATGTATTCCCTTCCCAAGCCCTATCTAAGAAACAGCGAGTCAATAATTGATAGCTTGCATTAAACATGCAGGTTTCTCATAGAGGAGTGCAGGAGCTGACAGAAGCTCCAGCATTGAGTCTGGCTTTGCTTCTCCAGCACCTCTACAACTTTTGTTTTGCAGTTCAGTAATGAGTGAGTCAGAGCCGCGCTGCCGGAATGGATCCCTACGGATCAGAACCCAAACCTGGATGTGTTTTCAAGCCGGAACGTCTTTGATTCTCTCCGAGTTGCTCTGCTCTAGAGATGCTCTTTTCTCTCCAACACAACAAGTCAAAACCAAATTCCTCTCTGTCTCTCCTTTTCTTTGGTTCTTGTGTTTTTTTTGACTCATCAAGCTCGCTTTCTAATACCAGCAGCATAGATTTATCATGCCTGCTAATTTAATCAGAGCTGATTTCAGTCTTGTACAATTAAAATTCATCATCAGAATGAAGCATGCATCATCACACAAGCAGAGCCATGTGACATTAATGAGACAAATTAGGAGCTCGGTTACTAAATGACATGATACTGTAGGTAGAAAGCAATCTGAGAAATGTAAATAAATAAATAGAAAATTATATAGACTCTCATCATCATGCTGCAAAAAAAGAAAGAAAAGACCTTTCAGTATTTTTGTGCTGTTTTACTGTAAAGATCCTAGAAATACTGTAAAAAATAGATTTGTGTGTTTGTTTTAGAAATATCAAAAATCCCTAAATATGACCACTGCAAAAAAGTCGAGTATTTTTGTAGATTAAAATGTTTTAGTAAAAAAATTATTTAATTAAAATACAATACATTCAATTCAGTAATACATTCATTAGAAAAGATATCCAAAAAAAGTGGCGACCATCAGTTTTTTGGGGGCTGTTCTCACTTTCTTCATGAATATTTGTGTTGTTTTCAGTGAAAATATTGAAAAAAAAAATCATTAAATCCTTAGTTTTTGAGAATTTTTGTAGTTTTGTTGATTTCCAGTAAAAGAAAAAACAAAATCCTACATAGAAACACATGTTAAAAATGAAAATGACAGTAGAAATTGTAAAATTACTAACATTAACAGAAAGTGATTCAATCATTAGTAATGACCACGAAAACACTGTTTACACATTAATTCATGTTTCTTTCCTAAAATGTTTATCCAAGAGAGCCGCTAGGGCGAGTAACTCAAATCTTCTTTCATAGGGCCAAAAATCATTAAAAAAGGATATCCAAAAAGTGGCTATCATCAGTATTTTGGTCTGTTCTCATTTTCTTCATAAATATTTGTGTTATTTTTAGTGAAAAAAACGAAGTTATTTTTTTCCAGTAAAATAAAAAAAATGGTAAAAAATAATAATTCTGCAATGTTTTGTAGTCAGTTTTTTGTTGTTTACCTATAAAAAAAACTAAATCCTATATAAACACATTAAAAAAATTAAAACAATGACCACAAAACACTATTTTAACACCTCTCAGTGTTTTTGTGCTGTTTTTCAGTAAAGATCTCAGAAATGAGAAAAAGCTTAACACGCTTCAGGAGTGTGTTGTGTGTGTTGTAGAAATATCAAAAATCCTTAAAATAAGAACACTGCAAACAATTGTAGTATTTTTGTAGATTTTTAAAAATATTTTATAGTAAAAATATACTTTAATCATATTATCATTTGAAAATCAAGTGGATATCATCAGTTTTTTTGGTTCTCACTTTCTTCATGAATAGTTGTGTTGTTTATCAGTAAAATCCAGGGGGAAAAATCATTAAAATCTTCAATTTGAGAGACTTTTACTGGAAAAGCAATTTTTAATAGATAAAAAAAGATTTTTAAAAGACCTGTTAAAATGTTAATACTATATTTTTTAAATATTTTTTTTTAGTACTTTGTTACCTTTTATTAGGATAGGATAGTGGAGGACAGATACAAAAGTATTGAGAGCAGAGAGAGGGGAAGAGTCGGCATAGGACCTCGAGCTGGGAATTAAACTCGGGTCACCGTGAGCACCATGGTGCTATATGTCAGCACACTTAACCACTAGGCTTTTGGCACCGAACGCAAAGTTCAAAACGCGTTTCTAAAACTGAGCATGTTTGTAATAAAGATAATAAAATAATCGATATGTAATTCTTAACCGCTATAATCACCACACCCTTATGGTGTTAGTAAACACTAATATGTGTGTGCGTGTGTGTACTGCAAACTGCATTTGTGTGTGAATCATCATTTCAGAAAGGCTTGAATAAACTCCACCACAAATACATCAAATAAACTTACTTGGTATTTTTGACTAATCCGAGTCTGTCTCTGTCACTGTGCTGTTTATCTGACTTAAGCATAATGAGATGCAGACATGCACTGGGGAGTGCTGGGCTGGGAGAAGCAGCTCATTTGCATTTAAAGCGACAGGCTACAAAAACAGCTACAATGTATTCAGCAAAATGGGCGCATTTTGAAGGCTATATGATAAATTACCTGATGAGTATTTTGAGCAGAAACTTTACAGACACATTCTGGAGATACCAAAGGCCTATCTTACATCTTGTACGGGTAAAATAGGTGCCCTTTCTAAAATGAAAGTAGAAATACTATCTAACATTAACAGAATGTTCATTCAAAGTGATTCAGTCTTTAATAATGACCACAAACAACAGTTTTTCTCAACTTCATGTTTTTCCCAAAATGTTTTTCTCTTTTGTAACATTTCGGTAATATTTGCAAAATTGTTAAATGGAATATTTGCAAAACTACAGACTTTTATTTGCTTTTTTTTTTTTTTTGTATTTTATAACTAACCAGGAATATTGGGTAACTGTTTTTGGAATATATTTTGTCTTTAGACTTATTTTTAAAGATAATATATTTTAATAATTAGTAAAATCAATCTATTGACAAATTATTCATATCCCTATCATATTTACATAAGTATTAGAATCATTTTAGCCTAAAGCCAACATATTTTGCTCAAAAAACAAACAAAATATTCAGTAGCATTATATCAGTCATCAATGCTGTCTTTAAAGGCAGTTCCCTGGGCTTTGGAACAGAGCTGAAGCATGGCATGTGATTAGTATGTCGGTGTCTCAGTAATTGATTGTGTATGTGTTGTATATATGTGTGTATGTGGATCTAAACCTGAGCTGTTAGAACATGATGAAAGGGTTGAAGGCTGCAGGTTGTGACTGTGCGGCGAGATCAGCCTGTGTTTCTACAGCTCACTATTCATCTCTGCTCACCCAGTAGGAAACTCTCTCTTTCCACACACACACACACACACACACTTTTGACACTGGCGCACACGCGAGCTCGCAATCAAAGGCGGCATCTTCTGGGAATTTACTTTGGCTCTTTTATCTTGTAACCGAGGAAGTGAGCGAGGGACAGGGGAGCGGAAAAAAACAAGGTTATGATGTTTGTTTCCCTCCTGTTTTGTTTGTATTGGCTTCTGTTGCTGGAATATGAGACTTACCAGCTCTGAGGTGTAGCATGGAGTTCTCTTTGTGGCTTCTGAAGACTTGGATGTCTCTGTTAGGAAGACACTGACGGCCAACGTGGTTTTAAAAATCCACACATTGAGTTAATTATTGTAGTTGGTACAGTATAAGTAGTAAAACGACACTGTATTGTATAGTGAGATTAAAAATATTCGTCTGGGAATCATTTACATCATTTACAACTAAACCGGTCTAACGGACAGATTTGAACGCACTCAAAGAAATCAGTCACAAGCTTTGAAACGGAATACGGTGAAATTAAGTACGAAAATATATAAAAGGAGTCTTTTTAGCTATCTATTTTGCTGCAAACTGGGAGGAAAAGCCAGTCTTTGGGAAAAGCACAGCGCGTTAAATGTTTGTGCACTATGAAAAAGCTCTTACTGACCCCTAGCGTTTAAAGAGATAGTACACCCAACATGTAAATTGTCAGCTTATTCACTCTGCACTTGTTCCAAACTAGTTAGATATTAAAATATATAGATATTTTGAAGAATGTTGGAAACAGGTAACCATTGACTTCAATAGTATGAAAACAAACAGAGGTTTCCAATATTCACAGTCTCAAAAATACTCAAACTGGTTTGTGATTTGCAACAAGTAAAGGTTTATTAAATGACAGAATTTTCCTTTTTTTGGTTGTAATATCTCTTTAACTGAAGTTCAAACTCAAAACTGATGTGTATTATTTATGTTGTTACCTTCCTACCCAGTTTAATTCACAGAAACAAATGTAATTCTAGTGATGGTGGTGGGGTCATATTTACATATAAATATAATGTATCTCATTCTCAGATATTTTTAAGAATAATAGGGTGCAAGGGCGTAGCAACTAGGGGTGTGGGGGGATACGTCCCCCTCACTTTTTGAGACAGACCATTTAGAAACAGGTGATTAAGAATGTAAACTTTTGGATTTCATACAGCTGTCCCCCCCACTTTTAAAATGTCCACTACACCTCTGATAGGGTATCTGCACAAACTTATGATAGACTTCCAAAGAACTGTTAATGTAGCTTTTTAATGTAACTGAAATATAATCAGGTAAATAGACTTCGGCATTCATTAAGTTGTTGAAGCGTAAAACGAGAAGCCATTTAAGGCCTGTCAGGATTAGCAGGTTAGCAGAGAAACTCCATTGAATATACTGGGGTAAAATAAATTGTCATATTTTAAAGACATGACGTGGAAAAATTTAATTTAATGCAGTGCTTCTTGCACATTTTGAGACCCACTTCTTATCAATCAGGGAGTGAAGATTGTTGATTTTTTTAAGAAAACAGACCTTAAACACGCCGATTTTGTAATGGGATACAGTTCACTGGAAGTGTTTGACCCAGGTTACTGAAAAATTACTGAGAAGTGTGAGTGCTCTGAATCGGGCTCAGGCACGCTTCAGTTGGCCGGCCCTGGCCCAGTTGCAAGACGTGTGCCAAAGCGCGGTTCACTTGGGCTTTGGTGCGGTACGCCTGTAGTGTGAGTGCAAAGCGTGCCTGAGCCCGAAACTAAAGATGAGACAAGACTTTAAGGGACTGTTTCATGTGTATTTATTAATCATTCTTACTGTTTAATGAACACAAACTGTCGTAGATTATTAAAAACACAAAAAGTCCTTCTGCATATACCCTATTAGGTGAGTAAAAAAACACTGTTAAATATAGGTTACTTACCAACACAACTTACACAACATTTGTTAAAGGGATAGTTCACGTCAAAATAAAAATTGACTAACCTTCAATTTGTTTAAAACTTGAGTTTTTTTTCTTCTGTTGAACACAAAAAATACATTTTGATGAAAGCTGAAAACCTGTAACCATTGACTTCCATAGTCGGAAAAACAAATACTATGAAAGCTAGTAGTTACAGGTTTCTAGCTGTCTTCAAAATAGATTTTTGTTTTTTTAATAAAAGAGATAAACCCAAAAAGGTTTGAAACAAGTAAAGAGTGAATAAATGATGACAGAATTTAGATTTTTGGATAAACTAGCCTATGAACTATGCAACCTGGCTCATTCTGAAAACGTAGTCCTGTATACATTTCTGGAGATCATGAATTATGTAGCCAGAGGAACGTATGGCTCCATTTCGTCTTTAAAATGAACACCACGGACCAGTGTGACGCTGTTCCTTTTGTGCTTACCAGCTGACCTCCTACCTCCATGTGGATGGCTTTTCCGCTGTTACCAGTTTGTCCAGTGGCTCAGCGCGTATGTTGGAGGATTTGAGGCGCAGAGCGGAGTTGACCATGATGATGGGGTTCGAGTCTGGCGAAGAACGGTTTCAGTAAGCCGGTAAGACAAAAACAGAAGCCAAAGAATGAAATAAACAAGTAAATGAACAGGGTGAGAATGTGGTAAAATTTGAAACAGTGGTAAAAATCAGGTGAGGGCTTTCCTTTCTGGATTGCTTTTTAAAACTGTTGGTTGGGTTTAGGGAAGGCGTTGGGCGGGTCAATTGGTGCTTCTGAAAACACTATTGGTTGGGTTCAAGGAAGGAGGAGGGGTCAGTCGATCGGTTAGTTGACAGTGACCTCTGGTGGATTTATGCAGGAACAGCAAGCGTAAGTGGCACTCGCAAGAGAAATTTGAGATCTCAAAAAACGTACACAGAGGCTTCTGGTGGATCTCCAGAAAAGGTAAAGCTGACAAAATTATCAATTCAAGTTATATAAAAGTCTATTCAACGCTTAAATATAAGTTCTGAAAACAAGAGGAAGAAAAAAAGGTATTTGCTCACCATAATTCAAGCACACACTCGAATAAAACATTGGCACTCTTGGCAAAAATGGATTTTATTTAGAGATGTGCGTCACATCAAATTCTCACTCATTTCTACAGGCTCTGTAACTGCAGCGCTGATATATTCAGCTCAACACCTTTCAGCACTGACTCATACCAAACACTTCTGTACAGGCGTCTGATAAAATCACAATCCAAACACAAGGTAAAGCTCAACGATTACAGCATACCTTCAAAATAAAGTGGAACAGACCTACGTGTTTGGCTATTTGACTAATTATATGAAGAGCTCATTTGCAAAAACATGTTTGCAATGGAACTCTTCGATACTCAATGTAAAGCACAAATTCTGAAAACTGCTGAGAAAATTATTCACATAAAAAAGATTTTCATAAATAAAAAATACATCCTCTACAGCTGAAATATTTTAAAGAGGGCAGTGCTTGTGTGTGAAACATAAATGTGAGTTAACACTTTCAGTGCCGTCACTTGAACTCATTTCAAAGTTATGCCCAGGTCTCTACAGTATAAATGTAAAAAGCTCAAGTTAAATGCTTTGAGTTGGAAAATACTGCACATACAACACCGGGCCAGAGCAATACTAATTTAAAAGCATTTTTTTACGGTGGTAAATGTTTTGCTGGTTATTAGCAAAATGGAACATGCCGTATCAATGCTTACAAATAATAACACCAATAAAGATATATGGAGTGATATAATGAACTTTAAAGCCCACAGACTGCTGGATGAACATCGAATGCATATAGCACACAACATTTCAAAGCAACTGTCTTGTATGTGGGAGAAATGTTTCAAGCATACATTTCAAACTGTGTGCGTCAACTGCATTGCTTTAGTGCACTTTTTCAAGCATACAATAACTCCATATGCTCTGTATCACATGTTAAATAGTATTATAAATAATAGAGCACAGTTTAGAAGACCTTTTTTAGGGCCGGTTTACACATTTGTTTGTGGTTAAAAATTAAAAATGCAGTTTGGTGGAAGTTTAGAGACTTATTAACTTACATTTACATGACACCATTTACAACTAAAACATGAAAGAATGCATTTTGACTATTCATTTACATTGCAATGCCATGTTGAGGAACTGAAAATGCAAATTTTTAAAAGGTGGTCAAAGTGCATGTCTCTGAAAATGATACTGTTGTACTCTCTGTGTAAAATGCAAATAAAGTAGTTTCTTTAAAAAGAGACATCACCACCTACTGGCCAACATATGCAATGCATATTACATATTTAAACCCCTTTCAGATTACGCACACATTTTTCCAGATTTCGTCATGGTGCACAATAACCAATGCCAAGTCTTCAATGCAAAAAGTCTAGCATGTTAAAAAAAAAAAAATTCTATCACATGGGTGACGTTGACCAATAGGAGCACAGAATCTCTTCTGTACGCAACTTTTAAAATGGCAAAAAGCTGGTCATGAAATAGAAAAAAGCTTTGCGGATTTCTTCGTCAGTATGACTGCCTGTATGGTGCAACTTTGAGGGAATACCATGACAGAATAAAAAAGGTAACAAATTTTATTTAAATGGGTCATTGGGTCCTATCATACACCCGGCGCAGTAAGGTGCAAGACATGTTTGCCCCAACGTGTTGCTATTTTCAGACCAGCGCAACCTTCATTTTCAAGTTTTCTGCCACGTTGTTTAAATAGCAAATACATTTGCGCCACTTTGTGGACTCATGGGTGTTCCAGTCTAGGTGTGTTAAGGAGCATTGTTGGCGCGTTGCTATTTTGAGGAACTAGCAAGAGGGTCGCTAGTTCGAGCCTCGGCTGGGTCAGTTGGCGTTTCTGTGTGGAGTTTGCATGTTTACCCCGTGTTCGCGTGGGTTTCCTTCAGGTGTTCCGGTTTCCCCCACAAGTCCCCCACAGGTGAATTGGGTAAACTAAATTGTCCGCATCACTACTACTCGAGTAGTAGGCGATTTCATTACTTATCTACTGTTTATGTTCAGGAAACACAAACACACATTTACAGTATATAAGGGAAAATGGAATCTGTGGGAAACAATTGAGAGATTTGTAATGTGTGCAACTCTTGATGGCAGATGTAGACATCACTTGATAATAATCATGAAGTTTGGTCAAGCAAATTTGGTACTCACGGCACGTCAGGATTTTATCTAAACAAAATCACATAATCTGACACGGTGACTGTCGCAACCGACAATAAAAAATCATGTAGTCTGAATGGGGCTTAAACCTATTGGCATGCATGAGTACTTGACAACCACAAAACAACAATGGCGGATTACAGAACCATATGTACACAGGTACAAAGTTTCTTTACAAAATGACACCACCGCCTACTGGCCTGGCTGTATAATGCAGTGTTTTACTGTTTTTTATGTTTTTGTGTATAATAACAGAGCTGTTCTTATACACAAACTTAAAAAAAAAATGAATTCATATTTAGTCCAATGTTTTCATGTAAATGTACACTGAGTGCTGCGTTTTTAAAATACTGTGTCGAGCACAAGATGCTGTGATAGCCGCAATGGACAAATGCGACCATTTAGTGCATGTCTACATATTAAAAGTAGCTTAGAAAAAATGTGTTAGACCCCTTAGTGGGTATCACATCGGTTAGATCATCAGCTTGACACTGAGCCTGGTTCATCGGCATCTGACGAATCATATTCATCGGCAGAGTCTGTTAGGGCAGGGTAAGGACGGGGCTGGTCCAGATTGACATATGTCACCTTCAGGCTGATGTAGTGCTCTCCCTCCAGACTGGACAGAATACTCATCACTGCAGACACTAATGTAGAGAAGCTCGGTCTCTTCTCAGGGTCGGGGTCCCAGCACTGAAGCATAATGGCAAACCTGTGCATACAGAGATGAGGGTCACTCATTTCTAATGGATAATGTCATCTAAAAAGACATTTTGGTACCAATATAGACAAGATTGGTATTGTGATGCTGTATTTGTAAATCAGGCATCTGAGGTTATAGAGCGTCTGTATGAACTTGACTCAAACACATTCACAGTTTCCAACATTGAACTACACCTCCACCAGTCACTGAACAAACCTTTATTTTCCAACTTCGCCCTTAAACACATTTTGTTCTATTTTAATGCATTTAAAATGCAACAAATTCACCATCCATTACTCGTGATAGTCAAAGTTTGTATTATTTTATTATTAATTGATAAATAGAAATAAAACTTGATGCACCATAGCTTTCAGCATTCATTTCCATTTTATGTAATTAACATAAAAGCGGACAAAGATACAAAATTATGGTTAAGAAATAAAATTACATGAAATGAAATGTTACAAAAGCCAATCAGTCAATCAATCGATCGATGATCGGATGGATGGATCCATATATGCAAGATTAATGAAGAAGATCAATAAGAAGATTAACAGATAGATCTGTAGATCTATAGATAGATAGATAGATAGATAGATAGATAGATAGATAGATAGATAGATAGATAGATAGATAGATAGATAGATAGATAGATAGATAGATAGATAGATAGATAGATAGATAGATAGATAGATAGATAGATAGATAGATAGATAGATAGATAGATAGATAGATAGATAGATAGATAGGCACATAAAAAGACAGACAGACAGTTAGTTAGTTAGTCAGACAGACAGACAGACAGACAGACAGACAGACAGACAGACAGACAGACAGACAGACAGATAGACAGATAGATAGATAGATAGATAGATAGATAGATAGATAGATAGATAGATAGATAGATAGATAGATAGATAGATAGATAGATAGATAGATAGATAGATAGATAGATAGATAGATAGTCATGTAGATGGATGGATAAAATAATGAATAGGCAGAAAAATAGATGGACACATAGATAGTATGATGGATACATGATGAATGATTGATTGATTGATGGCTAGATGGATGGATTGGCGGATAAGTAGATTGATAGACACAAATTGATAGACTGATGAAGCCAATGATGGATGGATAGATAGTCATACAGATGTTGGATGAATAGAATTATGGAGAGGCAGATAAGTAGATTGATGGATAGATCGATAGACTGATTGATAGAATGATGGACTGATATATATTCTGATGGATGGATAGATGTATAGATAGATGAACAGATGAATAGAGAGATTGATGGATGGATAGGCAGATAAGTAGATTGATGGACACAGACAGACAGACAGACAGACAGACAGACAGACAGACAGACAGACAGACAGATAGATAGATAGATAGATAGATAGATAGATAGATAGATAGATAGATAGATAGATAGATAGATAGATAGATAGATAGATAGATAGATAGATAGATAGTTTCTCAAGGTTTACAAAGTTCTGTAGTGTCACATAGAGAATATGGAAATCTGTGTTTTATATATATATTTATATTTCCCTCTGTCTGAAAGCGAATGCTGATTAACTCTGGGTGTAGTGCTTGAGGTGTTGGATAATTGAAAGGACATTCAAAATAACCTTTCAGTTGACCTTTTCCACCATTCTGAATACTGAGTAAGCTCTAAACCCTCTGAACTTCAAATGGTGGAAAAACACTAAACCGACTGACAGCCTTTCAAGACCATTTCGCTTCTAAAAGGCCACGTCACTCTCTCTGTTCTACCATGGAGCAATTTCCTAAAACAAATGGAAGGCAAAACATCTGCGGGACAAAACCGGACTTCTGTAATCCAACCAAATAGTCTACTTTTGTTGACTGCGGAAAGTGAAAACTGGAAAATAAGTGCATTGTTTAGGATCTTACAGTGGATCTGGACAATATTGTGGTTGAGGCAGCCGTCGTCCCTTCAGGAGGTAATGAGTAACATCATATGGGTCGACTTCAGGATACGGACTGGCTCCTCTTGTCAGCATCTCCCACATTAAAACCCCAAAAGACCACTGTAGAGAAAGACAGTATGATAGGAATGTGTAACAAATCTTAATTTTATTACAGGAACAGTGTTTCATTCTTGCATCTCACCACATCTGACTTGGTCGTGAACTTCTGCGTCTGAAGGCTTTCAATGGCCATCCATTTGACTGGTAATTTGGCTTTCCTGTGATCCTGGACGCTGTAGTACTCTTTCTCCAGCACATCTCGGGCCATACCAAAATCTGCCACCTTTACCGTGTAGGATTCATCAAGCCTGAGACAATATTGGTTCAGTTAAAGAAACAGTTCACCCAAAAATGAAAATTCTGCATCATTTACTCATTCTGTTGAACACAAAGGAAGATATACTAAAGAATATTGAGGAAAAACAGCCACTGACTTACATTGCTTTGTTTCTACTATGGATGTCAATGGCTGATTTTTTTCCAACTGTTTTTGAATATCTTGTTTTGTGTTTCACAGAAGAAAGAAATTCATCAAAATTGAGAAGAAATTACATTTTTGGGGTGAACTATTCAAGTTTACATCCAGAAATTTTGTTTTTAACACTGGACATTCATTAGACATTTACTTTTTTTCTTCAACATTAAATTGTGACTTCATAAAATAATTGTTACTTATATAACACACCTAAAACATGTTTTTAAAACGTTAATCTAATTATTTATTTTAATTATTTTACACACTAAAGATGTAAAAATTAGTTTAATAAAGTGAGGGAGTGTCTCAAAAGTCCAAAAACACCATAAATATAAATAGAATTATTTCATGACAGCATTCAATTTATGTAGTTATACCATTGATTTACTGCATTTTTACTCAGAGTGTACAACTAGAACAGTGTTTTATAGTTTGCTGACTTGTGCACTTACATTATCCCAAATGTTTCGAAGACTGTTCAAATCTACAGAAATAACTAATTTTAACTAGCGAGACGTAGATTATCCTGTATGGTCATGCTTATGACATCACATACCCTCGATTTTCAGTTTAGGTTTTTATAGAAAATAGGGAAACATCAAAGACGCTTTAATATGTTGTGTTTTTTATTAGACTGCACCGAGCAGCACTATAACAGAACCCTCAAATGTATTTAGTCTGATAAAACTGTGCGACTTTGCCTCAATGTGATCATGAGCATAAAGACCAGAAGAGGCACAATAAAAGCTCAACTGTTTTTGTCACAATGCGCTTGTCTCTCATCAGCAATAGCTTCAGCGCTTTCATAAGAGTCCCATAAGATGCAAGGAAGTCCACAACTCTCATGATTTCACACTCAGTCACAGCATCATCAAACTAGGCCTTTGTTTGTTGTGAATATGCGCCCTCTAGTGGTAAAAATGACATACTGTGCCTTTGTCATGATATTGTCCTTGCTTTTTTGAGACACTCCCTAACTTGAAAGTTTCAAGGAGCAGCAGCTTATTTGCATTTCATGATACACGATTTGTTTTGTTTGTTATTACTCACATTGGATCTACACAAACTAACAGGGTTTCTGCACGTTTCACCAAGTCAAATTTAAGACTTTTAAAGACCTTTTTAAGATCATTATGAATGAAATTTCAGATTTTACAGGGCAAAACGCTGAAGATTTTTTTGTAATGGCCAGTGGAATATTTTTTTTTTTGGCCCATTAAAATTGAAATTAGTTTTTTCTCAGTCACATATTTTAAACAATGTGTTAAAAAATAGTTATACATATTTAATATTTATTTAGATATTAATTTGTTTCAAAACTGTTATTAAAGGACATTTTGAATGCTGAGAGAAAATCCAGAAATAATGCTTTATTTTAATCAGAGCATAGTCGAAACATTCGTAGGACATATTTTAGTGTTTTGTTCTCAGTATTTCTATGACTATCCTTGCTAGAAAGTTCTAAAAATATTAAATATATAAGTGTAACTACTTGTTTCAGAATGCTTAGAGAACAAAATGTTCTTTCAAAAAACTAAACCATCAGATAAAGTAACATTTTCTGAATTTACTGGGAATGTTTGCACTTCAATGTTTGATTTTACATAAATTTAGTTATTTAAAAAACTATAATAGACTATTTATTCACAACATGCATAAATACATGAAGAACTAATGTTATTTTTGGGATGTAAGGAAGATAAATAAACCATATTGGTAAGTAAAGTTCATAACATTTACTTTTGTTAAACATTTTTTTTTTTTAGATGGATTGTGGGTTGTAGCGATTGGGTAGCTAGCTTTACATCGACAAAGGAAAATAAATATACCTGTTTAAATGTATTTAAGACAAACACCACCATATTTCAGTAGATTTAAGACTTTTTTTAAAAGCCTATTTTATTTAAGACTTTTCATGACCCTGCGGACACCCTAAACTAAAAAGAAAAACAAAATACCTCAATAAGATTTATATAGAGAAGGTGGAGCTTCAAAACCACACCTACCAAATCTATGCTTTTCGAAGTAGAAGAGAGAACTTTTCCAAGAAGCTTGCAGTTTGGCAAGGTGTTTCAAACTTCCTAAATACACCACTAACCAGTTCATTTCTTGAAGTACAGTTTAAGTCAGAATTATTAGCCCCCCTGTTTATTTTTTCCCCAATTTCTAGTTAACGGAGAGCTTTTTTCCAACACATTTCTAAACATAATAGTTTTAATAACTCACTTCTAATAACTGATTTATTTTACCTAGGCAGGTTAGGGTAATTAGGCGAGTTATTGTATAACAGTTGTTTGTTCTGTAGACAATCGAAGAAAAAAAATTTGCTTAAAGGGGCTAATAATATTGTCCTTAAAATGATTTTAAAAAAATTAAAAACTGCTTTTATTCTAGCCAAAATAAAACAAATAAGACTTTCTCCAGAAGAAAAATTATTATCAGACATACTGTGAAAATTTCCTTGCTCTGTTAAACATCATTTGGGAAATATTTAAAAAAGAAAAAGAATTAAAAAGGGGGGGCTAATAATTCTGACTTCAACTGTATATCAGGCCCTTAATTCATAATCTTTATATACTCACATGCAATTGCGTGCTGCTAGATCCCGGTGTACAAACTTCTTTTGTGCCAGATACTCCATTCCTTTAGCAACCTGGAGCCCAAATCCTATTAAATCTTTAACTGTGGGATTCTAGGATAAAACAACAAGACTAAATCACTTCCTGAAACTTCTCCACAAAGAACTTGTTTATGAGCAGTGCAGGAGGTCATGTTGTAAAATAACTTTGTGTTAGACAACGATAAAGGCAAAATACAAAACATATCTGATGAGTTACATTTTAGCAACTGACCCTATTCTCACAGCGAATGAAGTGACGCAAGTCTCCGTGTTTCATATAAGGCAAGACCACCAAAGGAAGGCCCTCTTCTGGAAGCAGGATGCCCAGCAGAGAGAGAACATTACTGTGATGAAAGCCCTTCATCAGGATGCCCTCTTTCAGAAACTGCTCCACCTCTTCCACATCTGTTATTCCTACCAGAAAGACAAAACAGGATGTTGTATGTGTGTCTGCAAATGGTGCAGCTGTTTAACTGATATTAATGCAAATATCTGATCAGCCAATCAAGTGATAGCTACTCATTTAGGCATGTAGATGTGGTCAAAAAAGACCATCTGAAGTACAATACAAGCATTTCTTCTGGCTAAAATAAATGTAAAATATATGCTAAGTATATTTTTTATAGGCGACACAGTGGCGCAGTAGGTAGTGCTGTCACCTCACAGCAAAAAGGTTGCTGGTTCGAGCCTCGGCTGGGTCAGTTGGCGTTTCTGTGTGGAGTCTAAAGACAAGTGGTATAGGTGAATTGAGTAGGGTAAATTGTCCGTAGTTTATGTGTGTGAATGAGAGTGTATGGGTGTTTCCCAGTGATGGGTTGCAGCTGGAAGGGCATCCAACATATGCTGGATAAGTTGGCGGTTCATTCCCCTGTGGCAACCCCAGACTAAGCCGAAAAGAAAATGAATGAATGAATTCATTTCTAAAGACCAATTTCTTTGAATAAACAAGATGATTAGTCATTAAAAAAGCGAGCGATTGGTCCATGTTTTGATCTTCGATTAGTCTTACGCTGTCACGTGATGCGATTTTGCAGGTCAGAGTTCTCCAAGCTTGTTGCACGAGCTTGCGTTTCAGGTCTGTCACATTCGGATGCGTATGAATGGAAATCTATGGGACAAAAAGTGCAGTGTGACCACAGCTTTACAGTGGTTTGTTCTGTGGACAATTGAAAAAAAAATGCTTAAGAAGGCTAATAATTTTGACCTTAACATGTTTTTTTTTTATTATTAAAAACTGCTTTTATTCTAGCCAAAATAAAACTTTAAGATATTTTATATAAATGTTATAAAAATTATATATAATATAAAATATTAAAGGAAATACTGTGAAAAATTCCTTGCTCTGTCAAACATCATTTAGGAAATATTTGAAAAGTAAAAATCAAATGAGGGCTTATAATGTTGACTTTAACTGTATATTCTGTATTCTGTTTACATTTAGAGATTCTGTTTTTAAAAAACTGATCTACATCTCAGTATGTTGCTTGAAAATTGATGATCGCTATTGTTACATTATTTACACATTTGTCAGACCCTTTGTCCAAAGGAACTTTTATTGCATTTAGTGTACTGCATACATGTGATCAGATGCATTCCCTATGAATTCAACCCTTGACTTTTGTGTTGCTGCTAGCACCATAATGTAATGTTTAAGTAACAGGAACAGCAACTTTAAAGGCAGCTCATTTTAGGAAATGAATGTTTTTCATCAGGTGGTTCATCCCGAGAGTGCTGTTCAGTTTTTTAGGAGTGTCTTTATGAGCTCTTTTCATTGAGGATTTTCTTACTGTTAAGAGATTTCACAGCACAGTGGATTTCTCGGTTGTTGTGGTCAGTGAGGTAACCGTGGTAAACTGTCCCAAAGTGTCCTAGAAAAAAAAAAAACATGTCTTAATAGTGACTTCACATTCAAAATATGAGCTTGTTTTTTCCTTCAGTAATTGCTTTTAAAAAATGTAACAGGTTACAAAAGAGTTTGGGATTAGTAAGATGTTTGTGGTCCAGGGATGAAGTCATAACCCAGCAGAATAATTCACTGTGGGTTTTGGTTTTTGAGGAAAAGAAAGGTCTGCAATAAAGAAAACTATATACACTTAAAAATGTTGTTCTGCAAAAAGAAACCGAACACTACTCACAACCCAAATATTATTTTCTAGGTACTTACTAGACCACTTTTCATACAACCATTGCATAATCAAAAATGGTATAAAATTTAAGACCTTGCAAAATAGCATTTAAGACATCAGTTTCTCTACATTGATTTATCAACTTTTAATAGTTTTTAAGACCCTGCGGACACCTTGTAGACACAACAGCTTAAATGTATATTATTTAGCTTTAGGCATGTTTCATTCACATTGTAGACGAAATGTAATGTGAAATTGTGTTTACCACAGATGTTATTTAACTTATCAAGTAACAAAAAAAATGTGGAAAAAGGAAAATCTTGAGGGAATCAGGGTGAATTATTCTATCGATTAAATGCACTGAATTAACATTTTAATACTGCAAGGACACATTAAACTGAACAATAGTGACATTAAAGCCATTTGCATTTCTACAAACGAAAAAACAAAAATGCATTTATAGACTTATATATTTTAGCCTTTTGTATGTTTTGAAATATATTTAAAAAAAAATTCCAGCACCTTGTTGAATTAAAGCAATTCAGAAAGCAACAGAAGGGCCAACCTGGTACAAGAAAGGTGCACCTAACAAAGTGGCCAGTGACTGCATATTTAGACTATAAGTGTGTACTATTTACATTAAAGGTGCCATATACTGCATTGGTACTGTATAATAAGTTAAATCGTTCTCTGATATCTATAAAGTAGGTATAAGGATTAGGTAAGTTAAAAAAATCTCCAGAAACTGTTTTATATGCCATTTATTATTATTATAAAATGCACCTAGAATCAGAAGGTCCATAATTGACCATATTTGGATTGGTTGTAAATATTAATGAGCTCCGCTCTGGCGTGCAGCTCTCACAGACACAAACAGCATGATGTACGCTGATCACGGCAATATGATAGAATTTAATTTGTCAAAAAAACTATTTAACAAACAAAGTAGATGCCTAGTTAATTCTTTTTAACTTAATGGGTGGAGTTAGCCTATTTTGCCGTTAACCTTGATTTTCCTCTTCACCTTTAAGAGTTTCCCTGTTAAAAATGAATCTACATCTAAGGGTGCTTTCATACCTAGACTTTTGATTTGGAACCTGTCTTGTTTGCCCAGTTAGAGCGGTTTGTTTGGCATATGTGAAACCAGCAATCGTGCTCAGATCTGCATCAAAACAATCGGTCGATGATCGCCTGAATGAGGTGGTCTTGGTGCGATTAAAAACGAACTCTGGAGCAGATCGATTGTAGTGAGAAAGCGATACGATCTGAGCCAGGCTATATCACAGTGTATCATGGATATGTCATAGGCATATTTACAACATGTCTATATGAAGAGAGAATTATGAGTAGGGCGGAAGGTCATTCCTACTGGTAAATATGCGTTTCATTTAAAATACGAGTGTATATGAGAAATATTTATGAGCAGCTTTTCGCTTATAATGTCTTATAGCTCATCGTCCTAAATAAAATAAAATATTTAAATAAAATAAACAGTGAAACTCTGACCAATGTGAGGAGAGTTTACTCGCACGTGACTTGTTTTAGCTCTTTGGATCCATTTAGAAACTTTGCCGTGTGAAAGCGAACCGCACCGTGAACAAAGAGCAACATTGTAACAATTTTAATCCCTGTTTCAGAACAAATGAATCGATTCACAGATGTGAAAGCACCCTTAGTATGTTGTGTGCACACATTACAGAATGAATGTATTTTTTTGTTCAAACTATTGTTAGATTATTTAGGTATTTGGCAGAAACTTTATTCAAATGTACTATTAACACTTTCATACTGTAAGCAGATACATATTAAACTGATCACATTTGACAGTAAAGACATTTAGAATACTACATATGACTTCAAGTTTAAAAAAAGTTTTTTTAACTTCTATTTATTAATGATGGATCCAGAAATAAGAATCACAGTCTCCAAAAGCATACTAAGCAGCAGAACTCTTCTTAATATTGAGAATAATAATTGTTTCTTGAGTATTAAATCTACTTTTAAATCTACTATTTAAAGAAAAATGAGACATAGAAGACAAAGACAAAGAAGTAATTATTCTTAAAATGTGCTTTGCCATTCGGCGCCAATAGCCTAGTGTTTAAGTCCGTCGACATATAGCACCATGGTGCTCATGGCAACCCAAGTTGGATTCCTGGCTCAAGGTCCTTTGCCGACCCTTCCCCTCTCTCTGCTCCCAATAATATGCTGTCTGTAACTTCAACTGTCCTGTACATTAAAGGTGAAAAACCCCTAAAAAATTATAATAAAAAAGTGCTTTGCCATTACAGAAATAAAGATTTTTTTAAATACATTAAAATACTAATACAATTTCCCATTTTTATTGTTTTTTTTCTTGACAACTTGGAGAAAAGCAGCCTAGGTGACCATAGAACATAAAAATCATACTGACCACACACTCTCGAGTGCTAGAGTATTAAACTTCTACTCCCACCTTTTCCGATGATCTGGTGGTGGTGAACTTTGAGCGTGGAGGCTGGAATCAGCACGTCCTTCACCTCCTCCAGCAGCTCAGGGCGGAAGCTGGTGATGGAGATCTTCTCTGGGGGCATGAGAGGTGTTAGGGTGGTGTCCAGGGTGCCTGTGTAGGCCAGGCCCGGGAATGCCACGGCCCCGGTGGGTGCAGTGATGCTGGTGAGAGGCAGAGCTACGAGGACACATCACATAACAGAAGCATTTCCGAAAATATATTTTAGGCAGCTGGAAGCAGAACATTTTAAATAGAATCCATAAACGTTTCTTTTAAAAAATTATGAATTATTTATTGCATAAATTTTGCTCTATAGCTTAGTTCAATATTGTTTTTTGTTTTGAAACTAAAAATGGAACCAAAACTTTACACAATTTTACAAGAAACGAATCAATTAAATATCTATTTAAAATATCTAATTAAATATATATTTTAAAATGTCAAAAGGGTTGTGAAATATGACCAAAAAATACCACAATAATGCTTTTTTTATCATTGATATCCAGACAGTTTCTTAATTTAAACTACTCTTTTACTCTCAAAACAAGAAAAACATTATTAACCAGTATTTATGGTGACATTTATATTGATAAATAATTATAAGATTTTTAATAATAATGTTTTTGTTCCCTGGACATGGTACTGATGTAAATATATATTCAATAAATCAAACATTTCTGTAAAAATTAACTTCAATATTCTGGACACAAACTGAAAGTAGGGCATTTTCAATAGGATCCAAAAATGTTCATAAAATGATTATAAATCTATATATTTATTGCATAAATTTCACTCAACAGTTTGTTCCATATTGTTTTTGGTAACAAAATGTATCCAAAACTTTACCCATCTCTACTAAAAATTAATCATTTAAATATCTTGAATAAATATTAAATTATGTCAATAGGGCTATGCAACATGACCAAAAAAGTACCACAATAATGTTTTTGTATCCTTGATATCCAGACAGTTAGTTAATTTAAACTACACTTAACTGTCAAAACATGAAAAATGTCATCAACCAGTAGAACTGCTTATTATGATGACATTTATAATGATAAATATTCTATCATATATAATATTCTCTTCTATTAATACAGGTTTTTGTTCCTTGCCTTTGGGGACATTGTGTAGATGTTTTACTTCGGCTAGAATAAAAGCAGTTTTATTAATTTAAAAAAAAAACATTTCAAGGTCAATATTATTAGCCCCCTTAAGTAATATTTTTTTTGGACTGTCTACAGAACATACCATCATTAAATAATGATTTGCCTAATTACCTTAGTTAAGCCTTTAAATGTCACTTTAAGCTGAATACTAGTGTCTTAAAAATATCTAGTGAATGTACTGTTATCATGGCAAAGATAAAAGAAATCAGTTTTTAGAAATGAGTTATTAAAACTATTATGTTTAGAAATGTGTTGATTCCATGTCTTTCTGAAATTCAGAAATTGGGGAAAAATATACAGATGAGCTAATAATTCACGAGGGCTTTTACTGTATTATCATTTTATTTTGACAGCTATTGTTATCGCCCAGCCATATCCACTACGGTCAAAAGTTAGGGGTCTGTACAACTTTTAAATGTTTTAAAATAAGCTTCTCCTGCTCACCAAGGCTGCATTTATTTAATCAAAAATACAGTACAAATAGTAAAATTGTGACATTTTATTGCACTATAAAATAACTGTTCAAAAATGGTTTATCATTTAATTTAACCATTTATTTCAGTGATTTTAATGATGAATTTTCAGCTTCATTACTTCAGTCACTCCAGTCAGTGGTAATAGTAATAAAAGCAATAATGACTGGAGTATAATTTCATTTGAAACTACATACAATAAGAAAGCCGTTATTTAAAATCTTAATCTTAGCATAATTTTAACAAAAAAAAAACATGAAAAAAAGAAAAAACTGACCACAAACTTTAGTTTGTGTGTATATGTGTATAGTGTGTATATCAGGAAACAATGAAGCATCTGATAAAGTATTTCTCACCACGTCTGTAGTCTACTAAGGAACTCAAATCCACGCTATTATTTCGTGAGCGACTGTAGGAAAAATAAGAGAGACGATTTTCTGTCTGCGAAGCTGTGGATTACAAAAACAGATGATTCATAATCAATCATAACACTCTGCTTGTTAAAATGTGTGATCAAGGAATGACTGAAAAAGCACTGCAGCAGTGAGACGCGGCATTACTTATTTAAAGACATTTTTCACATTTGCCTGACTTGACTTGTGAAGAGTGCTCACCTTTTTTCTGTTTCCTCAGGTTTTTCAGCACAATGAAGGCCAGAACTGCACCCGTCACTAGAGCTGCCAGTATGCCAAGCACAATGCCCACCATATAGTGGTTACTGACCAAGATTACAGTGCCGACATTATGCGTGTACCCATTCACTGTTACCTGGCATGAGAAAATACTGAGGTTTTATTATGCCAATAGCTGCTTTGACTTAAAATAATGTAGTACAATTACAGGTCTAAATGTACTTTACAAACTCTCACCTTTACAGGTAAACCCTCACTGGGAATGGTGAGATTATTAGGGATCCTGCATGTGATCTCATTATCCAAAACTTTACCGCCACAGTCAACGTCTCCCACCGTCATCGTGATTGACATGCAGGAACTCACAAGGTTTAACTTCTGGTGCTGCATAATAATGGAAAAGTTACAAGTTATTACTGGTGAAAATGATTTAGCTTAATTGTTGAGCATAACAAAACCAAGAGATTCAAGATCAAGAATATAAAAAGTCTGAATTACTCCATAATGTTTAATGGGTACAGTGACAATCTGAATGAATTTTAGACTTAAAAGAATCAATTTAATCTTACTGTATACAGCGGGAAAAAAATAAGTATTAAACATGTCTCCATTTTTCTCAGGAAACATATTTTTGACTTGAAATTTTCCCTGGATGTTGGTAACATATATGCAAAGAAAACAAAACTAATTAGTTTACAAATGAAGTTATGCATAATAAAATGAAATGACGCAGGGAAAAGTATGGAACAGTGAAGAAGGGCAGTGAAAGCCCAGACAGCAGCTGAAATCTCTCAATAGTTCTTCAGCAACCCTCTACCCTTCATTAGTGTAAATTAATATTAGATGCTTCAGTCCAACATCTACATTAGCAGGATGATGAAGAGGAACCCCAGGTGGACATTTCAGCAAGACAATGACCCAAAACACAGTCGAGGAAACTCTCAAATGCTTTCAGCGAAAGAAAATCAAGCTGTAGAATGGTCTAGGCAATTACCTGACTTAAATCCAATAGAAGATACAAAATAAAAATCAGATTTGATAGACGAGACCAACAGAACCATCAAGATTTTTACACTCTGTTGAAGTCTGTGAAAAACTCACACCAGTAATGCATGTGACTTCATTCTCCATATGAGAGGTGTCTTTAAGCTGCCACCACCCAAAAATTCAGGAGGGCTAATAATTCTTAGACTTCAACTGTGTATTACTCTTAAAGGTGTCATATTATGCAGTTTTTATAAGATGTGTAATGTTTTAGCACAAAATACCTCAAAAACCATTTATTAAACTATGCTGTTAAGGATTTTAATCTTAAATTGGAAGGTATATATATAAAAGAAAAAAAATGTAATAATTATCTCAGAATTATTTGCCGGATTGTCAGTGTTCCTTCAGCTATTGGTTTTTGGAGATCACAATTTCAAGACGTCAACTGGAGCGAGACTTTTGAGATTTCCAGGCGTTTTTGTATTATAAATAAAATTAGAGAGGTATCATTTAAAATTGTTCATTGTATTTATCCTGTAAAACAGGTCATTGCAAAATTTTGTAAAGATGTTGATTTAAAATGTGCTTTCTGTAATGATAAAGAAGGGAATATTGTTAGTTTATTTTATGATCGTATTTATACACTATATTATACTGTATATATTATATATATATATATATAAACAATTATTTATAATATAATTGTTGTGGTGTGATCTTTTCTTTTTTGTTAAGCAGAGTACGAATATTGCATTGGAATTCAAAGAAAAATATGTTTTTTTTTAAATGAGAATACAGTCGCATATTGTTAATTTGCTCATTATATATGGAAAATTGTTTATTCATAAATGTAAATGGGCAGTGAAAAAACCTAATTTTACTCACTTTAAAATAGAAAAAAGTCATTAGCTTTGCATGATAAAAGAAAAAAAATACCAAAGCAAAAAGAACTGTTAATTATTTTCAAGCCTTAAATTTGTCTTTGAATAATTGTAATTTTTTTTCTTTTCTTTTTATATTGTATTTGTTTTGATGTCAATATAATGTTGTTATTGCCCTTGTATGTTCTGTGTTCTAAAATTTCACAAAAACTATGCTGTTAATCCCCCTTTTTGGGTGGAAGTAAAGACAGACAGTTATGTACATTTGTCTTTAAATGCAAATACACTTTTGCTCCCCACCCCCATTCTAAAACAGGGCGGTGCCCTTAAAGCATGTGCCTCAGATACTCTGATAACAACAAACCAAACAACTTTAAACCTTATAAAACCCCAATAGAGCATAATCAATATTTTACGCAGAGGATGCCCTTCTAGCTACAATCCAGTACTGGAAAACACCCATGCACTCTCACATTCACACACACACATACACTACGGCCAGTTTTGTTTTACTCAATTCACCCATAGCACATGTCTTTGGACTGTAGGGGAATCCGGAACACCCGGAGGAAACCCATACAAACACGGGCAGAACTTGCAAACTCCACACAGACTGGCCATTTGGCCCAGTCGGGACTCGAACCAGTGACCTTCATGCTGGAGGCGACAGTACTAACCAGAGCCACCGCGCTGCCCGATAAAGCATAATATGACGCCTAAATATATCAATGCAATAATGACTGTAACTGGAAGTATGTACATACATGTAAGGACACTTCATCAAAGCCAGGGTAGAGTCTCAGTATATGTCCTTCAGTCTCGAACGGGATGGGTCTGCCATAGGGGTGGTAGGAGAAGTCATGTTTCCACAGACCAAGCACACCATCCATGTCAAACGAAAGCTCGCCCTCTTCTGTCTCATCTCGAGGGAAGACGGGGGTGATGCACTCCATTCGGGTGGGCTTGGCTTTACCTCTGCACTCCTTCAGAAAACCACAGTATGAAATGATATGAAAAAAAATGTCATCAGTCTAGATTTGAATCAATTCTGGCAGTTGAAGTCAGAATTATTCGCCCTCCTGTATATTTTTCCCCCAATTTCTTTTTAATGGAGAGAAGATTTTTTTCACTACATTTCCGAACATAATAGTTTTAATAATTCATTTCTAAAAACTGATTTCTTTTATCTTTGCCATGATGACAGTACATAATATTTCACTAGACATTTTTCAAGATACTTGTAAACAACTTAAAGTGACATTTAAAGGCTTAACAAGGTTAACTAGGCAGGTTAGGGTAATTAGGCAAGTCATTGTATAATGATGGTTTGTTCTGTAGACAATCGGAAAAAAAAATTGCTTAAGAGGACTAATAATATTGACCTTAAACTGCTTTTATTCTAGCCAAAATAAATCAAATAAGAATAAAATATTATGGGAAATACTGTGAAAATTTCCTTGCTCTGTTAAACATCGTTTGGGAAATATTTAAAAAAGAAATTCACAGGAGGTCTGATAATTCTGACTTCAACTGTATCTCAGAAGTGAAAGTTTACAGCTCATACGGTGGAAACCGGTTTAAGGTGGCTTTCTTTTGGCTTAAAGTAGACCACAGTTCTGTAGACGGAGTCCAGATTCCGGCCTTCAATTATGATTCGTGACCCACTGCAATTAGACAGAAATAAACATTAGATATTGCATGACATTTCTGAAAGATTGATTTATTAAAGAGTTAGTTCACCCAAAGCTTTTTTTAATTTACTAATTTAATAATTTACTCACCCTTCACTTGTTTCAAATCACTTTTTCTCTAGATATTTTGAAGAATGCTTGAAACTGGTAACCGCAGCTATCCATCCACCTATTTTTATGTGCATTTTGGAATATTGTGTAAAAAATGCTTAATGGACCCTTTTCACATTTCCAGGTTTCTCAGTAGCAGAAGTCATCATAGTTGGGTAACTTAAGAGCGCAGTGACTGAGAGAGAACAACAAATCTATTTTACAATTCTATTTGCTCAAATAAAAAAAAAAGACTCCCTGATTGTGCTATCTTTTAGAAAAAGGAAAAAAAAAATTGTGTGATACTGATAGCGACAGCCAGATAAGAGAACAACATCAAATTTCCTGTCCTGCCCATTGAAACACTGTGTTAGAAACACCTCGCACAAGCAGTAATTTGTTTTTTGTAATTTGATCACAGATGATTTAATACATCCATAAATACAAAGTGATGTTCAAACTTAAAAAAAAAATCTAAATATTATTAACTTAAAGAATTAAAGGCACTGATTACTGTTAAACGTGTAATAACGGTCTTGTGAAAAGGGTCTATAGAAAATGCCAAGATGCGCATACACTTTGAATATAAAAAACCTCTGTGCACGACTGAGTAAGAAAAGCTTTTTATCCAGTAAGAAAAAAATGTGACTATGATGGAAACACATTTACTGAATAAATTCCAGTATGCGCATGAAAAAAGTCATGTGATTTCTTTCAATAAATCATTTGATAACAAAAATGGGCACAATGGGACAGATTTTAACACAGATTTTAGCCCCGAAATCCTAGGCTAAAATCTGTGATCTTTGATCATTGGTTTGACATGTTTGCAGACAGCTGCTTAATGCCGGTTGTGATCAAGATATTCCCTCCGATAAAGTTCTGTCAGTGTCAAAAGATTTTAGACACTTTCCTGCAGTGTAACAAAAGCTGCAATAAATGTCAATCTAAGAACCAATATGAGCGCCGAATCTGATGCAACAATTTAAATGACCATGTTCGATGTCTGACATAAAAAACAAAATAAATCGCACAGTGTGAGCCGGCCTCTAGCCAAAGTTCATCATCAAAGTGGTTCAGTATTCTTACCCACAGTGGCTTCTCCTACTGCAGCAAATTACATTTTTCTTTTAGACTTTTGAAACATTTCTCAGAGAGTGACAATTTTGTTCTCTTTGACTCATTGTATTGAATCGGTGCTTAATTCACAAATGTTTTATGCAATATTCCAGTTTTGTGCATAAGTCTAATTCACATCTTTGAATGCAAACATAGCTATGGACTTCCATTCTATTTGTTTTACCTTATATGGACTTCCATAGTATTTGTTTTTCCCCAATATGGATGTCAGCTTTTTTCAAAATATCGTCTTGTGTGTCCAACAGGAGGAAGAGACTCATAGGTTTGAAAACATTTGTAGGTGAGTAAATAAATAGTGTTTACTTTTTGGATGAACTATACTTTTAACTAATGAGCAGTACCTGTCAAAGCTGCAGTCGGGCAGCACCGCAAGAATTTCTGGAGTCTTTTTATAGCGAAAGACTTTTGTTGTCACAACGCGGGATTTATCGATGTAGACACGCAGAACCACGTCTTTCACCTCCGTCACAGGCTGAGAGAGACACACGATAGAGGATAGGTTTCCTCTGGCCACAGATACACTGCAGGACAAACAACATTCATTTCAGAACATGAACAAATCTATGTGATTACAATAAAATGTGCAGCTTTTTTCAAATCAATGATTTGTGGATGCAATTATGTATTGTAAGGAAAACATACGAAATGAGTAAGAAAGAGTGTTGCATTAATACTTTTCATACATTTTGATAAATAGTTAAAATACCCTTCACTCATGTACTTGTACAATTAGTTTTTTTTAAGAGGTTTATTCATTTGTTCTGCGTGGATGCATTAAATGTATGTGGATTTTACAATTATTTTAGAAGAAACGTGACAATGAAGACTGGAGTAATGACTCTGAAAATATATTTTTTCACAGAAACAATTCGCATTTTAACATATAATGTAATTAAAAAAAAAAAAAAAAAAAAAAAAAAAAAAAAAAAAAAAAAAAAAAAAATATATATATATATATATATATATATATATATATATATATATATATATATATATATATATATATATATATATATCAAATTTAATATTTCTTTTTTAAAAATATTTTAATATATTAAAATGATTTAAAAAGCTAATTTTATATTAGTGGTGTGTACCTACACTGGTCTCACAGTTCAGTTTACGATTATCATGCCATCAATTCTGTTTAATTCAATATCTTGGTGCATCACGGTGCATTGACGATGCTTTCCATAAAAAATTTGATATTTTACTTAGCAATACAATAATTCTTGTGTTAAAATGTATAATTTATGAATATATGTAATGTTATTGTTGTAAGAGCCGAGAGAGGAGATAAAACATTACATCACAAACACGCCAGCAGGTCAAAGCAGCCACAGAGAGTGCGAGTGAGAGTTTACAGCTTTCGTTTTTTTCCTAGCTGTGTTCTGATGTACTTCCCTGTAAGTGAAAGACTGTCCAGCAAAATCACAAGCAGTGAATTGTGCAGTTATCTGCTTTTAAGTAGTTGCAGCGTTTTATAACACATGCCATATAACACATATGGAATAAATGATGCCAGTCCATAATAACCGGGTATGATTATTACTGAACCGATCCCGAATTGTTTATGTCTATGCATCGAAAACAATTCATTTTGACACCCCTATTTTATATATATATGTCCACACACACACACACACACACACACACACACACACACACACACACACACACACACACACACACACACACACACAAAATATAGCTTAAAGAGGCTAATAATTTTGACCTTAAAATGACTTTTAAAAAAACTGCTATTTAGTGCTATATAATATGCACTTCCATTTAATGCCTTTTTTATGTATACAAAATCCCTTTTGATACAAACATAAACACCAAGAGATAATTTTAAATTAAATTAAACTGAATATGATATTTCTAGTCATATTTTCTAATTATATGTTTGATATTGACAGACCCTCTCTGCATTACCATCACAATCCACTAATTAAAACGAGGTGTAATCAAGAGGTGTCCTGGAACTGGTGTGTGACTGTGGTGCATGATAGGATATGTAGTTCATTAGACTGAAAGGGAGTGTTCTCCAGCGATCCGCGAGGGCTACATCACTGGTGATAATAATGCTTAACTTACTCCTACCCCTAATCTCAACCCCCACACATTTTGAACTTCACAAGACCCCATTAAGTATGATTTTAAGCATTTTGAATGATGAGAACCCATTATATGTCCCTATAAACCACCTAAACATTGAAACACCTAAGTCCATGTCAATTTTGTGTCCTTGTAATCCACACAAACCAGTACACACACCTTTGAACTGGACATGATTCTCCATCAAGAGTGACTTTCCTGTTCCTCCCAGAGTCCAGATAAGGCCCTGTGATGGTGATGAGGGTCCCTCCGTCCACAGGCCCATAGTCTGGCTGAACCTCAGTGATGTTTGGAACCTAAAACAAAGAAGCAAACGTCATCTACCGTCATCACAATTGCTCATGAAAGGTTCAGGCTTTAATAAGTGGAAATACATGCTTTGTTGTGTAACAAATAATTACCACAAAGGTGAATCCAGGCATCTCAGCACTTCCTTCAATAGAGTAGTGTCCCTCCACTTGACCCTCGTGCACTTTAGCTGTGACGTTCAGTGGCTTAAAAAGTGTCTCTGTTGTCCCAGAGCGGATCTTGCACAATAAGCTAGACAGAAAAATGAGTAATTGCATGAACGTTTCCTTTGTACAACTAAATGTACAAATAGATGATTTATACAGTTTCAAGAGTTCACACTTAGATATCGTTTGACAACTGTTAGCAGGTTTGGCATGCTGTCCTGGGAAAGAACCCTGAGCTCGGAGATAGTTGAGCCCAGGGCTCCCGCCTGGTCCATAGAGCATGTGAGGTGAGTACGAGATCAGGTGGTTCTCGAGAGCTCCCCGTGGTAAAGGAGGAAAAGGGGTGGATGTGGGGTTTCTTCGGAAAAACGAAGATAAGGAAGTAGTTCTAGCTAGGCTACTTATAGTGAGTTGGATCAATCTTATTGGCTAATTAATGTCTGTAGATGAGTGGCCAGCTGCAGTCAATCATATCACGTGCTCCTCTCGAAATTAGTTTGTGAAACTTCACTTAATGATTTAACCCAAAATCTTGATAGAACATGATATACATTTACACACACACACACACACACACACGCACACACACACACACACACACACACACACACACACACACACACACACACACACACACACACACACACACACACACACACACACACACACACATATATATATTTATTTATTTATTTACATACACATATTTTTTTTATTTAGTTGTGTATTTTTGAAAGAAGCAGTTATTTGATCTAATTTAGAATAAGTTGTTCACTCAAAGGGAGAGATAAGCAGATGTTCTGTATGTGTATGAGGAAAAAATATATATAAAAATAAAAATAAAAGACAGTGGATAAGAACAGAACAGTTCAAGTTTCTATTTTTAATGACACACAAACACATACAGTGGAAATCAAAATTATTAGAATTATTATAAATGTATTTTTTTATGTTTATAAATATTGCCCAAATGATGTTTAGCAGAGCAAGGAATTTTTCACAATATTTGCTATAATATTTTTTCTTCTGGAGAAAGTTTTGTTTTATTTCAGCTAGAATAAAAGCAGTTTTTTCATTTTTTTAAACCATTTTAAGGTCAATAGTATTAGCCCCCTTAAATGTAGGTGATTGTCTTCAGAAAATGTTTATGTTGTGCTGGTTGAAAGTCTCTTCACAGTCCAACAGTAATCATTAAAGTAAAGCATATAAATGTATTTAAATGTATTTTTATATTCTGGGTAAGGCATAAAACTAAAAAAATGTTCATCAAACTAAATATTGTCCGGCCAATAATTTCCATAATTCTGACAAGTAGCTTAAACTGTCTGTCAGCAAATAAAAGATTTGTATAACTGCACACTTGTTCACGCAGATCCACCGTTTGCATGCATGCCCGCAGCGGACATGTGGACACAAGTCACATCGGTAAAAACAAATGCTGAATCAAAACTTTTTAAAATTCTGAATCAATATTGGAGTTACTTTTGCACACAGGAGGAAGGACGACACCATGGCTGAAGTATTTCTTTTAGACAGGTAATGTTATGTTTTAAGACTATTTTAGTCACGCAAAGCTGATGTAGATTGTGTTGTGTTACGAATGGGTTATATGCACAGAAGTGTTGTTCAGCCACTGAAATCTTCCAGCAAAAGATTGATGTGACTATTTTCAGTTTCATAAGGGACCTTTTAAAGCATTGATAATGTAGATTTTGATTTAGTTTAACAACTAAACATCAGTAAATAGCGCTATTCTGCCTAGCCTGCTTTACTGAGCTGTAGTTAGTTTTATATTCACATTGGTTCATTTTTGAACAATGACAACCTGTGACGCTGCCCCTACTGTGTATTGTTACCATGCTATTTTGAATATTCGGTCTGAAATAGCATGTCAATATGGTTTAGTTATAAGTGTAATTCCTGCACGCTGCTGGCCAACCACTAAGCATACAGTAGTCGCTTTAGGACAAAGCGCATGAGAGAGTGTATCCAGATAATCCAGCGTTCCTTGCATACATAAAATATTATGACAAGTTTTGTTTGCTAACTACATAACTGAAAATGTGCAAGATTTAATACAGTTTTTCGTTGGGAATTGTAGTATAAAGTACTGGAAAATCTTCTAACTGGCGAAGGACAGGATCTAGTGCAGAGATGACCAACCCTGTTCCTGGAGATCTACCTTCCTGCAGATTTCATGTGCAACCCATATCAAACACACCTGCCTGTAATTATCAAGTGCCGGTCAGTTCTTAATTAATTATTAGTAATTATTTATGTCTTTAAAGAATCATTCTAATCATTATAGTTTACTAATATTTACTAATAAACCTTTTTTGACAACCATGATCATTTTTCTCGATGCTTTGATGAAGAGAATGAATTTAATTACAGAATGTATTGAATAGTTTAATGCATCTGTTCTGAATAAAATATATAAATAAGCTGAATATTAATTTCTGTCTATAAATACTAGCCCCGGACCTTTGAAACAGTATGTAAGTGACAAATCTACTTCTAGACCAAAAAATATCTGTTAATAAATAGTTTCCGTATTTTTTGATTCACAAGTGTTTTGCATTTATTTACGATTGTGAATTGCATTATGGGATGGTGATCTCTGCTCTGAGGACTTTTGATGTTGAAAATTCAACTCTGCAGTTTAACAAAGTGACTACTATTGACATTTTTGCAAATTGAAAAATTATAATGGTATAGGGGTGACGCAGTGGCGCAGAGGGTTGCACAATTGCCTCACAGCAAGAGAGTCGCTGGTTCGAGTCTCGGCTGGGACAGTTGGCATTTCTGTGTGGAGTTTGCATGTTCTGTAAAATAACAGAAAATGTACAGGCAACTTTTTTCTTGGAGCGTAATAAATACCAACCCAGACAATATATCACTTTCAACTAATAAAAATGTTCATGAAAGTCACTTTTTTGAACTTTTCAAGGTTAAAAGATGTTGGAAGAAAGATCAAGCTCCCATAAACCGGAAAAAATACAAAATCAAATCAAATCACAATATACAGAAGAACATTTTTACAGCGCAGAATCATTTGGTGTCAATGAGAATATGAATTGATTAACACTTACTGTGTGCAGTTGCTTTTGTGAGGCTGGACCACACAGGCAGTTTCACCCAGCTTCACCTCATGTGTTCTGGTGGTGATGGCGGGTCGAAGAGGCGACTGGAACTCCCATCCACATAGAGTCATCTCACTCTGACCATCAGGGGGAGCAGTCTTTGGGAAAAACTACACAGAACGATTCAAGACATGATTCATACTGTATAGTCATAGCCTCAGTCGGTGTTGGGTTTAATTAGTTACAAAGTAATTAGTTACTGTAATTAGATTAAGTCAGGGATTACTTTTCATTTTCAGGTCATTTAATTACAGTTACCTATGATGTACTTGTTTAACCTTTCTGTCGTGTTCGGGTCAAATCTGACCGATTTACAACTTAAAACACTCAGAAATATTGCGTTTTACATCTGATTGCCTCAGGCCTTATGATATCCTCCACACTATGCACTTGAATATATAAAAGTGATGATCACCTCTTTCATTGAATTTTGAGTGTTTTACTCAACCTTGTTACACCTGTGGTGTTCCCAGTCAAAAGTGACCGCTATAGGAAATGAATGGGTATCCAGATGATTTTCAACCATCAGATAGAAATCATCCCCATACACACCACCCCAACTCACTCACTCGCACATTTTAGACTGAACAATGTATTTTGCAGGAACACATATCTTTTACATTCTTGTGCCGATCCTCCAGCCTGATCTCACAAGAAAACATATTACGTTTTGTCAGTTTTTTTGGCTAATTCATACTAATTTTTCTTTCTTTCTTTCTTTCTTTCTTTCTTTCTTTCTTTCTTTCTTTCTTTTATTTATTCATTTATTTTATTGGATTAGACCATTATCATCTTGCTCAAAAATGACCAAAATATAACTAGTGCTTTAGTTCTGTGTCCATACTCACTATCCATAGCCTCAGTCACTATTCCTTACACTAATCTGGTCCAATTGAAGCGCTGAATGAAAATTCGAGCACAGGAAAGGTTGTTTTGCTGGTTGATAAATCATTCAGAGAGATTAAAATGTCAATTTCTTTGGTCAGACCCAGAAATCATTGTTTTAGCTATTGTGTCTTTCTTTTCTTTTTCATTCTTTTATAACCTGTTTTAACACATTTTAACACATGTTCTTATCTGTTTTTATAATTTTTATTATTTTTTTAAATTTTTGCCTTATACTTGTCTTTTTATTCCTGTTTATGTAAGACACTTTGAATTGCCACTGTGTATGAAATGTGCTATATAAGTAAACTTGCCTTGCCTTGCCTTAGCGAGGTAGTAGTATTTTGATTTCTGTCATCTATTTTCACTGCAGTTATTTTATGTCTAATTTTAATTAGTGAGTTGGATCAATTGAACACTACTTTGAGATATTTTCCACAGCTAAAGAATGTTGAATAAAAATTTGGTGGTGAAAAATGTTTTTCTGTGCTAATTTAAGAGGAAGTAAAATAAACTGGTCAATTTTGACCGTGAACACTAAAGTAATAGGCGGGATGTGAACACAACAGGAGGGTTAAATACTCTTCATAAATTCAATGGTTCTGCATCAATCAATTACTGGAAGCAGAGTAATTCAGCAAGAATCAAGCAGATTAAACATGTTTGAGAAATTATGAATTGAGTCAGAAATTGATTTCAATATATGGTATACATGAAATATTGTCATTGCTTTAAAATGTCTTGTGTTTTAATACATTTAATGTTTATTATTCTTAAAGTGCTACATTTTCAATAAACAAGCTAAAGGTCCGGTTTGGCTCAGATTTAAAGAATTAAAACGAGTTTAATTTCTATTGTCAAATTTATATGCAGTGCCGTTATGCATTGAGTTACATTAAAAATGTCATTTAAATACAATTTTAATGATGCAATTAGTAATTCATTGTTTTTTTAAGTAACTTACCCAACTCTGGTCTCAGTTTGTACAATTAATTTCAAATGAGCTGCTTATGGACAGACGTTAACAAATTATATAATTAAACATAAGCTCAAAATCTCACCTCTGTGAGGACAGGTGGACACGATTCAGTTACCCAGTGTGCCCTGCACTCAGAAGCCCATGTGCACTGACCCGAGCACCAGCCACATCCCATAAACTTGGGTGCAGTCAAGCACATGGCACATGTTAGGAAGTGCCGACAACCTGGACCCCTCTGAGGAACCAGAATCATCTGCCAGATATAAATATAAAGCTTTTATAAACTTTTCTGAAATTCAGTCAAAATTAAAATAATAAAGTACACCATACTCAAATACTCCATCTGGTTCATTCCTTAAAAGTGCCCCTATTATTCTTGTTCAGATGTTAGCTTTCATGTTGTGTATAATGTTGCTGTTTGTGAATATTAAGTTTTAAAAGGAACACAAAGAGTTATTGCCTTTCAAAAAAAAAAAGAAATGAGTCATCAGTAATTCCAGTCTTGTGTTCTTGCACAAACCGACAAAGTCAATTGTTTTAATGAAGCCTGTGAACAATGCTTACTTTGACCTTAAACACTGTACTGGTAGCTGAGGTTGCTGCAAATGTTGAAGAAGCTTACATTTCTGTGGCAAAACCAATTCAATTCACCTTTATTTGTATAGCGCTTTTACAATGTAGATTGTGTCAAAGCAGCTTCACATAAAAGATCATAGTAAATTGAAATAGTGTAGTTCAGTTTTTGAAGTTTAAGTTCAGTTCAGTTTAGCTCAGTTCAGTGTGGTTTAATAATCACTACTGAGAGTCCAAACACTGAAGAGCAAGTCCATTGATGCGCAGCTCTACAGATCTCGAACCATGCAAGCTAGTGACAACAGCGGCGAGGAAAAAACTTCAACAAAAAGTTAAGAAAAAAACTCGAGAGAACCATGCTCAGATGGGTACGACCATTTCTCCACTGGCCAAACGTCTTGTGCAGAGCTGCAGTCTCAGCACCGGAGGCTGGAAGCTGGGCCTCAGCGAAGACTCGTCTGTCCCTGGAGCATGACAGGAAACAGTCTCATGCTCTTCACTCCTCCATGACCACCACAGCAGCTGCTCAGGATACGGCCTGGTCCAGGATTATGGCCATCACTAACGCTGTATGATCGTGCTTACAAGTCATCACCTTAGAATTACAAGGTTCTATTTACGTTCTAAATCAGTGTTTCTCAACCAATTCCTGGAGAACCATCAGCTCTGCACATTTTCCCTGTTTTCTTAACCAAACACACCTGATTCAGATCACCAGCTCATCAGTAGAGACTGAGAGAGCTGTAATGGGTGTGACAGACAAAAGAGACATATAAGACATGCAGTGTTGGTGGGCCTCGAGGAATGTGGCATCCTATATTTACTCTTTCCTTATTCCAAACCTGTTTGACTTTCTTATGTTAAAACACAAAAGAAGATATATTTAAGCTACAAACCTGTAACCATTGCCTTCCATAGTAGGAACAAAAAATACGAAAATCAATGGTTACTGGTTTCCATCTTTCTTCAAAATTACTTCTATTGTGTTTAACAGAACAAAGTTAAACAGGTTTGGAATAAGGAAAGAGTAAATATTTGATGCCAGAATTTTCATTTCATCTCTAAAAAATCTTCTAAATCATAAAAATACTATAATATGTTTGCAGATATTAAGAAACATGTTACATAAACATGTTTGTTTATCTGAAAATGTTAAGTCAGATATTCAACTTTGAATTCCATGTCAGAAAGTCTGTCTTTGTTTTGTTCTCTATAACCTGCCCACTGTCAGTTTACCCAATTATGTTTCGACAACCCGGGTTGCCTTGGTGGAAAACAGCATATGTCATTTCATTAAAAAAAGGCTGTCTTCATATTTTCAATCACTGCTAATAATTCAACCTATGGACGACAATAGCAGCCTCCAAAATGAGGCACATGCTCACAATCTATAAAAAAATATCTGGCAATCTGTGTGTGAGTCATGTCAGAGAAACAGGGGATGGGTTAAAAAATATACAATATTTTCAATTTGGACCAATCTGGCAACCTGTGCATCATGTTGGAGAAGCAAGGGATGGGTTAAAAAATGTATACAAAATACTACTACTAAAAATATTTATTGATACATACCTTATCTCCAACCACAAACAGTAGATGATTTTGAGAGAGAACCGCTGCAGTAGACGACACCTTCTGGTTCTCTACAAGTGAGTAATTAGCAAAGATAATGGGGCTGGACCTTCTCAGGACAAGCTGTAGTAGGAAAAGAAGTTGATATAATGATGCATAAAAATAGCATAGGTCGTATCTGTCTTGTTTATAATGTATACCTGCAGCAGTCTCCCATCTGAGGTGCCTATATGAGCCACCGTCTTGTTCTCGATGCTGGTGACCAGAAGTGAGGTGAGCAGGACGCCTCTCATCTGTCTGTTGAACAGGTCGACTCTGTAGTACGGCTGAGCCACCAGTGTGGGATGATCTCTGCATGTCATGTTGTGCTCCATGCTCTAATCACACACATGTGCAGAACAAATGAATAAAAATAATCAGAGAAGCACTGACATCTTTTAAAGGGATGAAAATACTTGTTTGAGTTTCTATATTCTGTTGAACACAAGACATTATGAACGGGAGGGGGGGATTTAACCAATAAGCGTAGTAAGCAGCCACTTAGGGCCCTAGGAAATTTGGGGGCCCTCAATAAATATCTAGAAGTATAAATTAAACATTGTTTTCTATCAAATAAAATTGTAATATAACATACAAATTTAATATCTACACAAATTTGGCTTATCCCCCAATCATGAAGCAGTCCAACAGTCAAATCAAGTAAAGATTTAGTTTTAAATAACATTACTTTCTATTTATTTATTATTTTTAGTTGTGAATTCATTCTAAGAATACAAAATATTTAAAATGTAAATCCTGCATTAAAATAAAATATACACTGTAAAAAATGCAGGGTTCCACACAATTCATTCATGCTGTCCCAACACAAATCGATTAAGTTAACTTAACACTTTTAACAAGTTTATGTTGATTGAACATAAAAGAATTAAGTTGTCTCAATGAAATCTCAAGAATTGTTTTTCAGCTTATTTTAAATGATTAGTTTGAACGAGTTAAAAAAAAAATTTTTTTGAGTGTAGAAAAGGAGATTGAGTGATATAATAAGTGATATAACTTATTTTTTAAATGAATAAAAGGGTGCATTTTAGGACTGTAGGGCCTATAGCTGTAGTGCCCCCTGTATTGCTTAGGGCCCTCAAATCACTAAATCATTTCATGATTCATTTTTAGGTGAACTATCACTTTAGTTGATGCTTTAAAGCAGCGGTTCCCAACATGAGGGTCCCGGCCCACAAGGGGGGATTAGAAAGCTCTGTGAGGGGTCGCGTCATATTGAATGTTAGCAGTGGACAATTAGGAGAACCATCATGTTGCCTTAGTTCAGTGGTTCTCAAACTTTTTCATGAAGTACCACCTCAGAAAAGATTTGTCTCTCCAAGTACCACCATAATGAGCAGTATTGAAATACAGTAGCGTAGTAGGCCCGATGAAGCAGCTACAGCACTGCACAGTTCAAAAACGAGGCAGATTAATTCCTATTATTAAAAATATTTCAATATTATTATTAAAAAGTGTCAGCCACTTTAAACATTATAAAAAGTTTGAACATTAACACTGTACTGTGCTTATATGTAAACAAACAAACAAACAAAAACAAAATGTCAACATTTAAATTAAAATAAGCTTTTAAAAGTTGAAAAGGAAAGGTTACTGTTCTTAAAAAGTAAAAAAAAAAAAACTCCTGTCCTTAAATGTAAAACATAGTAGTAGAATAAAAAATACAGTAGTAAAATATAGTAGTAGCCAATTCATCAACACCTGGAAATGTTGCCTGGACCTCAGAAATATAGGCTATTTGTCATTATATTCATATATAAATCTTTTTTGATGTAGCATGTACATATGACATATTTGATTCCTCCGTGTACCACTAGAAGGAAGCCCGCATACCACAAGTGTTACATGTACCACAGTTTGAGAACCACTGCCTTAGTTCATTTTATCCCCTGGCTGACCAAAAAAATGAACAAATTTGTAATTCGTACTCCACAAATAGTGTCACTGATTCGCCTTCAGCAGCTAATAGTAATGACCCAAGCATACTGGACCCAGGTGAGGAAGCTCCAAACATTTCGGGTCACAGCGCTAGCAATACTGAAAACACCAAGATGGTTACCTAAACTATGGTTTTATTTCATTTCCTCAAAGAAAAGAGTCCCTGACCCAGCCACAGTGCATTCTCTGCGCCAAAGTTCATGCTGACGAATGCATGAGACCGTTCAAACTAATAAGCAATTTGCAGACGACTCATCCTCAATACCACAAGGTGTCCCCAATACAAATGGCCAACTGATGCTTTGCTTTTATATTTTACATTAGGCTATTATTTGTGCATAAACATCTAGATATAGTAATAAACAAACCATCTTTTTTGACATACCTACTGCAAACTTATATGAGCGAAAATATTATTAAATGTGGAGGGGGGCCTTACAATATTTTCCGGGGGAAAAGGGGTCTCAGGCAAAAAAAAAAAGTTGGGATAATAAAGTTGTAAATAATCGTTCAGTGTGTTGCACAGAGCGATCGTTTGGGAGCCGCCACGTGAAGTATGATTTGCGCGTATGTTTTTTTTCTCAGAGTGACGGCAGCCATGACATGAGCGCGCTCGGCAGTGGAAGTGAAACCAAAACCCCTGTACATCATTTAAATGATCATATCGCATTGAAAAGTTATGATTACGACAAGCATTTGATATGTTTTTTCTTTCATAGTGAACACAAAGTGTTGTGCATGAAAATAAATGTTTAACAGTGCCACTATAACTTCACTAGCCCAATATAATGCAAGAGGGAATCTGATAATAACAAGTGTCTTAGTTTACCAGTGAATAAAAAATGTCTAATAATGTTGTCAATGACAAAAGGCAAGCATATCTCTCAAACATAATAATTCAACTTCAGAATTATGAATAGTTGTATTCTGATGTAATCACTTTACTGTGCATTATGGACCAGGACAAATTTAAAGTCTAGTCAAGTCCACCATACCAAGTTTATACAAAATTTATCATTTTACCCAACAGTAGAGCTACACGTAGGCCTAATAATATTATTGTTGTTTTACCATATGTTTGGGAATTAATAATAATAATAGCTTACTCATATTAACCTTTATTTTACATCTACAGAATCATGAGAAAAACAAGATCTTGATTTTATGCAAAAAAAAAAAATTGTGATTCTCATTTTAGCTGGAATCGTGCAGCCCTACCTCAGTGCTGTACTGATGGTTCTGCAGTGTAAACTAAGATATCACATTTGGCTTTTTGATGCAATTCTTCTATTGTTTGGGAGTCTGATTTATCAAACAACAGACATTGACCGCATAACCCAGACAACACTAGACAGAATCTGCTGACATGTTTTGTTATTTCTGTGCAGAACTTGTACACACTCTGCAGAATTATACAAAATGATTTTGACAATAGTAACTAAAATCCTAAAACATGAAATAAAATAATATTAACTTATATTTAAGGTTTATAATGCGAATCCAATTAGATCCACTTGTTTCCTAAACAAAGCAAGTCTCTCAAATAATATATCTACTAAAAGGCAGAAAATATTACATTACAAACTATGTTGTGAAGTAAACAGGTTACATAAGCATTTACATATTAGTCGATAATATTACTAAAATGACTATGAAAACTGAATAAACACATATTTATAAACATAAACATAAGTAACTCGTTCAACTCAATGATAGGCTAAAAAATGTGGATTTCTGTGTGTGCAGATTCTGTCTGGGCCTGCCCGTCACTTACACAATTATACCCCCCTAGACAATTGTGAAGAGGCTGTAAATTTCCATGAGCAGCATATCAGCTAGTCAAAACCAACATACTGTATTAACATGATGACGATATTTTTGGAAAAGCAGTAAGAGCATTGCTCACAAATGCATTTTCATTGTGGAAACACCATAATAAAGTTATCTTTTAAAAACAACAGCAGAACTACCTGCTCAAATGTGCTAAATCATCAAGTGCATCCGAAATTAGTGATCTAGCATGTGTCTGTCACTGGAACTTCAAAAATTACACTGTAATTTTCTCCTTTTTCCACTCCTTTCCTATAAACATTGACCTCAATGGAAAAACCTCTGCTTTTAACTGCACTAAAACACACACACAGACATACACACCAACAGTAAACTGTGTTTTTATAGCAACAAACTCACAACCACACTCGAGACATTCTCCCACGCAAAACAAGGATGTTTGGATTGTCTAAAAGTATACAGTTCTCATTTGGGTACTAAAATTAAGATCTTCAATGTCAATTAAAACATTTGCCAAACACTTCTAATTCATTTCAACTTCTAATTCATTTCAGTACTTAAAAAGCCCCTATTATATATTTTAAAAGTTTATATATTGGTTTTGGGCGTCTCCAACAACATGCTGATATGCATGCAAGATCAAAAAACACTTTCATTGTTTTATAATTTGCATTTATTTTTACCTAATTATCCCAACGACTCCCATATTATTCATTCAGTGATTTATTTGTTCCCAAACCCCTCCTTAGCGCGATGCTAATCTGCGCTGATTGGTTCGATGTCCCACTCTGCTGTGATTGGTTGACTGCGTTCAGCGTGAGACAGAGAGAAATGTCCACCACGGCTTATCAACAAGTAGTAAGAGTGCAGAGTGTATGTGTGAGTCTAATGCAGGAGTGCATTAAAGCAATGTAGTTAAACACCAGCATATTGCTTTATTCTTAACCATGAGTAAAAACAGTGACACATTCAGTATTAATCCACACAGCGGCAAAAGCTGAACTATTTTGAAACTTAACCGCTGCACGTGTGTAGGAACAGCTGATAGTGGCCATAGCAACGACAAATGGCAGAGGATCGCGAGCTCACAAATGCATTTAAATCCATAAACAAAACAGCATGCGTCGCGTTTTCAATGTGGTTTTAAACATGATTTGAGAATATAAAGAGTTAACCAGATATAGTACAAGTGGTTACTAGTAACAAAACACAATTAAATACATAATTTGCAAGCTAGAAAAAACAAGGAGGCAAGTTACTTACACTTAAAAATCGCACTTACTTACACTTGTAAAATGGAGGAAGAAACTGATCCATGAACTGTTTACTGTAAAGTTCCTGTCAAGCTCTGACAAAGTCCCATACATCAATAGTCTTTTCTGATCCTTCCTTTAACAAACGGTCATCGAATCCCCCATTGTAAGCATGTAAATTGCTGAAGCACTCGTCAGAAAAATGACGTTTGCAAAAGTTATGCCAACTAGCGATGTCGATCAATTTGGCATCATACAATGTCTAATGTGAAACATCGCAACCGACGATAGCATTGTCGTCGTAGGCGGTGGTGAATTAATTATTTATGAATAATTAATTAATTCATGGTTTCCACTACATTCATTCCTCCGTGGCAGGGCGCCACACTAAAACTCATCCCGCCCCGGCTACATTACAGCATCTCATTTAAAACATTCAATTTTTTTTTTAATAGCGGGCTATAATTCGCGCCAAAACGTATTAAAAGGTAAGTGAATTATAACAGCGTGAACTTCTCTGTAACCGTAGTGATGCTGTGCGCTATTTGTTTAACCCTTAAAGGTTAAGTACTGACTGACTGACAGGTGCGTGATGCGTGGGGCCAGCAAACACGACGTAGCTTTCAGTTATGATGAACAGTTTCCATAATTATACTTTATTGATAAAGATCTACGGCTCTGCTTATTATGATGTTTTCTTGCTGGAGTTTATAGCCGTTTCACTTTACTTCAGGACGCATTAATGCCGCTCTGTAGGTCTATTAGAGACTTTCATAAATATTCCTAGCAAATAATAAATAAATAAGTGGCTCCAAATGACAATAATATCGCTAATCGCAACAATTTCGACACTATATATCGATCAACAAAAATTCCTTATCCCGACAGGCCTAACAACAATAACAAAAATGATAATAACAGTAAGAATCTAAATTTGGAGAAATATAAGTAATGCAATAGAAAAATAAAGGAAAATATAAACTATTTAAACACTTTAAATTCCAAATGGACATGCGGCCATATTTCTGCATCATGCTATTGTTCACCGTTGCTGCCACAAAAAAGTCTATTTAAAGATGTTTTTATTCATATTCAAATTATAACATGAAAGAACAGCAGTATTAAACTATGAAAGGACTGTTGTTACTTTAAAAATGCATTATTATTATTATTATTATTATTATTATTATTATTACTACTATTAGTAGTAGTAGTAGTAGTAGTAGTACTTTGAGAAATTCTTTTTACATTTTAATATTCATAGACACCATCGCGCACATTATGATTTGATTAAATATGCAGCACTTTATAATTTATTCGATAGAACATTCTAATGTGGTGATGTCATTGGCCCATGAACATTTCCTGCTTGTTGTCAAACTATTTCGTATCTGTAGCAAGAGGCGATTCAGTCATAACATGATGTTATAGCAGCTATCATAACAATCCTTATCAATATGTGGAACTTTTTGGACTCTCGGAAGCTATGGAAATTTAAAATGTAAAACAAGAACACATTAGGACCATTGTTATTGTTTACATCCCTCAAAATGGTCTATACATCTATGTTTATCGCATCACAGCAATTGTACGTTAAGTAAGTTGAAAATGCACCAACCTCATGTGGGCAGCTCTCACACGGCTGAAAATGGCAAAGGCCTCTGGAAAGCTGCTCTGGCCCTGACTTGCAGCAGTCCTCCACTCCATCGTCTATTGCTGTATTTACTGTATCCATGGGAAATGCACAAAGTGCTGAATCATGTTCAGGAACACCAGAGTCATCGGTTACAGCGAACACACCATACAAGATGTCATCCTCTTCTTCGGCACCCAGCTCATCTGCAAGCTCCCGTCCAGCCTTGCCAAAGTGGGCCGCTTGAACTACGTTGTAGACCACATCTTTGAAGGGTTCGCTGACGTTGCTTCTCCTTCGCCTTTTTGGCTCGAAGCGACACTCTAAAACTATTTCACGATAGCGCCGCATCTCCCACTCATGACGTGGCAGACGGCCGAGTCTTGTCTGAAAGGGTGAAGAGTCCAAATTGGTTTTCTCTCGCTGGACGGATAAGAAGTAGACAAAGTCCTGTGTGTAGAAGCTGTAGACGTACTCAATGCCATATGTCTGCTGAAGAGCAGGCAACACCGTCAGTCCTCTGACATCAGTGTAAAAACCGTCCTCCGTCGCGACTGGTCGGCGTACAGAAATGGACATGCGTCCATATTTCTGCGTCACGCTATTATTCACCGTCGCCGCCACAAAAAAGTACACCGTTTGACCCTCCTCCACCATGGAGACTTTTGTTCCAAAGGGACTAGCTATGCAATCCGGACAAAACTGCGGAGAGTTGAACTTCTTCCGGAATAAACACTTTGAAGGCCCCGGAGGATTTCCATTCTCGCGGAGCTGATGGAAATAGCAAACCCCATACTGGGTACTTCCACACGAGTACAAGTACATCAAGAACGTGTCCAGGAGCAACACCTCATTGTCTGTGTCCTCGTGAAAGGGATCTCTATCAATATCGCACAAATCACATATCTCACAGTCCGGGCTGCCCACGGGTCCCGTACGGAGCTCCCAGAGTTTATCTAAAGAGTTGTTTAGCGCCTCAATAATGTTCTGAGAGGCCACATAGACCTCTTTGTAAAAGGAGTTGGTCACTATGTTCTGGATGGTGTTGCGAGTCTGATAGTAAGGCATGGGATATGGCACTGAGAAGTCCACAGAAATAGGGGCTGTTGGGGGACAAGTGTCCAATGCAGTAGACATTAGAGCCTGTATCCAGACACATGCCACTAAATGAGTGGCCCAATGGACCATGTCCACTCCAGGGTGAAGAAAATGGCTGTAGTGTGTTGTTGTTACCTCCAGCAGGCGTCAATCAGTGAAGACATCCTGAGAACAGGAAGGCCTGAGAGGAGAACAATCACAAAGAAGCTTCGTTAAAAGAGGTCAATAAATAGTTCACACAAAAAAATACTGGTTTCACTTTATTTTGATGGTCCCTTTATTGCATTTTGTTGAATTTAAGTTAGATTGCATCTACATGCCAACTAATTCTCAACAGATTATAAGTAGACTTAGGTTGGGGTTAGGGTTAGTTTAAATTGACATGTACTGGCAAGGTTTACTTGCAAAATAGTCAGTTAAATGTCTGTTAAAGGAGCAGTATCAGGAGATTTTAAGAAGACAGTCTACTAATACTCAACTGAGAAGTAATTGGCATGTAGTTGCAATGCAACTTTTAGCCAACAAAATGTGCAATAGGGACAATCAAAATAAAGTCTTACCAAAATACTTTCACTATAGCTTTAAAATACAAAATGTGGGACAAAAAAAGACGCTGGCAACTGATGACAAATAAGGGTGATCTAATTGAATGGGAAAACAGTTTAGATTTGTCATAAGGGAAATGTTTTGCTTATTCATGTCTGTCTGGACCTTTAAGTCTGGAAGAGAGAAATAGATGTTGTGCACAACCCTGAGAGAACTTATTTTTATTAAAGTGTTTTAAGATGATAAAAAACTTTTGGGGAAGAACTGGTGGGCTACGGAACACAATGTTCTCTGTAATACATGTTTTTTCTCTCTAAGCTATTTATTAACAAAGCTCATCACCATGTTCCACAATAAGGGCCTCTCGAATTGACATTCTTGTCACATCCTAGACGTGCTTTTTTTTGAGTACAAGTTGCAAAATGGTGGTTGTGTATTTCAGTCAAGAGCTTTATTTAACTAGCAAATGAACCAATTACTTTTCAAATCGTGTCATGGCATTTGCACCTGATTCTTCTGAGATCTTTATAGAAACAATTGTAAGTAGTTAAACAGCTTTACCTCTTAGACATGGGCTAAACTAACATTATTGTAATCTACATATAGCCCAGGGGTTGCCTGATAATACCAAACTTCATCTTAAATCTTAAACCCGTGGTTAATGTGTAAAAGCAGTGTAGAATTAATTCATCTTTGAGTAAACAAGAGAGTTGAAGATGGTTCTTAATAACTGATGGATACTGACCCAAAAATGTATCACGTTTTTATGTTCCTTTAAAATAATGAATTACTAGGATTATTTGCTGACCTACACTGTCCAGTAAACAACAAACAACCAACTAACAAAAAATATATACAATTTCTAATTATACAAAAAATTACTTCTTGTTTTCTACATAAAAACTAATATGACTACTGTTATGGCACACATACTCCTCAGTTAATTATAATTCAGATTTTTTGTTATCACTGACTGAACAATTTTCTAAAAGTGTCCCAAGGCAGGTAAAAATCTTAAATACAAGACGGTTATTCAGATATTAAAATCATGGCTGCTCTATTAGATTCATTATTTGTACTAAAGATGTAACTTTTAGGCAAAAATAAATGTTAAACTATAGCTATTTAGCCCTTAGAAAAGTGGACGAGAGACAAATCACCCATTCTTAAGCTTATACGTTTGATAATAAAGGAGCAACAACACACGGTATCCTATCTATGCATATATGCAAACATTTCTAATTACATTTTACCAAAGAAATATGTAATAGACTAAATTAATATAACAAATTAAATATTTTGAGATAAACAAACTATGAAAAAACACTCACCTGTTGGTGATGATGGCACCAGTACAGCACAGATCTCAGGAGGACAGATCCTCAACTGCATTTCCAAACATTTAGACGCTTCCACGAGTGAAACCAGTGTAATGAACAACTTTAAATAAATATTCACTTTCGTTTACGCATTAAACCGGATTATAGAAGTGCTTATATATGATTAGAAAGATGTCTTGGGTTTTTAGACTGCTTATTATGTTCAGTTTGAAGCACGAGTGCCACTGACTGGAGATAACAGACAGACCCCGCCCACCTCATACTGGAAAGAACGAAAACGGCATGCCTCATGAATATTAATTACGCATATTTATAAGCAAGACCTTTGCCATAGTGAGATTAAATTAGAATAATTTAGGAAATATAACAATTGGATTGAACTACACAGCAGTATATTCCAGTCTAGTGGTCGTAAAAAAATATGTATTTTAATAAAACAAAAATAAAATCAACAAAAATTTGCATGATTATAAGCACAAACGTATATTTGGTATTAGACATGTAGTCATTTAACACATTTTTATGCGTTTGCATTTACTAAAGAAGTTCAATTTAAGAGTGTTTTACATGTATAGAAAACCAATTATATTATAACAAAACCATAAAAATAGATTAAAATAGATCTCAGATAGACAAACGGAAGGTAAGCACCTAAGCACAAGTACAAAACGGCATTTCTCATGAATATTAATTAGGTCAAGAGGATTTTTAAGTACGTAACTGATTTAATATTAATAAGTGCTTAATTTAATTAATTTAACAAACATTACAATTAAATGACACAAGAGAATATACCAGTATAGCAGTCAAAAATATTTCTCAACAATTACACAAAATAAAATCCACTGAATTTAAGACAGTGTGAACAAAAACAACATCACGCAACATGTTTATTGCAAAAAGGATATTATAAGTAACAATTCACACAACTACAACCTGTCTGTTATTATAAAATTAGCTGTTTATTAGTAGTTCTACTCATAAAGTATGATTCCTAATCCTACCCAACACCCAAACCCAACTATTCCATCTTACCTCTTAATAAGCAGCTAATTAGTAGTGTATAAAGCTAACAGTCTTAGTTATTGGTTTATCAATAGCATGAATTGTACATTACTATAACGTGTGACCAAAAGATATGAACATGATTTTTTTACGGAGCTACAAAACAATATATTTCTAAAACATACACTAATTGCCAACCACTTTGGGACACCTTTTCAAATCATTGAATCCATGTTGCAATCCCTTCCATGTCCAGATGTGTATAAAATGAAGCATGTTAATTAATTAATTAATTAATGAAAATGCTGACAGAGGTAACACAGTTTCAACAAATACTGACCAATTTGTTTGTTGGCATTCATCTGCATGGTGTGAATTGGAATTTTAAAAAACTGAGCAGGGTCCGCGCATGCTTTCTACAAAGTCAATTCCAACAGACCTCCAAACTTTGTGGCCTTCAGGTGAGCTAAAAAACAGGTGTAAAAAGATTAATTAAATAGGTTTCCACTGTAAGCCGCTAGACCTAAGCCTTACATCACTAAGTGCTATGCAAAACATCAGATGCAATGGTCTAAAGCAGTGTTTCTCAACCACGTTCCTGGAGGACCACCAACACCATGTTTTGGATGTCTCCTTTGTCTGTTACACCCATTACAGGTCTTTCAGTCTCTGCTAATGAGCTGGTGATCTGAATCAGGTGTGTTTGGTTAAGGAGACATGGAAAATGTGCAGAGCTGGTGGTCCTCCAGGAACATGGTTGAGAAACACTGGTGTAAAGTATGCCACCAATGGACTCTAGAGCAGAGTAAACGCTCTCTGGAGTGACAAACCACTCTTCTCTGTCTGGTGATCCAATGGAAAAGTCTGGGTTTGGTGTTTGCCATGAGAACGGTGTTTTTCGGATTGCATCGGAGGAGGATTATGGTGTAAGGTTGTTTTTCAAAGGATGGGCTTGTCCCTTCAGCTCCACTGAAAAGCACTCTTTAAACATACCAAGACATTCTGTATATTTTCATGCTCCCGACTTTGTGAGAACAGTTTGAGGATGACCATTTCCCATTCCAACATGACTGCACATCAGTGCACAAAGCAAAGGATGATTGATGAATGAGCGAAAATGGATGAGCAAGTTTGGTGTCCAGAAAATTTACCGGCCTGCACAGAGTCCTGACCTCAACTATTCTATTCAAGAAGAATGTTCAAAATTCCAATACCCATAAACATTCACTCTTAAACCTTGTTGGAACCATTTCCAGATGAGTTGAAGCCAGTTTGCAACTGCAAAATTTGGGCCTAATCCATATTAAACCCTACTGAATAAGATTGGGATGTCAAAGTGCATATGCAGGTGTCCCAAAACATTTGGCAACATAGTTTATGTATAACAAAAAAAAAGAAAAAATTTAAATTAATTAAATTATAATTAAGAGTCAACTATTATTTTGTTTCACCTAAAGTATGCCTATAAATATATGTAAATGTTTTTATAGCTATGTATTATACATACTATCTTATTTTTAAATGACTAGATCCACCAAAGTACACTTATTCTTTAGTCATTTAAAACATTTCCATTTACTAAAAAAAAAATTGTTCAGTGTTTTACATTTAAAGAAAAGCATTTAAATTATAACAAACCCATAAAAACCTCCTAAAAATAGATCTCAGATGGAGAAAAGGAGGGAAAGCACTGGTAGGAGCAGCAGCACAGCTCCTTGCCTCAGAATTTGCCCGTTATTACACAGGTTTCCATTACAACATGACAAACTAGTGTTTGCATAGCCATACTGGTGTATGGCATATTCCGCTAGAGCAGTGTTATCGCAGACATTTTGGCTTGCACATCCTTTAAAAGTGGCGTTGTTGGCACCTGAAAAAAAGAAAATGGTAGAAAGTTAAGCACACATAATTAACAACAAGAACTCTCATTCATTAATTTTAGAAAGCTGTTTATTAGATTACTCAGAGGTGTTTGCTGTGAATCACCTGTTGCAGTGATGCACTGCGTCTCATCGCCTTTACAAGATATTGTCTGAGAGCAGTCTGTGCCACTGCAGGTGTAGCAACTCTTTCCATTATTTGAGTCTACACAGTTCAACAAAAGCAGAGACAGTTTAATGGAGAAATAATAAGGAATAGTTCAAGCATAAATAAACAGTTATTCAAATGTATTCAAAAATGTGATACAGAAGTGAAACAATAACTGACGACTCACTCCAGCAGTTCTGAATGGATTCTCGTTTTAGTAGACTTCCATTACTTTGATATTTAAACATTTACAGACCTTTACCTTTAGCAAACAGCTACATTAAACTATGCATAATACAGTACATATCACCGAAAAGTAATAAGTATCTGAAAAGGCACTTTATAAATTGAAATCAATGCTGGGCGTAATTAGTTACAAAGGAACTAGTTTCTGTAATTAAATTATGTTTTGCTGAAAAAAGCGAAGTAAGGGATGACTTTTCAGTTTAATTACAGTTACTTTCTTTAAATACTTTACATCAGTGTAACAGTTCAGCATAAATCAATCCAGGGAAGCAAAGTAATTGTATTTTTTGTTAGATTTTGCAATATAAGTGTATTTTTCAACTATAGAAGGTTACATTTTTCAAGACATTGCATATGCTTAAGAAAAAAATTGAGTGAGAAATCAGTTTGTGAAAATACAAGGTAAAAATTCAGAGAAGCAGAGTAATTATATATATATTTTATTCAGATATTTTGAATAATAACCTGATTTTCAGCTAAAGAATGTTAGATTTGTCCAGCGGCTGCACTTGTAATAAGACAGAAATTAACTACAAAAATTGATGTCACTAATTTGAAACGTTTTGTATTGATACATATAACATTTAAGCTAATTTTTATTAATACCTTTTAAAGTTCTTGTCTGACTCAAATTTAAAGAATTAAGAGCTTAATTTCTATTATGTATTGAGATTAATATGAATTTTAAGTAGTACCAATTCAATTAATTAAATTACTTTTTTTGTGAAATTAAGTTTACTTTCAGACAAAGTCATTAGAAATTCATTTCATTATAATTTAATGATGTAATTAGTAATTCATTTCTTTTTGAAGTACAAAATGCAGGGTTCCACACAATTCACTGATGTTGCCCCAACACAAATTGATTAAGTTTGATCAATCGACTTTACAAATTTAAGTGGATTGAACATAAAACAAAAGTTGCTCCAACAAATCTTATTGTGTTTTCAGCTCATTTTAAAAAACTAGTTTAAACAAGCAGCAAAAATCTTTTTTTTGAGTGTTCACTGACTTTGATGCACATAAAATAAGTAGGAAGGTCTATTTTTGCCTGTATTTTGTTGTACCTGTAGCATTGTTGCACAGATCTGACGAACAAACTTTCAATCTGAGCCATCCAAAATCCACAGTCCAATTACCAGAAGTGCCTTTTGCGCAATCCATCGTGTCAATAACATCTTAAACAATAAAAAATAAAGATTCATTAACAAACCAAGTCAATAGCATATTCATTACCAAACACTTTACAGTCATGCAGATCTTACTGTTTTTGATAATGGAGATGCACTGGAAGCCTGAACTGCAGGTTTTTTTGGAGCAATTTAAAGATGGCATGTCACAGCTGACACACATCAGTGTCAGCGCTGAAAGTCAATGAAAAGATAAGAATGAGGCTTTATTTAGCAATGAAATTGAAATCAATGTGATATTAAATGTATTTTAAAAAGAAGTGCATTTATTGGAAATCAATTTTGTGCGACATACCTTTTGGGAAAAACAGAGTGAAAAAAAACACAGAGATGATTTGCCGCGCCATGGTCCAGCCAAAGTGTGTCAGACTGACAATGAGAGATTATTATATATAGTGGATTGGTCAGGGTGTGGTTTTTTACATGTTAAAGCATAATGTCTTCCTGTTTTGACATTTGCAAAATACACATGACACCATGCACTCATCATTTGGGAATTTTCCAATCATATTTAAATGATTTTACAGCACGTCAGTGAACACCCAAGTATATAACCTTATTTCTATAAAAGAAAAACAAGCATTTGCTGTATGTTTGTCTATTACACAACTTTCTGATTTTAAAATTTGTAAAATGCAGATGCTTTTACCAATTATTCCGTCATAAGAATAATGTTTTACTTGATAATATACATTGTTCATTCATTGAGTGCATGTGTGGAAATGCAATATCATGAATCAATGAACCCCACTCATAAAAGACATTTGATGCTTGTTTAATCTACTTATTTAAAATGAGTTCATAATTTTTTAGGGGGGGACAACTGAACTGTTTTATGTTCAATCCACTTAAATTTGTAAAAATGATTAAGTTAAACCTAACTGATTTAAGTTGGGACTACATAAAGGAGTTGTGTGGAACCCAGCTTTTCTTACAGTGTACACTCAAAAAGATAAGTTTGCTCAATCTACTTATTTAAAATGAGCTAAATCAACACAATTCTTGAGTTTTTTTTGTGGGGAAAGCTTAATTATTTTGTGTTCAATCCACTTAGATTTGTAAAAAAAAAAAAAAAAAAACTAATAGGCTAACTTAATTCCTTCACGTTGTCCCAACACAAATTGATTACGTAGAACACATAAAAAAACAGTGCATAACCAGTGTGATTGTAACTGTAAACTCCATATATTTTGTTTTGTTTGAATAAAGGGAAAGTTCACCGAAAATGTTTAAATTACTCACAATTTACTCACCAATAACTCACCCTAAATTAGTTTCAAACCTTTATGAGTTTCTTATGTTGAACACAAAATAAGATATTTTGAAAAATGTTCAAAACCAATAATTACTGACATATGTAGCAGAAATTAAAGGCATCCTATCAAAGACAACATTCTTCAAAATATCTCCTTTTGTGTTCATCAGAAGAAGAAAAAACTGGAACAATGTTTGGAACAAGCTTGAAAACCTGTTACTGATACAGTTGAGGTCAGAATCATTAGCCCCCCTTTGATTTTTATTTTTATTTTATTTTTTGCTTTTTTAAATATTTCCCAAATATTTCCCATAATTTTTAATGAATCATTTTAAGCCCCTTTAAGCTATATTTTTTCAATAGTGTACAGAACAAACCATCGTTATACAATAACTTGCCTAATTCCCCTAGTTAAGCCTTTAAATGTCACTTTAAGCTGTATAGAAGTGTCTTGAAAAATATCTAGTCAAATATTGTTTACTGTCATCATGGCAAAGATAAAACAAATCAGTTATTAGAGATGAGTTGTTAAAACTATTATGTTTAGAAATGTGTTGAAAAAATCTTCTTTCCGTTAAACAGAAATTGGGGGAAAAAAATAAACAGGGGGCTAATAATTCTGTGACTTCAACTGTAAACAAATGTTATTTTACATTTGTGTCCTGCACAAATGTATTTCAGGAAATGTTTTTAAATGTACTTTTTATTTGCATGTTGCTTTTCCTCTTCAGGTGAAAGCAGATGTAATCTTTACAATCAGAAAGCAAGAAAATTTGCAAGCCTCGCTGATTACATGCGACGATAAACCCCCCTCTGCCTACTTTCTGCTGTATTTGAATATTAGCGTGGGTGATATTCCAAACTTTACCCTTTCATAAACATAGTTCTAATTCAGTAGTCTAATTTGATTCTGTTTATAGAATAAATTAATTATTATTTATTGATTATATATGTATCCATTTTTAGAATTATTTATTTTCTTATACACTACCCGAAAAAAGTCTTGTTGTCAATCCCTGACTTTATTAACAAGTTATTTGAGTCATTGCAGAGATGTATATATGCAGTCCTCCAAGCTCATAGGAGTGATACACAATATTCATTCTTTTTCCACTGCACCATGACTTTAAATTCTATACTGTACATTATTTCTGTTAAGTGACAAGACTTTTGTCTAAGCAGTCTGTCAGACCTTACTGTCCTAATTAATTAATTAAAAATCAAGGCATGATCATATTTTATTTAGGTAAAATAAGCCTAATCTAGAGGTCTTTGACTTTCATATAAACCACTTCTGATACCAAATGATCAACTACAAGTCAAGGTATTATTTGCTGCTCTTAAAACTTGGATAGGCGACGAGACTTTTGTCAGGTAGTGTACAATATACTGTACATCTGTGACAGAACAGAGTTTTTCTGAGAAAAAACTAGAAATCATAATTAACTTACCCTCTTTTATTCCAAACCTAGGCAGTAACACATTCATCTGTAAAACACAAAGCAAGACTTTAGGCGGAAGATGGGTACTGATTTTAAACTAATCTATTAAAAGACAAAAATAAGAACAGTTACGTAAAGAGTATGACTGTCAGAAAAAAATTAAATAAAATAAATAAAAGAAAATTATTATTTTATATTTTTATTACATTTTGGCTGACATAGATGGTTAGTTACCATCACTCTGGTAAAGAAATCTATCAAATTTCAATTTATATTAAGGATTTTAACCTTAAAATTACAGCTTGTTTACATAATATCAACGTTGATTTTTAATATTAATAAATATACAATCCTTGCTCTGTTAAACATCATTTGGGAAATATTTTAAAAAGAAAAAAAAAATCAAAAGGGGGCTAATAATTCTGACTTCAGCTGTATGTATGTTTGCATCCTTTTATTTCTGCTATATTGCAATAAACTGCACACTTATTTGCATAACATTTAATCAAGTATACATTAAATTGACCAAAAGTGAAAGTAGAGATTTGAATTGTTTTCATTTTAAAGAGTGCTTTAATAGATTTATTTTATTCATAAAAAAATACTAAAATCAAGGTGTAATGTTTCCAAAACAAATATTTTCAACAATCACAGTGCCAGTAAAGACATTTGTAAGGTTTTTAAAAGTTTTACACATGCTTTCACAAATATATAGAGCAGAACATTTTACGTTTTCATACATTATATATTTTAAATGATTTATATTTTTTCATATATTATACGAAATGTGTCTGAATTAGCATATTACAATAACTTCTGAAATATAAGATGACAACTGGAGTGATGATGCTAAAATTTTTTTTTCAGCCACAACCCAACACTGGGAAACACCCACACTCATTCACACACACACACACACACACACACACACACACACCCACACACCCACACTCATTCACACACACACACACGCACACGCACACGCACACGCACACGCACACGCACACGCACACGCACACGCACACGCACACACACACGCACACGCACACACACACACACACACACACACACTATGGCCAATTTAGCTTATTCAATTCACCAATAGAGCACGTCTTTGGACTGTGGGGGAAACCGGAGCACCCGGAGGAAATCCATGTGAACATTCACACAGAAATGCCAACTGACCCAGCCGGGGCTCGAACCAGTGACCCTTTGCTGTGCTACTGTGTCGCCCAAAATTCATATAATCTGGAATAAAATACCAATAAAATATTCAAATATAGAGAAGCTAAAACTTGATTATTTACAATATAACAAATTTTACTGTATTTCAAATAAAATAAATGCAGCTTTGGTGAGCAAGACTTAACATTAGACCACATACTTTTAAACAGTACAACACTAAAAAACATTGGGTTCTACACAATCGATTGTGTGTTGAGACTACATAAAGAAATTAATTTGACTTGTTAGTATTTAACAAATTTGTTGTTTTTTGTCAGAATTACACGGTAAAAAATGTGTTCTATGCTATTGATTTGTGTTGGGACAACAAAGGAATTAAGTTAGCTTATTAGTTTTTTTACAAATCTAATTGGATTGAACATAAAAGAATTAAGTTGTCCCCAAAAAACCTTAAGAATTGTGTTGTTTCAGCTCCTTTTAAATAAGTAGTTTGAACAAGTAGCAAACTTCATTTTTTTGAGAGTACACAATAAAAAAAAAAGGAATTGAGATTACTTATTAGTTTTTACAAATTTAAGTGAATTGAACATAAAACAATTAAGTTCACCCCACCCCCCCCCCCCCCCCCCCCCCCCCCCAAAAAAAAAGTTGTTTCCACTCATTTTAAATAAGTAGTTTGAACAAACACGCAAGCATATTTTTTTTTGGAGTGAAGACACGAGCCTGTAGACTTCTAGCTTTTGAAAACGACAAAACAATCATGAAGAAAGATTTAATATTTGCCCTTTTTTCTTACAAATGACAACATCTTATACATCAACTTGTTGATCTGATTACTCATTAAGTCAGTACTATTTTAATTTTGCTCCTGTATATGCTTTATTCTTATTTTACATAATAATAATAAAAGTAATTTGTGAAAATAAAAGTAATTTGTGAAATGATTAAGACATCACGCAATAAACATAAACATGTGGCAAAAAGTTAAGTCTTTTGTAAATGCATTTAATTTCTTTAAATGTTTGTTAAATTGATGTCAAAGCATAAGCATAAGTGTCACCACCACCATTTGTGCAAAATTACAACCAATTTCCCTCTGGATTCATTAACATTCAATTCCTTCAGCACTGGAATAACAAGAACATGAATGCACAAGCACTTCAGAGGTCCTCTAGGCACACACAATGTCACTTTTCTTACTCTTTCAAATTAAGACATTAGTAAAAAAAACAAAAACAAACTAAAAATCTAAACACGACAAGTTATATTTACCTCAGATTGATTGGTCCACAGAAATTAACTTAAATATCACCCGATCAGTCACTGACAAACATTTGACAGAAATACAGACCGATTCACCTGTGGAGCATCTACATGTTAGTATTGTCTGAAATTAAACACCTGTTATAAACACACAGTTTGGTGAGAAGAAGATACTTTTAGTCCCACTACGCTTATTTATACACCTATTATAACCCTTTATGAAAAGAAATGAAATACAAAGGCCACAGTATAACATATTAATGCAATTATTAGCATTTATTTAAAGGATAGTTCACCCAAAAATGAAATATCTGTCATATTTAAACTCTGTGGTGCGCTTGCACGCTGTAAAAAGCCATTACAATGCAAGAAATGTTGTTGTTGTTTTTTTACTTAGGGTTTGTGTCTCGTTTATAGTCTTGAATCAAGACTTAAAAAATCTTGAATCAAGAAGGATTTTTTAGATAAGCAAAAAATATTGTCTTGTTTTCAGAAATAACATGTTAAAATTAGGTGAGTTTATCCTTAAAACAAGCAAAATAATCTGCAAATGGGGTAAGAAAAATAATCGTATATCAATGAGAAAAAAACTAAATTATTTTTCTTACCACATTCACTGTAAAAAAAAAAGAAGGGTTCTACACAATTCCTTCATATTGTCCCAACATAAATAGATTAAGTTAACTTGATTGTTTTTGCAAATTTAAGTTGAATAAACATTGTTTACATTGTAAACAAAATTACATTGTAAAAAAAACACTGAAATTGTGTTGATGCAGCTCATTTTAAACAAGTAGTTTGAACAAGCACCAACAATCTTATATGTTTTTGAGTGTTGGCTGATTATTTTGTTTGTTTTAAAAGAAAAACTCACTTAATTTTAACGTAATATTTCTGGAAAAAAGACAATAATTTGTGCTTGTCTAGAAACGCTTCTTGATTTAAGAAGTTGTTGACATTTGGACTAGAAACAAGACAAAAACTCAAGGTAAGAAAATAACTTTTACAGTGTAATTGACTGTGCTTTAAAAAGTGAGTAAATGCATTGCCTTAAAATTATTAAGTAAATCAACTATGCACATAATTATAAAAATTAAGTCAACTTAAAACAAAGGATTTACTAGCTTTAAGTGAAGTCAATTTGTTTTTTTAAGCCAATGGGATATACTCACTTTTTTTTTCCAAGTAACTAATCGCTTTTTTTCCAAGTAAATAGTGCAATGCCATAAGCCCTTTTGTCTCATTCAAAATACAAAATATTCAGCAAAAAATAACAGGAAAATAATGGTGCATACTATAATTATTGACCAAGATGAAGTTATTAAAAAAGATGCACAAATATCACAGAATTGTCCCAGATGATGCGTGTGATTTAGATTTAAACTATTCACTGGGTTACCCAAATGTAATGTATTATTCAATAAATTACCAGATCTACCAGATGTTTGTCTTCATGCATGAGCTCCGTTAGTGTGGCAGTTTGCTCAACGTGACTATAAAAGATGCATTAAGATTAATAAAGATGAAATCAGCATAGTTTCATCACATTGGATGAAAGTCAGAATGACAGCTGACACATGCATGCAATAACTTTCTGCTGTGATGAAAAAATGCAGGAGTATTCCCATTGAGATGCAAGTATATCAATGTATGGTAATTAACTGCAAAAATGTAAACAAGCAGCTGTGCTTGTGGCTGTTGGCTACTCTTATACAGAAAAAAAAGGGGGGGGGGGTAGAGACATAAGAACAGTACAAGGGTGAGTGAATGATGATCTTCATTTTTGGGTGAACTATAGCTTTACCTTAGCTGATTTAAAACATCTGATGTAAAGTTGAAACAGTGGCAGGTCTACTCAATAATTAAAAAGCAGAGGTCTAGATGTTCAGAATGCAACATTGTGAGCATTTATAAGATTTTATCTACCTCCTTCAATTTTTTTACTTCATTATAGGCGCACTTAAAAGCATTTATCCTTGAAGGGATAGTTCACCCAAAAACTGAACATTTCTTCACCATTTACTTACACTCAAGGGGCTTTAACTTTGCATTTCATTCTTCTGTTGAGCCCAAAACAAGATATTCTAAAGAATGTTGGGAAAAAAGCTGCCACATCCATAGCAGGAATAAAAATACTAAGTCAATGGCTGTTTTGGGAGAATAAAAATCTTCAGTATATTTACCTTAGAGTTCAACAAAAAAAACTCAGAAAAAAATGGAGGATGAATAAATAAAGACAGAATTTTGAAAAATGTCAAGGAAAGGCTAATGAAGGAAATCAATGAGTCCCAGCAAACAGCATATTTCTAAACACCTCCTTTTCTGTTCAACAGAAGAAACTCAAATAGGTTTTGAATAAGTGAAGGAATAAATGTATACAATGTTCATTTTGGGTAAACTGTCTCTTTAAATGTTGTGTTTCATGCTTTGACAACTGCTAATAGGAATGATTAGATACTCTTTACTCAGTTTTAGACCTTCCTGATTAACACCGACTGCAGTTTATGAGTGTGAGAAGCCCTCAAACAAGCAATCAAGCCCTTTATATCACCATTCATTCATTCATTCAAGTACGAGCACATTCACTAGTGTTTCTGGCGTTCAGGAGTGCTGAACTGGCTCAGTATGTTAAGGGACTGAGTATAAACAGTCGGTCCTCCTCTTTCCTGATCCACTTCAGGAGTCTGTTGACAGCAGATACAGCGAGACTCTTTGTTCCCAGAGGACTGAAGCACAGGTAGAGCTCAAAGCCACTGGTTACCTGTAGAAACGGTGAGGTTTGACAAAGTAAGAAACACAGAAAGCAGCAATAACAAGGGAGAGTTCACCCTAAAATGAAAATTGACTTATGATTTATGTGGTTTTAAACCGTTATGTCTTATGTTCTTCTTTTTGTTGAACACAAAAGACGCTATTTTGAAAAATGGCACCCATTGACATCTATATTAGGAAATATAGATATATACAAATACTAAGGAAATCAATGGGTCCCAGCAACCAGCATTTTTTAAAACATCTCCTTTTGTGTTCAACAGAAGAAACTCAAATAGGTTTTGAACAAGTGAATAATGAGTAAATGATGACAGAAATTTCAATTTTGGGTAAACTGTCACTATAATGTGCAGCCAATCTAGACAACCTAAACGTATGTGTGCATGAATAAATTTATGTGATTTACAGGGACACTTACCGGCCACTTTATTAGGTACACCTGTCCAACTGCGTTGACACAAATGTCTTATCAACTGACCACATGGCAGCAACTCAATGCAATTATGCATGTAGACATGGTCAAGACGACCTGCTTCAGTTCAAACCGAACATCAGAATGGAGAATAAAGGTGATTTAAGTGGCTGAGTATTTCAGAAACTGCTGATCTACTGGGATTTTCATGCACAACCATCTCTAGGCATTACAGCGTATGGTCCAAGAAAGAGAAAATTCCCAGTGAGCGGTAGTTCTGTGGGCGCAAACGCTTTGTTTATGACAGAGGTCAGAGGAGAATGGCCAGACTGATTCGAGCTAATAGAAAGGCAACAGTAACTCAAATAAACTCTCGTTACAACCGAGGTATGCAGAAGAGCATCTCTGAACACACAACACATCCAACCTTGAGACGGATGGGCTACAGCAGCAGAAGACCACACCTGGTGCCACTCCTGTCAGCTAAGAACAGGAAACTGAGGCTACAATTGGCACAGGCTCACCAAAATTGGACAATAGAATATTGGAAAAACATTGCCTGGTCTGATGAGTCTTGATTTCTGCTGCGACATTCGGATGGTAGGGTCAGAATTTGGCGTCAACAACATGAAAGCATGGATCCACCCTGCCTTGCATCAACGGTTTAGACTGATGGTGGTGGTGTAATGGTGTTGGGGGTTATTTTCTTGCCACACTTTGGGCCCATTAGTACCAATTGAGCATCGTGTCAACGCCACAGCCTACCTGAGTATTGTTGCTGACCATGTCCATCCCTTTATGACCAGTGTACACATCTTCAATGGCCCCTTCCAGCAGGATAACACGCCATGTCATAAAGAGTGAATCCTCTCAGACTGGTTTCTTGAACATGACAATGAGTTCACTGTACTCAAATAGCCTCCACAGTCACCAGGTGCCAATCTAATAGAGCACCTTTGGGATGTGGTGAAACTGGAGATTTGCATCATGGATGTGCAGCCGACAAATCTGCAGCAACTGTGTGATGCTATCATGTTAACATGTACCAAAATCTCTGAGGAATATTTCCAGTACCTTGTTGAATCTATGCCATGAAGGATTAAGGCAGATCTGAAGGCAAAAGTGGGTCCAACCCGGTAGTAGTATGGTGTACCTAATAAAGTGGCCGGTGAGTGTAGTTGTATAATGACAGGGTGTATGATGTAGTAGTACAGTATTAGGGTGATTTAAAATTCAAAATGATTAAAACTCATACTTAATGGGGTCTTTTGACATTCAAAATTTGCCACAGGGTTGCAGTTTGAGGGTTGGGTCTAGGGGTAGGGTCATCCAATCAGCAGTTTTTAAAGTATTAAACACATTACAACTTTGGAATGTCCCCGTAAACCATGTATACAAGTGAGTATGTTTGTATGTGCATGTGCATATCAGACTTTGAAAAGGCAAAAAGAGTATCTGATAAGGCTAGTATACTACATATTACAGCAGACTCACCAAGGCATAGAGGTTTTCGGTGTCTGTGCAGCGGTAGATGCAGCGCAGTGGACGTGTGGGGTGATGCAGGCAGCTGTGCAGGTGCTGATACAATCCCATCAGCCTCTCCTGCTCCTCTCCCCCCTCATACAGTGCTGGAAGATCAGGGCTGAAGAGAAAAACAAAACAGGAAATTACATCAAATATATTATATCTTTCTTTCTTTCTTTCTTTCTATCTACTTTTCTGCCTATCCGTCCATCCATCCATCCAACCATTTATCTATCTGTCCATCTATCTGCCTATCCATTCACCCATCTCTTTTTCTGCATATCCATCCATCCATCCATATTTATCCATCTATCTATGTATCTATGTATCTATGTATCTATCTATCTATCTATCTATCTATCTATCTATCTATCTATCTATCTATCTATCTATCTATCCATCCACTTTTCTGCCTATCCATACATCCATCCATTCGTCTATCCATCCATCCATCCATCCATCCATCGATCTACTTTTCTGCCTATGCATCCATCCATACATCTACTTTTCTGCCTATTCATCCATCCATCCATCCATCCATCCATCCATCCATCCATCCATGTGTGTCTATTTGTCTGCCTATTCATCATTCAATCAATCCATCATCCATCCATATGACTATCTATCGATCATCCACCAGTCTATCTATTAATCTTTGTGACCATCAATCTAATTATCTGCCTATTCATCATTCTATCGATCCATCCATCGCTATATATATATATATATATCTTCCAACTTGGTGTTTATCAATCTACATATCTGCCTATCCAACCATCAAACCGTCATTCTAACAATCAATCAATCCATGCATCAACTTGCTAGCCTACCATCTATCCATCCTCTTTTCTAAGCCTACATTTTTTAAACAATTAGGTCTCCTATAAATATACAACATTTCATTTGCTTTTATGATCACTAAACCCAAACTCTCTTACCTAGTATAGAGCCCAGAGCTTTTAGATTTGTACACAAAGTGTCTCAGCTCAGGTATGCCGACCTGTGAGACGGAGTAGCTTGGTGTGTTCAGTGCCTCCTGCAGGGACTGATAGGCACTGCGTCTGCGCAAACGCTCCAGGAAGCGCTTCTTACAGTCAGAGAGGTTAAAGAAATCCTCACGATCGGTGGACACCAGGATCAGACACAGATCTGAGGCTGGCTCTAGGTAAGAAATATGGGCATGGAAAAATCCAGCCGGGTTAAACTTGGGCAGACATACGGGTGTCCAACCCTCGCCTTCACGAAAAGAGGATGAAGAGCCGACCAAGTTGAAGAGCAAGTGCAGGTCCATGTGGTGCAGGAACTGGTCCTTTTTGCGCACAAGTGTCACCAGCCTGTTTCCGGCAAGCAAGATAGAGAATACTAGGTTTTTGGCTTTTGCGGCCTGTAAGCTGGAGGAGACCACGTCACGGGCTGAGTTGGCCAGAGGAAGACACATCACGGCGCTCAGCAGCAGGCTGGGGTCTCGGTCCAGGAGGCGCAGCAGGTTGTCGGTGAGATGCTCTGAGCCTGCCAGCAGGCGGCGCAGGTCATAGCTCTGCCGGTGCTGGAAGACGTGGTTCAGCTGTGTGAGGGTGAGCAGGCTGACTATCTGGAAATACACATACTGAAGCTCTCGTGTTAATTCCCGGTCCGAGCAGCTTGTGCGAGAGACTCCTACCAGGATAAGAGGGCTCTTCCTGAGGAATACCACCCTGTAGCCATCTGAAAAAAAAACAATGAAAAACATTATAGTGTTAAATATGGAAGAGATCTAATTTATTATGCTTCCTTTTTGTTGGTTTCAATTAGAATACAACAAAGTAAAAAAAAAAAAAAACAGGTATAAACAGATTTTATAGACTTTTTCAATACGGTCATGTCCCTGGCCGATGAACATTTCCTGCTGGCTATCAAACTATTTCATAACTGTAACGAGGCAAGTCAATCATAACTTAATGTTAAAACAACTCGTCACCTTGGAATTATAAGGTTCTATCTGCGTTCTGAATGATTTTGACATATTGAGCTTCAAAGTTTTTGCATTCCATATAGCAAACAGTAGGTGTGTAACATTTGTTTGTTTAGATAAAAAGTCTTAAAAATGTAAACAACTTATAAAAAAAATCCTATAATGTAAATAAGTTGTCATTTAATAAGAAAATGTCAATAACTCAATTTCGACAAAAAATGTCAGATAGAACCTTATAATTCTAAGGTGATGAACTATCATAACATTATTGTATATGTGGCTCTTTTTGGATTCTCTGAAGCTATAGAAATTAAAAATGGCAAACAGGAAATAAGCTGGGACCATTGTTTTGGTTTACATCCCTCAAAATGGTCTATAATAAACCATTTTACAATAAAAATTATCATAAAAAATTTTGTATTATAATTAAATTTAACTTTTAAAAAAGGTCATGTAATCTGATGTTCATGATAAAAATGGTTTTAAAAATCTCAATGATTATAGACTAATGTTTCATAGGTTTTTCAGGTCCTCTATGCTCCCCAACCAAGGGATAAAAACTGCAGTAAAAGCAGTAATACTGCAAAATACTATTACAATTTAAAATATACACAACCGGTCAAAAGTTTTTTTGGGGTCAGTTTTTTTTTTTTTTTTTTTTTTTTTAAATATTCTGTTCATTAAGGCAGCATTTATTAAATTTAAAAAAAAAAATCGTTTATAAAATATTCGTTTATGGCCACTTTTTAGTCCTATCACACATTAAAGTGCTGCAATACAAATACCAAAATTTTAACAATTTACAAAAAATTATCACTTTCTGGCCATCGAATATTAGGCATGGATATACATATATTGCGATTGTGATTTTCGAAGGTATTACATAAATTTGTAAACGTTTATTATTAACATTTGATTAATTTTCCCATACAGTTTGATAGAGCAATTGGACCCGGAAGTCGCTTTGCGTGACGTCACACTTAAGCGGATTACAATTAATAAAAAAAAGAATGAGAAGAAGAAGAAGTTAGTAATAGAGTGATTTCTGAAGGTTCATGTGACTCTGAAGACTGAAGTAATGAAGCTGAAAATTCATCATTTAAATCACTGGAATAAATGATTAAATTAATTTATAAACTACTATTGAACAGTTATTTTATAGTGCAATAACATTTCACAATTTTACAATTTGTATTGTATTTTTGATTAAATAAATGCAGGCTTGGTGAGGAGGCTAAGCTTATTTTAAAACATTTAAAAATCCAACTGACACGAAACTTTTGAACGGTAGTGCATCTTTAACGTTTTAAAACATTTTAATATATATATATTTTCTGTGATTAATCATTATTCCAGTCTTTAGTGTCACATGATCCTTCAGAAATAATGATAAGATGCTAATTGGGTGCTCAAGAAAAACTTTTAATACTATTTATTATTATTATCTGTATTATTATTATTGAAGACAGTTGCGTTGCTTAACATTTTTGTGCATATTTTTTATTTAATGGGTAGAAATTGAACATTTATAACATCATAAATGTCCTGACTGTCATTCATTCATTCATTTTCCTTCGGCTTAGTCTCTATTTCAGAGGTCGCTACAGTGGAATGAACCGCCAACTATTCCAGCATACATTTTACACAGTGGATGCCCATCCAGCTGCAACCCATATATTTCAACATCATATATTTAAACTTATTATTTCATACCTGCATGAATGGAGCGTATGATGTTCTTCTTATCTTCCACAAATGACATAAGCAGCATCATGACCCCCATAATGCTGGAGAGTGCCTCCTCTGTGCCATAGCGCGTGTAGATTGGTTTTCCTGCCTCACTCAAGACGAAAACATGCTTTCTGTGACTCCGCCATGTTTCGCTCATCACATCCTCCTCTTTCGCCTTGTTGCTGTTCTTCAGCTCCTCTTTCCCCTTTTCCTCCTGCTCAGCCTCTAAGTTTTCCTCCTTGTCTCTTTCTTCCAGAGCCTCTTCTTGAGCGTCGTCCACCTCTGCAGATTTGTCATCAGTGTTGGGCTCACTATCAGCAGTCAGGTCCTCAAAAGACTGAGCATGAACGAACATGGCACCTTCCTGTCCTGCACCTGTAAATAAGCAATGCATTGCTTAGGAAATTAACAACATTTCTGCTCAGCAAATCACATAATCAATAATTATATTAATGTTAATACAACGTTTGTAAGAAAAAAAAAATTAAATACAGGAAAAGGTTGGGAATTTAGAGTGAATCAGCCTTTTCAGTGCATCTCCTTTTGATATTTGCATTTTGCATATATATTTATTTCATTCATTCATTCATTTTCTTCTCGGCTTAGTCCCTTTATTAATCTGGGGTTGGCACAGCGGAATGAACTTATCCAGCATATGTTTTACGCAGCGCATGCCCTTCCAGCTGCAACCCAGTACTGGGAAACATCCACACACACTCATACACTACGGACAATTTTAGCTTGCCCAATTCACCTGTGCCACATGTCTTTGGACTGTAGGTGAAACCGGAGCACGGGGAGAACATGCAAACTCCACACAGAAATGTCAACTGACCCAGCAAAGGCTTGAACCAGCAACCTTCTTGCTGTGAGGCAATCGCGCTTCCCACTGCACCACCGTGACACCCTATATATTTATTTATTTGTTTGTTTTATTTTTTCTTTTTTTTTTTTTACATAAAATGTATCACCGTTTGTTTTAATTGTTTTTAAAGGGCAAAAAGACCTATTAAAGACATATTTTACCCCTTTTGTGTCTCCAGAATGTGTCTGTAAAGTTTCAGCTCAAAACACACATCAGATTATTTATTATACCTTTCAGAATATTGGAATTGTCTGCTCTAAACACAATGTAGCTGTTTTTGTTGCCTTATTTGTTGTGAAATTAATTCAAGTCTTTCGATGAGTCACACACAATGTCATTACAAAGGTCACACACAGCGCGCACATTTAACTTTGCACTGTTTTTGCTTGGCAAATGCGACAGGATACACGTTAATATCCACTGCTGTATGGATATCCGCTATGTTCATGTACAAAATAAACCTGATTTAATGTCCACAAAATGAGATTGAAGCGTCTTCTTTTATAATTGTACTGACACGTGGCTGTGCTGATGAAGATGGTAAAATCGCTGTAATTCATTACAAACACGCACTGTTTTAAAAATGTTTTAAACCTGTAAAACTAATTCTTGATCACATTTGATGATGATTGATGATCACAGTGTACTCAACAGATCTTTTAATCCTGGTTGCTTTGCAATCCTGTCTTGTTGATATGATTATACATGTAACTACGGAGATGTGTTAATACCAAGCGGCAACCTCCCGCTCTCCCTCGGGAAGCCAATACGGAAGTAACTGAAACTGCAATTCATCAAAATTCCGCTAGTCCTGGCTCCATAATAGAGCAAAGTGCAATTGAGCCCACTGTTAGAACGGCCAACTTTACAGCAGAAAAAAAGGTGTTTACAGCCTGGTACAAAGAACGATTTTGGTTCATATAGCTATTATTACCCTCCATGACAACTGTGAGGGGGGTGAATTTTTTTATAACTCATCCGTTTCCTTTATATTAGGTTATATTAAGTTTGCATAATTAAGGGCGTGGCCACTTGAGTGACAGCTAGGTCTCGCTGGTCGCCGTCACTTCACCTCAGCTGAATCCGGCAGATTAGCCACTGATCTCGGCATATTCATCGTATTTTTGTTTTGTTTTATGTGGCTTTACACAGCCAGCTGCCTTTTGGACTTATTTCTTACAATTATCAGATGATATGGGATGCTGTGTGCACTTAATTGTGCTCACAAACCGTTCACGTGGCCTCGTTTCCCATGTGAGTAAAGTTATATACTCGTATACCATCTCTATTAACGTATTTGTTTTATTTAAGATCATTTATCATTAATATTTTTCTTTAGACCCGTAAAGCACTCCAGAATGTGACAGATTGATTAGCTGTAGGCTCTAGAACAGTCATCTGAAGCGTTGTCATACAGTGTTATGCTAGAGTTCATCAATAGTCTTGCATTTACTAACACACACTATATCTGGAGTGTTTGGAAGTAATTCGCGTTTTCCTCCTGTAGAAAAACGTCATAAGAACAATGTTTAGTGGCTCAATGTATTACTACAGTGTTTTTGAAAGTCTAATCACTTTACTGATATAGTGTACAGTCAAGCACATGTGGTCAGAACACAAACGAGTCGCAGGTAATAAAGTATCAAGCGTTTCTCCCAAAGTAAAGTCTGTCTGCCAGGTCTAAGCAAAGTGCCAGCAGGTGTCTGTAGCTCCGCCCACTCTCCACCTCTTTGCCCTTGTTTGGTATCCCGCCATGGGTGCGATGACGCGCGAACAAAATGGCGACGGTTGGCCGCGCCTACTTGTGGCTTCTTTTTTTTTTTTTTTTTTTTTTATTAAACAGTAAATTATTACAGCATAATGACACATTAGGAACTATATAAGGAACATAAAAGATGCCAGGGGGATAAAACAGTAAAGAAGGGGAAAAAATACAATAAATTGAATAAGAGATACATATAACGTAAAGCTTAAAATAAAAATACAATATTAATAGTGTAAGTAAATCAAAACGAAGTACCGCTTTTTACAGGGGAATTTTAAATAGGGCATGACAAGATAATGTTTTCCTAGCCTTAGTGTTTCCTGAACCGGAAAGTGTTTCAAAGTATTGTTTCAGTTCTTTTATGAATACCTTAAAAAGTGGTTTATTATTGGAGAATTTGCATTTATGGATATGATATTTAGCAAGTAAAAGTAAAAGATTTATGAAGTAGAACATTTTATCTGTACTATTGTCTGTATCAATAAAACCAAATAATACATTTTCCCAAAGCAAAGAAAAATTGGAATATATAAACTCAATAACAAATTTGCAAAAGTTACCCCAAAATGTTTTTGTGTAGGAACAATACCAAAATAAATGTACAGTTGTTTCTTCTTTTAAATTACAGAAAGTGCACATTGTGTTAATATTCAATTTAAATCTTTTTAAATAGCTACTCACTGGGTAGAATCTGTGAATTAATTTAAAAGACACTTCTCTGACTTTGTTCACAATAAGATATTTGTGTGGCAAAAGCCAAACTTTTCTCCAGTTTGAAATATTTGTGAAATTGCTCCAGTAAGTAATAACATATGATTTTGCAACAACTTCTTTCTGAAACAAAATACGGATTGATTTGTTATTTGAGTTTGGAACAAGACAAGCTTTGCCCACTGTTGTTTCAAATGGATCACAGAGAGATGGTGTGATACATAGAGTTCTGTTCAAGCCTTTAAACAGTGTAATAATTCCTGCAGGAACAGCATCAAATACAATGGCAAATTCTTTTGGTGACACAGGAAAATTGAACTTCTGTAAGAACTCATAATATGATAGCAAAAAACCATTTTCATTAAAGAGATCATGAACTAAAATAATTTTTTTATCATACCAACTCTGAAGAAATAAGGATTTGTTTTTGTAGAGTATATTGCGGTTATTCCAAACAAAAAAAGAGTGTGGAGAAAAGTTGTGTTTATAGATAAGAGACCAAGCAAGAAGCATTTGCTTGTGAAATGCCGAGAGCTTTATGGGTAACTTCTCAATATTATAATGACACAGGGAGAGAAAGTTCAAGCCACCCAGCTTTGAAAAAATATAGTTAGGGATATAATTCCAAATCGATGTGGGGCACTTTAAAAATTGTTTCATCCAATTAACTTTAAAGGTGCAATTTAATGTATTAAAATCTAAAAAATTTAGTCCTCCATTTTCATAGGTGTTCATCACAACTGTTTTCTTAATGTAATGTGTACGATTTCTCCAAACAAAGTTAAATAATAACTTGTCTATTGTTTTACAAATTTTGTTTTCTAATTGTAAGACCAAAGCAGCATAGACTAATCTGGATAGACCTTCAGCTTTAGTAAGTAGCACTCTTCCATTTAAAGAGATATTTCTTTGAAGCCACTGATTAAGTTTTTTATGAGTTTTTTCTATAATTGGAGTAAAATTATCACTACAGCGTATGGATTCATTTTTGGTTATAACAATTCCTAAATAAACGACTTTTTCTTTAATCGGGATATTGCAAATAGAGGGAGCATCACAATCTTTCACAGATAATAATTCACATTTGGCAATATTCAGGTGTAAACCAGATGCTTCTGAAAATGTATTTATTACTCCTAAAGCTATGGCAACTTGATCACTATTTTTTAAAAAGAGAGTAGTGTCATCCGCTAACTGACTGACAATCACTTCCCTTTCTGCTATATTGATGCCTAAAAGATCACTTTGCTTAATATGATCTGCTAATAATTGTGCAGCCAGTAGAAATAAATAAGGAGAAATGGGACATCCTTGGCGTATGCCCCTTTTAACATCAAATCTAGTTGAAGTCCCATTTTTCAGTTTAATTGAGCTGTTAGCATTACTATAAAGAGTTTGAATTGCGTTACAAAAAAATGGACCAAACCCAAACCTTTTAAGACTGAGAAAAATAAAATTATGTTCAAGGGTATCAAAAGCTTTATAGAAGTCTAAAAATAATATATAACTTTTCTCAGAAATCAAGTGGGAGTAATCGAGAATGTCCAAAACTAGTCTGATATTGTTAGCAATATGTCTATTCTTCATAAATCCTGATTGGGTTTGATCAATAACTGAGTCTAATATATCTTTGAATCTTTCAGCAAGAATTGCTGCAAATATTTTATAATCATTATTTAATAGACATATTGGTCGCCAATTATCAATAAACAAGAGATCTTTATTTGACTTTGGGACAAGTGTGATAAGACCTTGATTCATAGTTGGTGGCAATTTGCTATTGGAAATACTCTCATTAAATACATGCAGTAAGAAAGGCGCCATCTGTTGGGCAAAAGTTTTATAAAACTCTGATACCATCCCATCTGTTCCAGGGGATTTATTATTTTTTAAATGGTTGATGGCATCCAATATTTCTTTACTAGTTATGGGCTTGTCACAAAAAATCTTATCTTCTAATGAGATATTTTTAGGATTTTTTAAGGATGATAAAAATGAGGATGTTAATTGTTCTGAGTAGTTGGAAGTGTATAAATTACCGTAAAACATAGAGCAATATTTAGATATTAATTTAGAATCAGAGGTAACTGTTCCATTAATATTAAGCTTGTTTATAGTATTGTGATTTGCACGCTGCTTTTCTAATCGAAAAAAATACGCGGAATTCTGCTCCCCCTCTTCAAGCCATTTTTTCCTAGAACGAATAAATGCACCCTCGGCTTTTTTCTTATAAATCTCATCTAATTTGTTCTGTAATTCTATGAGATCAAGTTGGTCATCATCAGATAAATTATCCACCCCTTTCTCTATAATGGAAGAGATGTGGGCTATGATATCCTTTTCCTCGGCCCTTCTAGTCCGAACACACATATTGCTAAATGATCTTAAGTATTTTGCAGATTCATATTTAAACAATTCCCAGTTTTTACCGAAAGATTGTTCTGCGGTTGCTTTATTTAAAAAATATTTAAGTAAACGGTTAATTTCCGTAATAACTTGTTTGTTCTTTAGACATGAGGTATTAAGCTTCCAATATGATGTTCTCCCATTTACGTTTTCAGACGTACATATATTAATCTTTATTGCAATTGCTTTATGATCTGTCAGCGGGGTGGGATGAGTAGATAAAGAGATGTCCATTTGGTTTAGGTCCTTTGATACTAGCCAGTAATCAATGCGTGAATAATTACTAAGATTTTTAGTAGACCAAGTAAATCCCGGATCATCAGGAAATTTTTGCCTCCATGTATCGATCAATTCGTATCTATCCATTAATAGTTTTATTTTTGTAGTCGCAGAGGAATCTTTTCCAGGTGGCCACCGGTCCATTTGACTATTAAGAGTGATATTAAAATCTCCTCCAATTATGATATGCGCATTAGGAAATTTAGTCAACCAATGTTTAATTTTATTATCTAATAAATCAAGCAACTGGACATTCTGTGCATTGGAATTATATCCGTAAATATTAATAATCAAAAACGTTTGGTTAACAATAGAAATTATATGAATGAGAAAGTGGCCATTGCTATCACCTTCTGAGTGCAAAATGTTGCCATTAAAACGGTTTAGTGCAGTCATAATACCAGCAGAACGCTCGGAACAGTTGGAAAACCATACATCATTCCCCCATTGGGAACGCCAATAATTAGAGTCTTCTGGTACAGAGTGTGATTCTTGAAAAAAACAAAAATCTGTTTTAAATTGTTTCACAAACAAGAACAGTGCTTTACGTTTTAAGTTGAAACGCAACCCCCTGGCATTTAAAGATAGTATAGAAAAAGACATAAACAGTCAACTTGAAAGAATAAGAATATTGAGACGAATGTCACTTGAGAGAAAAATGTTCATTCAATAACCGAACGAAGCACCATATTACGAATAGAGGTACGTAAAGACAATAAAGAATATAAACTAATTAAGTATAAAGAACTGAGCAAAAAGAAGTCTTGCAAAGTCACCGCCTATGCATTGAGTAACGTTAGAAACGTAAAAAAGGCATGTAATAAGCAGCAACAAGTTTAAGTCATTTTATCCCCGTTTTCTTTATCATTCTGCGAACCATCCTCACTCTGATGAAGACGAAGCTCAACGCCCCCAATAAAAGCTCGCGCCCCGACAAAGTAGGCAGATTTGCCCTCGCTGCGTGCCTTTTGAATTGTAGGCCAAAACTTGGCTCTAGTATCCTTGACAGATTGAGGAAGATCTTCAGCAAATCTCAGGCCTTTTTCTCGTAGAAACGAGTTGTTCTTCGCTGCAGCCCATATCGCATCCCGATGTGTTCTTGACAGAAAGCGAAGTATGATTCCTCTTGGTCTAGCGACTCCTGGCTTCTTCTTTCCCAGACGATGTACGACATCAATCACCTCTGTTAATTTGCTTTGTTCTTGAGGCAGAACGGTCTGGCATATTTTGATGATTTCAGATTTAACATCTTCGACTGATTCCGGTAACCCGTGCATTTTCAAATTCCATCTTCTCGAGTAATTTTCCAACTCCGTTATTCTGTTTTTCAGCTGAGTAACCGTCTCCTCTTCATTCTTTAATCTCCTCTCCACTTTCTCAATCCGTGTCTTCGCATCCTTTATTTCGTTACATGCAAAATCAATTGTCAGCTTTAAGCCTTCTATTTTCATGGAGTTTTCACCTACCATCTTTTCAATGGCATCTGATCTTGTGTTGATTAATGTCGAGAGAGTATCGACAATGTCTAAGTTAGACGGGGAAACTGCACACTCTTCTTTAAGGAGAGCTTTTTTAGATGCAGGAGGTTTGCACGGTGTTGCAGGATATGATGGAAATTCCTCTTCTGAAAGCATCAGAGACAGGTGACCGACTGTGTTAGCGTAGTCATGGCAGTTAGACATGAGGGGGTTAATTAAATCTGTCGCGGCAGCTTGTTTAGCAGCCTTCATCGTTCTCTTCTTTTCCCGTGACGACATGTAGATGATAGATGACTATTTAATAACAGTTAGAGTCTACCCAGGTTCTTTACCGTGTCTTCTTTTTTTGATATTATAGTTTTGGTGCAAGCGCTCGTTAAATAAAGTGTGGTCAGGTCGCCATCTTGGTCCTTCCTCTTGTGGCTTCTTTTGCGCTCTTCAGAAACCTATGGGTGACGTCACGGATACTCCGTCCATATATTTTACAGTCTATGGTTAATACGCGGCTGTCAATCAATTTATTGGGCGGGGAAACCGCACTCTTACATCACGTTGCAATCGGCCTCAGAATGGGAGGGATCCTATTTTAACCTCAGTATATTTATTGTCTTTAATCACCCCAATATGACAATGGACAAACTGTACCTGCACACTGTTCTGTCCAAACAGCTGACAAAAGATGATTTTCATGAATTATGAAGAATTGGGTTGCACAGAAGTCTGGAGACTAATGACATACAATTTCCCATAAAAAAAAAGAAAAATAGGGATGCAGCGTAAAGAAAACTCTTGGCCGAAACCGAAAAAGAGGAAATCAAGGCCAAAAACACCTAAATAAATTATGCCAACTATTAGTACCATTGAATTTATGGCTATGACTGTGTACTAACCTTACTAAAATTATTTATTCATTCGTTTTCTTTTCGGCTCAGTAACTTTATTAATCTGGGGTCGCCACGGCGGAATGAACCGCCAACTTTTTCCAGCACGTTTTTATGCAGCAGATGCCCTTCCAGCTGCAACCCATCACTGGGAAACATCAATTCACACTCATTCACAAACATACACTACAGACAATTTAGCTTACCCAATTCATCTATACTACGTCTTTTGACTTGTGGGGGAAACTGGAGCACTCAGAAGAAACCCACGGGAATGCGGGGAGAACACAGAAATGCCAACTGACCCAGCCGAGGCTTGAACCAGCGACCTTTTTGCTGTAAAGCGACAGCACTACCTACTGCGCCACCGCATCGCCCTTACTAAAATTAGGGCACTGCAATTGCATAAATTAATATTAAAGTTTTAAAGTAAAAATCAATTACAAATGATGAAAATATTTATTTAGCACATTGCAACAGTCTTCAACAGAAAGGGTTTTCACTTCTGGGGATGGGGACTTATTACAGTAAAAAGTAACAATTTTATTTTACCCAATAAATGCATCAATAATATCAACTGATTTTTATATAGCCAATCAAATAAAATTTGTAGTTCAGGCCCAAACAAATATTTGTTTGGGCCTGAACTACAAAACCAAATTTAAAACAATTTTAGTATCAGTTTTGCTTAAGTTGCACACTAGTATGGTCATGTATAAATATCATTATAACTATATCTTATAAATATTATTACAACTATAGGCCTACATCATGCTGTCGATCAAAAACAAAATGACATTATATCACAGGCGATTGTCTTCTGACCGAGTGCACCTGAAAAGACACGAATTACACTTCTCACAGAGCTTGAGAAGCAGACAGTTCTTTATGATCTAGATAATTTATAAAATACAGTCTTGCAGGTTAAGAAAACAGCATGGGAGGAAGCTGCCACTGCTGCTGCTCTGATTATGCGCAAGGTGTGAAAGAAGTCTCCCCGCATCCATCGCGGTCTGGATCATTTCAAGTGCGCAAATCAAGCACAGTCGTGATAATGTGCAGAGGATACGATTAGATTGAATAGACACACCGCAGACATGCTGCTTTAGACAACACGCACAGGCCGTGGTTTCTGTTTGTATTATTACAACACGCAGTTTCGGCCATATTGTTTCAGTGATAAAAACCTTAAGAAAAATTCAGTGGCCAAATATTTGGTGCATCCCTAAAAATATTATTCAAATAAATAACAGTTCAATGTAACAACATTTCACAACATTACATGTTGGTCAAAAAAAGCTACTGGTTGAGAGTGGACAGAAAAAGACTCTAGACCAGTGTTTTTCAACCCTGTTCCTGGAGGCACACCAACAGTACATATTTTGGATGTCTCCCTTTTCTGACTCATTAACTTCAGGTGTTGGAGTCTCTTCTGATGTTATGATAAGTTGATTCAGGTGTGTTTGATTAGGGAGAGGTTGAAATTGTGTACTGTTGGTGTGCCTTCAGGAACAGGGCTGGGAAACACTGCTGTAGACACATCAATTAAATCTGTCAAAAACTCATTCAAGGTCAGCAATACCATTAAAGCCATTGAAATACAATAGTGGAAGCAGCCCTCCCATACTCCTGATGCTTCTGGGAAATCCAGAGGGAGATTTCCCCCCTTGTTATCTTATTATCCAGATGATCTCCCCATTTTTATCATAGGACCCTAGTTTTGTTTTTGAATCTGCCACTACGCTGACACATAGGCATTTGTAGCTCCACCCTCTTATGAAAAGAGCACAACCTCATTTTAATTTAAAGTGACAATCACCAAAAGGGCACAACTAGCATCAAAGCCTAAAAGGGGCAGTTTCAAAGAGTTACAAAACATTATTTGTGGGGTATTTTATTGTGGTCCAGCATTTATTTATTATTGTTGTTTATTTTTGTTTGTTTGGAGCTTATAAAACATTATTTTGTGGAGTATTTTGTTACAGTCCAGTAATTATTTATTATTATTACTGTTTGTTTGGAAGTTATGTATGTTTTCTTGATATTAGTTGGCATTTCTCTTTCTTTAAGACAGATTCTGCCTTGCATCTGCAGCTAATTACACGTTGTCGGCTTTATAAGCGGAAGCTGAATGTGCATCTGGGTGGCTCTTTGTTTCCAGTGCGTGTCTGGCTGATCCTCCTTTTTATGCTCTGTCGCAAGCATGACCAGCTGATGAGCCATGCCGGTGTTGTTGGTGCTTGTTTTCATCTTTGTGTTAATCTATGTTATGTTATGTTATGTTATGTTTGTTTATTTAATTAATTTTGATTCAGTTCAAGTTGTTGTAAAGTTAATTATATATTATATATTTATAATTATAAGACATGCATTTTTGTCTCTAAATAAATAGAGAATTGTATTTCCTGAGTTGCGCGTCCTTTTTATGTTGCTGACCCCTCCCTAGATGAACTTTATAAAACGGAGTTCATAAAAATTGAGCTGAAACTTCACATACACACTCTAGGGACATTAGAGACTTATTTTACATCTTGTAAAACGTAGCATAATAGATCCTCTTTAACATAAACACATTTTAAACGCAACATAAAAAAAACGGAAATAAAAAAATATGAAACAATAAATAAGTGGAATATAATTTGGCTTAATAAACGAGATTATAAATGAATTGTTAAACTAACCTGGCTCAGTACCCTCCACCAGGCCTGGGGTCGGACTCTCCGATCTGTCCTGCCGGAGTCGATCTGATGGCATCAAGGTGTCATTTTTAACCTCCCAGGACACACCCTTACTGTGGACATATGCCGCCATCCTGACATCAGGCACGAGCGAAAGCCAGCAGAACAGAAGCCGCAGTCAGAAGTACCACTATTCGTGCCAGGAGCCATTCACTGCATGACCCCTACAGCTCAGAGGCTCTTACAGTACAAATAGTTTACATCACTGTCTGGAAGTGAAATTACAGAAACAATCATTAAAAGAGGAAGCAGAATTCAGTTAATTCCTCTGTTCTTCATACTGCCACATTCAAATTCATGCATTGCACAATATTGTAATCTACTGGATTCTGCTGCAGTACTTAAAGGTGCAGTATGCAAGTTTGACACGCAGTAGCTGAGGACCAACAGGAGCGAGTGTTCTAAATAAAAGCAACGGCTCACGAAAGAAGGAATATTTTCCATATTAAAAGAAGTTTTTGTTCTAACAAACATATTGATATATCAGAAATGGCTTCTATTTCTTGCAGCTGAACAACAGAAAACTGACAATGATCACCTCAGGTACACCTCATGTGCTTTATTCAGTGTTAAATGCTAATACTGTGAGTTTGAATGCCATTTTACATGGCATTTATTACTATATTACTGAAAGCAGCAGCAGATAGTTCACCTCAGATCTTGAAAATAAAATAAACCGTTTGAAACCGTGACTCATATCAGCGATTCAGCATGTAAATTTAATAATGTTAAAGGAAATAGGTATTTAATAGGTATTAATTAGAATATAAACCTGACCATTTCATGAGTGAGTGCATATTCTGTGCTTCTGAATAGCTGTATTTAAAACTCTGTCGTGTTTCGTCTGCAGCAAACAGCCAAATTGCTTTTCACTGCAAATCTCCTCACGTAGCGTGTTGTGAGGACACGGGGTTACAATGTAACCTGCTCACCTAATGTTTACGATCGTAATGTTTAGATTATTTGCTAATTAATAACCTCATGTGGAACTCTGAATCTGCGTCTCATTTCGGAGTCTGCTACTGTCCACCGGAGGTCACATTTCAGTCACGGACGCATGCTTTGAGAGCCTTTATGGCTGAATGAGGGAAATTTGTGTTTTTTTTTACCAAGGCAACCCGGGCTGCTGAAATATAATTGGATAAACTGCCAGTGGGTGGGTTAAATGACCAAAACAAAAGTCAGCTGTTCCGGCACGCAACTCACATTTTCAAAGCAGAATATCTGACTTCAACATTGTTTTTCAGATAAACAAGAATTTTCACTTAGCATGTTTCTTAAATATCTGCAAACATATGATGGTATTTTTTATGCTTAAGAAGAGTCAAAAACTTACATACAGCACCTTTAAAATGTAAATGATATAAGCTACGAAAAATATGCTATTAATAGTGCATGAACATTTTTACATTATCACAAATAAATACATTTCTGATAAAAAAAAATAAAAAAACATTACTAAAAATAGCATATTTTTACATTTTTTAAGAGAAAATATATTTTCTTGAAAACTTTGGGTAAGTACAAATTACTCCAGTCGGCGCCAATAGCCTAGTGGTAAAGTGTGCCGACATACAAGGTGCTCACAGCGACAGAGTTCGATTACCGGCTCGAGGTCCTTTGCCGATCCTTCACCCCCTCTCTCTGCTCCCCATGTATTCCTGTCTCATCTCTACTGTGAAAAACCCCTAAAATATATATATTTTAAAAATTTATAAATTACTCTGAACCGATGTTATGCCTATTTATGTTGATATACCCTTTATTACTAATAACTTATTATAATAGTAATAATAATAATAATAATAATAATACAACACAATATTAGTAATCATTAACAAAATCGTTACCATACATTTACATATAATTTATTTATTATTTACATATTATTACATATATTTAAATTACATAAAGATTAGAGTTATTCAGCCAATTATTATTTGTAACATTTATTATTATATAACAATTTTACTAATGTAAATATACTAACTATAATTATTATATATCAGATAATGAACTTTTTAATTTAAAATTTTAAACATTTCCGTTTAAAACTATAAATCTTAGTGTATTTTAATGATAATCCTTACATATTTGTTAAACATTGACGCATACAGAAGCTTTGTTGACATGTTTTCTTTATTTGTGCATAAATCCCATGACCGACTAACAAACGCATTAGCCAAGGAGCTAAACCTTCAAAAACAGTTGATGACACAACTAAACATCTTCTTCTGCGCCAGCTTTAATTAAACCACATCTAACAGATGTTGTTCGGATAGTTTGGACTCTTAATAAGACAATTTAGTTACTGTACCTTGAAAGCTCTTCATCCAAATCACTGTATGTTGACTTATCTTAGGTCAAAAACCAACTCAGACTGTCACAGGCGGCATCACGCAGCGGAAATAGGAACTCTGGGAAGTGTAGTTTTTGATTCGATAGTAGTTTTGTTTGAGCGTGTTACCTCCACTGGATGTTACTTTGCTATAAATGTCGCTTTATCTGAATAAATTAAACGTGTAATTTTACACACCTCTCTTAGCTTCTTCTGTAAAAATAATAAGAGAATAATTTGTTATATTTAACTTCACACGGCGTCGTTTGTTGATGACGTGCCCAAAGAGGAGGAGTCATTAGGTTTGAACACGGCGCGCCGCTTTACTCAAGTCGGAAGCTCAAAATGAACTAAAATAAACAATATAAACACGAGTATGGAGTTTAATTACGGAAATCTGTATTCATAAGACCTTTCATGCGTTTCAGTTTAATCTCGGTAAGTAAATACAGCACACGAGGATATAAACAGGTATCGCCACACGATCAGTCAACACGAAACATGCCATAAACACAGAGATGTCTGTTTCAGATCAACAATGCCTATTCGAGCATACTGCACAATCTGCTCAGATTTCTTCGACAATTCCAAAGATGTGGCTGCAATTCACTGTGGTCATACCTTTCACTATAGCTGGTAAGTGTCTTCACCTTAGCTCGTATTTGTTTTCGCTTGTGAAAGTTCATATCTATATATCCATATATAACGTTGCATCAAGCCATTACATTACATTAACTACTGCTTTTGATCCACATTACCACAATGCATATCTATCTATCTATCTATCTATCTATCTATCTATCTATCTATCTATCTATCTATCTATCTATCTATCTATCTATCTATCTATCTATCTATCTATCTATCTGTCTGTCTGTCTGTCTGTGTTTGTAAAGTTAAAAAAAAATTTAGACAACATTTTATGATTCAAATGTACAATTTACGGTTATGTATTTGAGTGACAAATTTTTATTTATTTCATCCTTTTTTACATAAAATAGTTGAAAAAAATAAGTGTTTTTGGTATCTCTGGCATGTTTATACAATTTTAGACAACCCAATGGCAATGTTTTAACTTCAGAATAGCTTGTCAACCTTTTAGTTGAAAAAACCCTGATTTTAAATAATCAAATGAACTAGTTTGTTATTCTGACAAGTTTAAATCTTCTGAAAAAAAATTCTAAAAATGCCCTTTTATTTAAAATTAAATAAAACAAATACACTCACCGGTCACTTTATTAGGTACACCTTACATGTACCAGGTTGGACCCCTTTTTTGTCTTCAGAACTGGATTAATTCTTCAACAAGGTATTGGAAATATCCCTCAGAGATTTTGGTCCATATTGCAATAGTATCTGGATGCAGCCTTTATGATGCAAGCTGAGATTGCATCGCCCAGAGATACAGTGTCATGGACAATGCACTCAGTGGAGCTATTGACATCACTGTGATGGGTAGGGTGAGGGAAGCGCATTAAAAAGCCTTTAATGCAGCTCAGCTTGCATCTGCATCGAGTCTGCAGCCAGACCCCTCTCCCATATTGACATGATAGCATCATGCAGTTGCTGCAGATTTGTTGGCTGCACATCCATGATGCAAATCTCTCGTTCCAAAGGTGCTCTATTGGATTGAGACTGGTGACTGTGAGTCCATTTGAGTACAGTGAACTCATTGTCATGCTCAAGAAACCAGTCTGAGGTGATTCGCACTTTATGACATGGTGCGTTGTCCTGTTGGAAGTAGCCATCAGAAGATGGGTACACTGTGGTCATGATAGGATGGACATGGTCAGCAACAATACTCAGGTAGGCTGTGGTGTTGACACAATACTCAATTGGTACTAATGGGCCCAAAGTGTGCCAAGAAAAAATGCCCCACACCATTACACCACCTCCAGCCTACCACTATCAGTTGATACAAGGCAGGATGCTTTCATGTTGTTGACACCAAGGCATTTGCGCCCACAGAACTGTCACTCATTGGATATTTTCTATTTTTAGGACCATTCTCTGTAAACCCTAGAGATTATTGGTTGTGAAAATCCAAGTAGATCAGCAGTTTCTGAAATACTCAGACTAGCCTGCCTTGCACCAACAACCATGCCATGTTCAAATTATCACTTAATGTTCGCTTAAATCACCATTCTTTCCCATTCTAATGCTCTGTTTGAACTGCAGAAGATCGAATTTACCATCTCTACATGCCTAAATGTATTGAGTTGCTGCCATGTGATTGGCTGATTACAAATTTGTGTTAATGAGCAGTAGGACAGGTGTACCTAATAAAGTGGCCGGTGAGTGTATATTAACTTTTTGTCAAACCTATCTAATAACACAAATGAGAGTTTTCAAATGGTCTGGTCTTTTTTATACGTATAATATCTAACTTGTATTTATTCTCTGGGATTTTTCATCAGCTTGGATTTGTTCCTGAAAACCTAACTGATTAAAAGGGATATTTCACCCCCCACCCTAAAAAAAAAAATTCTGTCATAATTTACTCCCTTTTCACTTGTTCCAAACCTTTTTAAATGTATATCTACTGTTGAACACAAAGACAGAAATATTGAAGAATGATTTAAACCAGCAGCCATTGACTTCTACAGATATTTTTGCTTTAACTAAGGATGTCAATGGCTACTTATTTCCAACATACTACAGAATATCTTCTTTTGTGTTCAACAGAAGAAAGAAATTTATAAAAAAAAAAATTAAAACCACTAGAGTCTGACTAAATGGTGGGCATATTTTCATTTTTGGGTAAACTATGCATTTAAATTGTGTATAAATAACTACCAGTATTTGCGTGTTGTTAACCATTAAATAATGTGCCTTGGTGACATTTATCCATGCTTATTTTCTTATCAACAGTCTTCTCCAGTGGTTTCAGTCAGCCCCAAACAAAACTTGTCCACAATGCAGAAAACAGGTAAAACACTGGCTGGTTGTAAACTGAATTACCCTTCTGATTAAACCAGGCTAAACTAAAACCATTTCTTTTTCTGTTTTAGGTCAGCACGCGGCACATAATTAACAAGCTGTTCTTTGACATAGCCCCAGAGGATGAAGGGGCGCCAGTGGATCCTGAAAGTTTACAGGTGATGATGTATGCTGGTAAAGGGATAGTTCACCCAAAAACACAAAAGAAGATATTTTGAAGCATGTTCGGAATTAGTAAAAAGTGGCTTTTCAGTTTTGGGTGAATGTTCCTTTTAAATGTATTCAATTCCCAGAGTGGGTAAACACATTATATATGACAAGTGCATTGTTCTGATTTTAGAATGAGCTCGATCGCATGAAAGCAGTGCTGTCTGGGAAAGGTAAGGCAGAAACCATAATCTTATGTTCTTTATCAATTTGTAAACGTCTGTTCATATCTTTGTGTGTGTTGTGATTTACAGAGAAAGAATGGAGAGAAAAGCAGAAGTCAGTTGACACTTTAAAAGACACAATCGAGAAGCAGAAGAAGGATCTGGATCGAGTCCGGAAAGAAATTGGTGATAAAGAGATGCTGTGTTCTGTTCTCCGGGTATATTCGTTTTAATTGATTAATTCAGTCTATTGGTTCAGCAAATGTTTTGGCTGTAATTTAAAGCTGGTCTTGTTTTTGTTATGCTTTCAAATCTTAGAAACAGATGAATTTCTTGGAGAGCCAGAAAAATGAAGGACAGGCAGCCAAGGAGGAAGCCAAGCGTCTCAGAGTCAAAATGAAAACCTATGAGAGGTACTAAACATGTAGCTAAGAAGGGATTTGACCAACATTGTCAACAATTTAGTGTAGTTGTATGTAAACCTCAATTGTTATTATTGTTATTGATGAAATGGAAGAAACTTTTAAAAATAATTTTGAATCACTGTTGAGGTTTTGATGCATGTTTACATCAAAATATTTATTTCGATTGGAGAAAAACTGATTCTGAGCTTAGTTTTTAACAGCAGGTGGTGGTGTATGCTTTAAAAAGCTGTACTCTGCTTGCATCCAATTCTTTACAAATACCACTTGAACCTAAAATAATCATAAATAAAGTTAGAAAAGGTTTAAGCATGTTACAAGAGTGTTCATTGTGAGCTGTCTGCATTAATCTTGTGACCTAAAAAATCAACTTGCATGACTCAGCTGAACACATTTGAGTGAGCAATTGAGTGTGTTAAAAACTAGCCTATAGTGCCATCTGCAGTTAAAAAGTGGAACAGAGTACTAAATGCTGTTTAAAAACTAACCTAGAATGCTTAACCTAGCCTAGAGAACTAGAAAACCTGCAAAAAAGCCTAGAGCGCCATCTGCTGTTAAAAAGTAGTAGTAGAGTCCTAAAAGCTGTTTAAAAACTAACCTAGAATGCTTTCTGCAGTTAAAACCTAGTCTAGAGAGTTAGCTTGTAGTTAAAAACTTGCCTAGAGTGCCATCTTAGCATTAAACTACCCCGTTTAGCAAACTTACCAAAAAAGACTAGAGTGCCATCTGCTGTTCAAAACCATCTAGAGCAGTTAAAAACTAGTCGAGCTCAATCTGCAGTTTAAAACCTAACCTAGAGCACCATTTGCAGTTTAAAAACAAGCCTAGAGCTTCATCTTAGCTCTAGAGTGTCATCTAGAGCAGTTAAAAACTAACCTAGAGTGACTTTTGCAGTTAAAAACTAGCCTAGAGTGCCTCCTGCATTTAAAAACTAGCCTAGAGTGCCACCTTAGCATTAAACTAGCATACTTGGCAAAAAACTAACCTAGAGCACCATTTGCAGTTTAAAAACAAGCCTAGAGCACCATCCTAGACTGTCATCTAGAGCAGTTAAAAAAATAGCATAGAGCGACATTTGCAGTTAAAAACTAGCCTAGAGTGCAACCTATAGTTAAAATATAGCCTAGATTGCTATCTTAGCATTACACTAGCCTAGAGCACCATTTATAGTTTAAAAACTAGCCTAGAGCACCATCTTAGTCCTTGACCATCATCTAGAGCAGTTTAAAACTAGCCTAGAGTGCAACCTATAGTTATAATATAGTCTAGAATGTCATCTTAGCATTAAACTAGCTAGAGCTCTATTTGTAATTTAAAAACTGGCCTAGAGCACCATCTTGGTCCTAGAGCATCATCTAGAGCAGTTAAAAACTAGCCTAGAGCACCATCTTAGTCCTAGACCATCATCTTGAGCAGTTTAAAACTAGCCTAGAGTGCAACCTGTAGTAAAAATATAGTCTAGAATGCCATCTTAGCATTAGCTAGAGCGCTATTTGTAATTTAAAAACTGTCCTAGAGCGCCATCTTGGTCCTACAGCATCATCTGGAGCAGTTAAAAACTAGCCTAGAGTGGCATCTGCTGTTAAAAATTAAGCTCTGAATCGATTCAAGAGAGAATAGTGATGCATTTTGGAAATCTCAGAATCCTTTTCTGGAATGATTATTTTGTCACAGTTCTAACTATATGGATAAATAACATTTAATGGCCATTTTTGGTTCCTTTTCCTATTTGTTTACATGCTTTATTGTGTGTTTCTGTCTTTTAGTTTGGATGTTGTCCTTCAAGGCCAGAGGTCAGAGGTGGAGGCCATGATCACTGATATGGGTGTTGGTCAATCTGCTGTTGAACAGTTGTCTATATACTGCATCTCACTTAAAAAGTAGGATTTACTTCACCAAATTGCAGTCAGCAAATCCTGCAATTGTATATTTAGCATAGTCTTGTTTTTAAACTTACAACCTCTTTATTTTTTATTTTCCGTAATCTTTTCAAATGACACCAGTTGGGCTGTCTTACATGCTGTTAGCATTTTATACATAAACCAAATACTCAACCTCAAATAAATGTATTTTTCTTCTCAGGGAGTACGACAATCTGAAAGGAAGCCTCAAATCATCAAATGAGATGTGTGAGAAGCTAAAAAGGGAAATGATCTCTTCTAACAGCAAGGTTTCTTTTTTTCTAACACTGTGCATAAAAACATACTTTTGCATCCATGCATTTGAGTTCAATAAGTTTTTTGTTTGTTGTTCTGCAGTTGCAGAAAGCCACTTCAGAGACAAACAAGACAAAGGAGGACATGAAGGCACTTCAGAAAGATCTGTCAAGCGCAGACAAAGAGATCACTGTTAGAAACTCACCTTTTTTATATAATATGTATATATTGAAAATATAGTAATGTAGTTATAGACAATTGGTTTTCAACCCGCAGTCTTTAAGATGCCTTAAAGGCATAGTTCACCCAAAAATGTTAATTTACTCACTTTTTACGCACACTCAAGCGGTTCTAAACCTTTTTATGATTATCTTTTGTTGAACACCAAACAATATATTGTGATGAATGTTGGAAAAAACATCCTTAGTAGGAATAATGGCTGTTTTTTACAACGTTCTTCACTATATCTTCCTTTGTTCAACAGAAGAAAAGAACTCAAACAGGTTTCAAAAAAGTGGAAGAAGAATAAATGATGGCAGTTTTCATTTTAGAGTGAACTATCCCTTTCTAATGAATTCAATTGTTTGAAAATTCAAAGTTTCAGTGAATCTCTTCAATATCTGGCATATATATTTAAGAATGAGCGTTGATTAACATGGTATTGAATAACATTAATATACACAACAAACATATACATTTTAATAAGTAAGGTCTTAAAAACGAAAATTTCCATAACAATTAGTTATTTCAAACACTAAAAAATACTTTATCGGATAGAAATTTAGATTTGTAAGCAAAATAACTTTATACAAATGTAATTATATGTCTTTTTAATTACATATAAATAAATAAATAAAGTTTTCATTTATATTTTTATTTTTAATTTATATACGGGTAAGAAAATAAACAGCATTTTCTGTACAGTAGATTTATATTTAGAAATATATTAGGGCATTGGAGCAGTTAACTAAAGTTAGAGATTATATACATATATTTTTGTTTTTCGGATTTGTTATTAAAATGCTTTAAGGTTAAAAGTTGCTTTAGAAATAAAATGCAAAGAAAACATGAATCGTAAAACCCCATTTTGGAAAAAGGCATGTGCGATAGTCAATCAGCCACAAGAGGGTGCAATTTCTCCAAACTGACTCCTACAGCTTTCTTAACTCTTGATTTGATCTCTAATGTTTCACAGAGTTTGAAGAAGAAGGTGGAGATTCTTCAGCGAACGTTAAGCACTCCAACTCGCACTAACGAGGCTATCAGCAGATTAGTGTTTGAAAGGTCAGAAATCAGCTGTATTTTGAATCCCTTTGGTTAATAAAACACTTTGAAATAGTTTTTAAAGAGAGAAATTGTACATCTGTCTCTAGCCCTGCGCCTCTGGAGCTGAAGCCTCCTGGTCATGGTCAGATGACAGACTCTCAGGAAATTGACCTCAACCTGACATTTGACATCAACACCCCTGAACATGTGGAGAAGAAACCCGTTCAGGTCCCTAAGAAGATGCGTCTGGATCCTTCAGCGTGAGTTTTCACTCTACACTCCAGTGTTTAATCACTCTGTTCTTATGATTCCTACTGATATCTGTTCATTTTCACTTTTCCACAGATCCTCATCAACACAGAACACAGAAAATACACAAGGCAGAAATGTATGTGTTCTGTTAGACTGTTAAAATATTGAAGAATAAGACTTTTTCATGTTGAGAGTTTAATATTTTGCTATGCCTGTTTTTGTTTTCAGAACGGTCGTGTTAAAGATGATGATGTCATGATGGGACCCTTGTTTAGAAACTCTCTACTCTTTAGAAAGAATGCATTTGGAAGCATGCTGGACCCCTGCAAATCTGGCACTGTAAGACACGATTCTAAGTTTTTGTAGCATACAGTTAAAGGCAAAATTATTAGCCCTTATTCTAAAAGTATATTCATTCTTTCAGAATATTTTTCAAGTGCTGCTTAATAAGTTTTTCAACAGTTTAAAAGATCTTAATTCTAACTAATTTCTTTGGTTTTTGCCATGCTGACAGCACATAACATTTTACTAGTTATTTTGGATGATACTAGTATTCAGCTTAAAATGTGATTTAAAGGCTTAAGGTTAATTAGGTTAACTAGGCAAGTTTTGTTAATTTAGCAAGTCATTTGGCTAACAAGTGGTTTGTTCTGTACTCAGTCAAAAAAAAAAAATCTTAAGGGGTGTAATAATATTGACCTTAAAAAAATTTAGGAATTTAAACTACTTTTATTCTAGCCAATCTAAAAAAAATAAGACTTTATCCAAAAGAAAAGATATTATATAGGACAGTGGTTCTCAAACTTTTTCAGCCGAGGGTCCCTTTGTGTAGGGCGAATCCTTTTGGTGCCCCCACAAAAATATAACGATGCAAAAAAAAAAAAAAACTTAAATTAACAAATTTAATTAAAACATTTTAAATTGTAGTATTCACGCTCTGGATTAATTTTTGTGAGATGTCAGTTGAGTTGACATGGTTTCAGTGCTTCAATCAATTGATCAAATCTTCAAGCGCAGTGTTCACTGTGGTCTGCCTTCACCATATTTTGTGTACGAGTGATCACGTTTACACAGTTTTATTTCATGCTAGGCTCTTCTGCATTAACCCTTTCAGCCGAGAATCTAAATTTATCTAAAGATTTAAAGTTTTAAAGAGTTTAGTCATTCATAAATCTGTTAATAGTTAACAGTTAACTGTACTGTTGTAACTAGCAATACTACAATGGAGGTTGTAGTGGTTCAGTGTCTTGACGTTTTGTTTATTTATATTCCTTTTTTTTTGTGCACTTCATAATTTACTCAGGTCGACAATCCTGACTTACACTGATAAAATATTTTCATAAATGCATTCTAGAACGGGGTATTCAAGTTCAGAGGCACATTTAAACCACTTAAAATGCAAAGAGCCACGCGTTTTAATTTGCATAATTTTAGCAGTATGGCTAACTTTAAAATGTTCATAACCAACTTATTCTATTAAAAATTATATTGAACATTACATTTAAATTAGTTAAATCAAAAAATGTAAGGAAAAAGTGGTTTAAAAGCTTGAATAAAATGCATTTAAAGTTTGAGCAGATATGTTGAGCAATAATAAATATAGAGCACTATTAGGTTTTATTATTTAATAATTCATTAGCCCTATAATATAACACAAGCAGATACATTATATTTTTATAGGCTACAGTGGCTTTACTCAGGGTGTACACAATTTTTTAAAGTTTTTTTAATCATCCAGTTATTTACCAATATTAGTAAGAGGTTAACTGCAGAGCTCATCCAGCTGTCATTATTGTAACAGGAGAGCAAACTCCGTGAACTCGCTGATGTGATGACAGCTCCATTCATTGTTATTGCAGAACTTTCTGCTGTACAATTTTAATGTTTGTTTGTCATGCTGCAAAGAGGACCATCTGATATTTGCACAATGTAAAGTGTAAAGCCTGTCGCACTGTGGACGAGGTGCAATGTTGTGCCATGTCTTTAAAATGCTATTCGTTTTCTATGACTGATTCGTTTTCTTTTCTCATCTAGACTGCATTTGTTACAAAATATTAAAATATAACATTCCTATTGTCATTTGATCCATTGTAAATCATTTTAATATGCAGATTTAGCATCATTAATAATATTACTTTACAATTATTTAGACTAATAAGTTTGAAAGCACAGCATTGATAAATGTCATTACTGTGATCATTATCAGATGCATGCTTGTTGAACAAATTTATATTAACGAATTTAATATATTATTAAATCATGTTTTGTGTGTATTTATATAGCGCATTTATTGTGTATGGCCACACACCCAAAGTGCTTCACAATCAAATAAATAAATCAAATGTTTGCAGTTTCGCCTCATGCATTTTTCTGTTTTATTGCAGGTAAGATCTGGCTATGATGGGCTCGGAGGAAGAGCCAAATTCATCCAACCCGTATCCTTATCACATAAATATACAGTTTACTGCTATTATACTAATAAATCATTTTTGTTCATTCTTTTTGTTTATGATATTTGCTTAACATGTGCATCAGTCTCCTCTTTCTGAGATTCGACCTCTTGTCATGAAGTCTAAGAGGAAGAAGGTCTCCAGGCCCGTTACAAGCAAACCCACCTCCAGCCTGACTACTCTGGACGGGTTCTTGGAATAAAACATCACCCTTTTGAGGCCCAAGAAAGACCCTTTTCCCTTAATGCCACTCAGAAATGCATTATGGGAAATGAACATTCACAGACGCTTTAATAAGGGAAGTGGTCCTTGTGAATGCTTGTTACCCATGTGGAGCTGCTGATAAACTCAAAAACACCTTAGCGCTCGCTTTTGTAAATTTTCACTAGAGACTGAAAATGGAGTCTAATGCGAGACCATGCTTGCTGAAAAATCTGTACTTTTCATCTTGGGGAGTTTTTCAGCTTGGACAGATTGAATGGTGCCACCAGGTAGTGGATGCCTTATAATGTGCTACATTTTACTAGTCGAAAGTTTAATTTATTTGACTTTGCTTGCCATCAGAATTAAACAGGGCTGCATTTCTGTCTTTGTATTTTCAAGTGTCTTTAGGTTAGAATTTACGTCTATCTTTTGTTTGTTTTGTTTCTTCTCTAAATAGTTTGATATATCAAAAATTGTCCTTTGTTTAGAAATGTATTTGTTTGAGATTTGTTTTTCTCTTGTGTCTGTACAGATGATTATAATGTGAAACAATAAAATATAGTTTTTATTAGTATTTCTATACTCGGATAAATTTTAAAATTACATTAATCACTTGTAAATAGATCAACAACAACAAAATAGTGTATAAAGCCAAATAAAAAAAAGTAGTCTTCCCATATATATGCAGCAGGGGGCGCTAAAGGTTTGCGTATTTGAAGGGGATTTAATGGACGTTTGTTCAATAATAAAGCCAGCTGAAAAACACTGGATTTGCTAAAAATCAACCTATTATGTAAATAAGTGACTACATTAAGAGAAACTACACTAAAGTACATTTAAAAAGTGTTTCTGGAAATAAATCACATTGGAATGACAAGTAATAATACTGAACATTCACATTTACATCACCAATGACATTACCTTTTAAATGATATTTAATTATAATGCAGTAGGACACGGTCTTAATTTATTCAAATGGAAAAAAAAAAAACAAAGCAATAATGGATCAGTAAATAATTGATGAAACTGATATTTATAAACGACATACCAGGTACTCTGAGAAGATTTAATAAAGTATTATTTTTTATTAGTTATAATAAAAAATAACAATTATATATGTTGTAATATATGTCAGTGTTTTTACTATATTTTATTTATAAATAAGTGCAGTCATGGTATTTTTTCAGAAAAGATTAATTTAACAAGATTAAAGGCGACTTTAAACAAACAAACAAAAATATTGCATGTTTAAAATGTTTTGTAGCTATGATTTTCAAAGAGATCAACTATTACCTCAAACATTCCTCCAGTTGTCACTAGGCATGGGACGATAACCGTTTTCAAAGTAAACCGCGGTTTTGAAAAGTCATGGATTTAAAACCGCCAAAATGTTCTGTAATACCGTTCCTAAGGTATGTGCAAGATTTTTTATTGACTTTTTTTTGTTTGTTTTTTAGGACAACAGTATCTCCAGCAGAAAAAAAAATATCCAAAAATGGCGTTTTAAATTGTAAAGAAATCTGTGTTTTTGAAACTAATGAAGACAGCAGAAGTCAATCATTTGATTTATTTAGCCTGAAATGTTTACTGTTCCAAAATATTTTAAATCTTTCAAAAAATAAAATATATTGTTTTCAAAGGGGAAAAAAGTTTTTGTTTTTTACCCAAACATTTAAAAAGAATATATTTAGAGCAGCAATACCGTGTTACCGTGAAACCGTGGTATTTTTATCCAAGGTTATCATACTGTCTAATTCTTATACCGGCCCATGCCTAGTTGTCACATCTTTCTTTTAAAAAATAAAATAAAATAAAAAACTTATAGTAAACTTCATTATTTACCTTTATTAAATCAGGGGCTGTTGGGGCCGATAAAGTCCCAGTTGTTGATTTTTATCAGCTTCCAGAACTTACTAGGATCATGCAAATTTCTATTTATCATATTAAGATTATACTCACTTTTTGCTTTTTTTTTTGTTTTTTTTTTAATCATTTGAGAACATTTATTCCTTAATGCCCTATAGTAGACCCAATCACTAATGCTATTGGTTGTTTTAGCCTTGGTCCAAGCAATATTTCTTTCTCTGATAGAAGAAGAAACAAGTGTATTAAACCAAGATTTATCTTTACCACGGACTCTAATTTTTCTTATTGGCACATGCTTATTAATCGAAGCTAAACATCATCTAAAAATAATTCCATGCCAGATCAACATCTTCCATATCACATACACAAGACACCACTGTTATACAAGTCATGTAAAATGCTCGTTTACTAAAAATTAAAAACATTCTTCTAAAATGTATTTAGGCTTATTTTTAGGTAGTTTACAATTCCTGACACACACAATTGTACAATGATCACTAACACCATTACTAAATATTCCAACTGCAGAATACTTATGAGGAGAATTTGTTGGTATAACATCAAGCAATGTGGACTAATCCATATATTTCAAATTCAATCGAGGTGTAGAGTTCATTAATTAAAAATGTCACAAACTTCCCTAAATGACTTGAAGGATTTGGATAACTAGTCCCAGTTCAAGTCTCCCAAAAAAAACGAGGATTCCATACAGTTCATTCATGTTATCCCAACCTAATTCGATCAAGCTAACGTAACACATTTAAGTGGATTGAACATAAAACAATTAAGTTGTCCTAAAAAAATCTTAAGAATTGTATTGTTTCATCTCATTACGAATCAGTAGTTCGACCATGCATCAAAAATCATTCCTTGAGTGTAAAGTACTTGAATTTAATATGATGTGGTATTTCTAGCTGCTATATTAATACAACAATAGTAATATTGCATGTTTTCTACAGAAAGTATTCAGACCCCGTTACATTTTTCACTTGATAAAAGAGGTAAAGAAGAACCCAAAGATCGCTGTCGCTGAGCTCCAGAGATGCAGTCGGGAGATGGGAAAAAGTTGTAGAAATTCAATCATCACTTCAATCCTCCACCAGTCAGGGCTTTATGGCAGGTGGCCCTACAGAACCTCTAGCCAGGGCAAAACACATGGAGTTTGCTAAAATGGTGAGAAATAAGATTCTCTGGTCTGATGAGACCAAAAGTTATTGACCTTAATTATAAACTATGTGTGGAGAAAACCAGCCACTGCCAATACGGTCCCAACAGTTAAGCATGGTGGTGGCAGACTCATGCTATGGGGGTGTTTTTCAGCTGCAGGGACAGGACAACTGGTTGCAATCGAGGAAAAGATGAATGCGGCCAAATACAGGGATATCCTGGACAAAAGCTCCAGAGAGCTCAGGACTTCAGACTTTTTTTGTGACTGTTCTTGAATGGTCCAGCTAGAGCCCTGATATAAACCAAATTGAGAATCTCTGGAGAGACCTAAAATGGCTAAAAAATGTAAGGGGGTCAGAATACTTTCCGTACCCACTGTATATTATAATACCACAGAATTAATTTCATAAAAACTAAAGCATACTACTACAGTTTATCAGTTTACTTTCAGTAATACTATATTTAAAGTTATAAATATTATAATATATAGAGTATAATACACATTATTTTGATGGTCCGTTTGTTGAATTTGAGTTACATTGCATCTACATGCCAACTAATAATCATTAGATTATAAATAGACTGTTCGGTTGGGATTAGGGTTAATGTACATTGACATGTACTTGCAAAGTTTCTTATAGTCAGGTAGATGGAGCAGTATCAACAGATATTAAGCAGACAGTCTACTAATACTCAAATGGACCATCTAAACAAAGTGTTACCATACACTTTACCTGAAAAATGGCTCAAAAAAGCTCTACTATTCTTTCATGTGAGATATTTCAGTACTGTTATCCCATCTATATTTTAATCTCACATGTCTAATATAAAGTCAGAGCTTACAGATGACTGCAAAGGTCTTGTGACGCCCTGTAGAGAATAATTTGGATCTTATCATCAGTGGCACTTCAGTATCATTACGCGCCTCTAAGCCTCTTGTGCATCGGTCCCTCTCACTTCCAATTTTGTCCTATATTCTTCATTTACGAGGAGTGCGGAGTCCCGCTGAATGCTGTTCATACTCGGGAAGGCTTCCATCAGGCTGAGGAGTCTGGGATTTATTCAGAGAGCACAAAGGGAATCTGTTTTTGATGGGATGATTACTGATCTTGAAAAAGACTCTAATGGAGCAGGTAATTGTATCGTAGAGGTTATTATTTCGCCACAGCCTCCCAGTGCATCTAGAGTACGGAGTATAATTCTCTTTGAGGCCCATGAATGGAGAACTGAGTGATGTTTATGTGCAATTTTCACCCATGTCTTAAGGTGGTCACATTTAACAGTGTTCAGTGATTTTATTTAATTTATTTATTTTTTGCTGCCAAAATCCAGTCATTCAGGAATTAAGTAATGCAAATTTGCTGCCCTAAAGCTAAAAATGTCTTGAATTACTGTTTAGATGATCTCTTCACTGAGTTACTAATGTACATCTTAAAGGAACACTCCATTTTTTTGTCATATTTTACAAGTGCCCTATTAAAAAAACGTTTCCGCATTTTTTAATCCATTCAGCCGATCTCAGGGTCTGGAAGGAGCACTTTTAGCTTAGCTTAGCATATATTGTTCAATCGGATTGGACCATTAGCATCTCACTCAAAAAAAAAATCCCATTTAAAGCTTGACTCTTCTGTCATATTGCATCATGTACTAAAACCGATGATGATAATAATAAAAAGTTGGTATTTTTTAGGTCAATTTACCTAAGAGGGCGGCACAGTGGTTAGCACTGTCGCCTCACAGCAAGAAGGTCGCTGGTTCAAGTCTCTGGACCAGTAGGCATTTCTGTGTGGAGTTTGCATGTTCTCCCAGTGTTGGCGTGGGTTTCCCCCACAGTCCAAACACATGCGTTACGTGAATTGAATAAACTAAATTGACCATAGTGTATGTGTGTGAATGTGAGAGTGTATGGATGTTTCCCAGTACTGGGTTGCAGCCAGTGGGAAGGGCTGGAAGGGCATCCGCTCTGTAAAATATCTGCTGGATAATGTTGTGGGTCATTGCGCTGTGGCGACCCCTGATGAATAAAGGGACTAACTGAAGGAAAATGAATAAATGAATTTGGCTAGGAAATATACTCTCATTCTGGCATAATAAACAAGGAAATTTGCTGCTGTACCATGGCTGCAGCAGGTGCAATGATACGAAGCCATAGTACGAAGTGATATGAAATGGTATTGTTGGAATCGCTTTTAGAACAGTTTTCCCAGCAATAAAAATGAGACTTCCTGTAGCTTAAATAGTTGCTGCACTAGCAAAAAGTGGTAAAAAAAAAGTATTCCTTCAATGCAATGTTATTCACATTGGATAAAAGCATCTATCAAATGCAAATGTATGTTAGAGTTCATGCATTTAAAACTGGAGGTGACAAAAAATGCAGTGCTCACCTAAAAATACAGTACATTTTTGTGCAATAAAAGGCAATATATACTTTAAAAATGCTGGGTTGTTGTAAACCAATATTGGGTCAAATATGGACAAACTCATCCATTGGGTTACAACAACCCAGAACTTTTTAGAGTGTAGTTATCATAATCTCCAATGCTCCAAAATTGGAAATGTGTCCCAAATAAAGTGAAAGAATCCCCTAGCATTCATGTTTTGCATGAACAAACAAAAACATGTTGAGACATATCTTTTTAAAATGGCATATGAATATAATAGTATGTGTAGTACATGCATTTTCAATGCTATTAAGGGTGGGGTTTGGTACCATGCCTTCTTTTAAAAATCGTGCATTTCTGCATAACAACTCGTACAAATTAGCCACTAAACTGACAAACCTTGAAATTGTTACATTTTATGTATATATGTATATTGTGGAGGCGACGCTTCTAGCCTTACAGCAAGAAGGTCCCTGGTTTGAGTTAGGGCTGGGTCAGTTGGCATTTCTGTGTGGAGTTTGCATGTTCTCCCAGTGTTGGCGTGGGTTTCCCCCACAGTCCAAACACATGCGTTACGTGAATTGAATAAACTAAATTGACCATAGTGTATGTGTGTGAATGTGAGAGTGTATGGATGTTTCCCAGTACTGGGTTGCAGCCAGTGGGAAGGGCTGGAAGGGCATTTGCGTGGGTTTCCTCCGGGTGCTCCGGTTTCCCCCACAGTCCAAAGGCATGCGCTATAAGTGAGTTGAATAAACTAAATTGGCCATAGTGTGTGTGCATGAGTGTGTATGTGGGTTTCCCAGTACTGAGTTGCAGCCGGAAGGGCATCTGCTGTGTAAAATATATGCTGGATAAGTTGGTGGTTCATTCCGCTGTGGCGACCCCTGATGAACAAAGGGACTTGGCCGAAGGAAAACGAATGAATGAATAAATGTATATATGTATGCATGTACAGTGTAGGCATGTATATACACATGTAAGTACCACTGTGTGTGTGTGGGTGTATATTTATATATGTGTGTACATGTATGCTTTCATCTGAGTATATACTTGTTGTTTATTTTGCTCTATTTGTTTATACATTTGATTTTTTTGTATTTGTTTATGTTTTTTTTTTATATTTTACCCGATATTGATGTTGTTTCTTAATATTTGTTTGTTTGTAAAGCACTTTGAATTGCATGTATGTAGGAAAAGTACTATACTAATAAAAATGTTTATTATTATTATTGACAGCATGGTGGCACAGTGGGTAGCACAATCGCCTCACATCAAGAAGGTTGCTGGTTCGAGCCCCTGCTGGGTCAGTTGGCATTTCTGTGTGCAGTTTGCATGTTCTCCCCTTGTTGGCGTGGGTTTCCTCCGGGTGTTCCGGTTTCCCCCACAAGTCCAAAAAACATGTGGTTTAGGTGAATTGGGTAAGCTAAATTGTCCATAGTGTATGAGTGTGTGTGTGTGTGAATGAGTGTGTATGGATGTTTCCAAGTGATGGGTTGCAGCTGGAAGGGCATCTGCTGCGCAAAACATATACTGGAAAGTTAATAAAGGGACTAAGCGGAAAAGAAAATGAATTATTATTATTATCTATTTCTAGGTTTCCCATCTCACTCAATGGGAGCTACAAATAGACTTGGATTTAGTATTTCCTTCTTTAAAGCACACAAATCCATGTATGTGCAGACTTGAATGTTTTTGCCTCCCTGTATCCTCAAAACTTCCCTTCTCGAATTTCTCAGAATGTTTCTCACAATGTGTTCCCGCCAGATCGCTGCGCTCGCTTTATAAGAACCATCTGTGGCGACTCGTGCTCCGTAACTGTTTTCATTAGGTTAATGAAGCTGTGGAAGATAAGATACAAGGTCTTTTTATGGACCACAAGGCTCATGGGAAAGCAGAACTGACAGGAAGAAGTCCCACAGAACATACTGAGGTCCAGCTGACCCCTCGCTCTATTCCTGTTTCCTTCAAGGGTCGAGATGAAAATTTCATAGCACAAAATATTTACTGGCACTTTTAGCAGTGAGTTAAGTCGCTCACTTCCTGTGGAGGGCAGCAGCTGGAGCTCCAGTATAAACATCTGTGGCTGATTTGGTGGTTCTGCTCCTCTGGGCTGTTTTAAAGCAGATCCTGCAGTGTTTACATAGAGCCTGTGGGGGAACGGCCAGGCAGACAAGCATGTGAACCGAAGCTAAAGCAGGACAGGGTCTCGGCTGGGCCTCCGTTTCCGCTATTATATGTCTATACAGATCTGGAAACTAATCATAGATCATGTAGATTTGTGTTGAGATCTATGTGCAAATGCTTTATTGCAGCTAACCTCCTGCGAGGACACTTGACAGGTGGTATAAGCAAGCGAGAAGTGCACATGCTGAATTTTCTCCTCTTAAATAACAGGGTTTGCTGCCTCTGGCTAAAATTGCATCATGTTCAAGTATACGACACCAAAAAGTATGTGTGGGTAGAGATGTGTGCGCATTTACATTCCAGTGTCCTGGAGACAAATTCATGAAAACTTTCTTAAGAAGCTAAGAAGTTGGGAAGAAAGTTTGGAGATACAAGGGTTGAACAATTCTTGAGACGTTCTCAGATATTTAAGAACTTTTGGAAAATGGCGGCACGGCAGTTCTACAGCCTACATTTTTGTGAAACCACAGGTTGAATGAACCACCAACTTATCCAGCACATGTTTTACGCAGCCGATGCCCTTCCAGCTGCAACCCATCACTGGGAAACATCCATATACTCCCATTCATACCCATGCACCATGGACAATTTAGCCTACCCAATTCACCTGTACCGCATGTCTTTGGACTGATGGGGGAAACCGGAGCACCCCGAGGAAACCCACGCCAACACGGGGAGAACATGCAAACTCCACACAGAAACGCCAACTGACCCCGCCAAGGCTCGAACCAGCAACCTTCTTGCCGTGAGGCAATCGTGCTGCGCCCCCATGAGGCCCCGCACCATAAGTAACTTATTTTAAATTTGCAAAAATGTACACAGCACCATCTAATGGGTTTGTCATCTGAAATGTGCAACGAAATGCACCCGTAGGAACATGTCAAAGATGTATGACATATATTTTCAATGGGCCTATTATGACCCAATGACTATTTAAAATTTTTGTCAAACAATATGTATTTTACATTATTTTGGTTGCTAAAGTCATGTGAAGAAAATAAATAGCGGATTACTCAAAAATAGAGCTCTTTGAAATGGGTACCATCAACCAGCATTTTCAAAATATCTTCTTTTGTGTTCAACAGACGAAACTCAAAGATAAAACCACATGAGGAACAGTAAATGAGGTAACATTCTTTGTTTTGTGTGAACTATCCCTTAAAGTAAGGTCATTTTCATTTAACTCTACAACATATTCCGTAATGCCCCCATATGATTCTTTAGGCTTTAACTTGTGTTGAAAAAAAGCTTGTGGGAGGTTGTGGGAGGCATTAAACATCTACTCACTACTCCGTTTTTACAGCTGTTTTTATACTCCAGCAAACTATTTTAACTCATCTTTCCCTCTTTACGATTTTAAATAAAGGCTGAAATAGTTGTTGGAAACCTGAATAAGACAAATTAAATATTGGGGTATGCCAGCATATTAGCTGCTTGTATTGTAACCTAAATATTGTTAACTAACGGAGTAAGCTGAAATGCATTTCCTGCAGTCAGAAGTAAAATCCAGCATTTTATCTAAAAAAAAAAAAAGGTCACTGGTGCATGATGAATTCTGGCATAGTCTAGCAATGAATGGTCAATTTGCATTTGCCTTTGTTGCATGCAAAACTCAGAAACACAGGATGCATTTTGTGCCAGAATCAGACCAAAAGAACTAAGAGAAAGGGTAACATTTCAGAAAGATAAACACAGAGTAACAAGATACTTCATAAAACCTGTTAATTTCATCATTTAACAATCTGTATGCCCTATAGGGGGCAGTATGAGACGATTATGGTTGCATTTTGAAACTACTTCATCATTAGAATTTTAGCAACAAAAGTAAAAGCAAAAGTACTTATTTCTAAAACACCAACACATTCCCCTGGATGCTTATTAAATAATACAGTGTTTTATTTGTCCAGAAAGTCTTACAAGAAAGCACCAAGTGCATCTGTTTTAAAAAGTAAACCGACTTTCTCATGAGATAAAACCTCTGCATGGGGCTGACTGGAGGAAACGGACAAAATGAGAAAAGGACAGTGTGAAAATCTGACCACTGCTTTTCATGGATGCTCAACACATCAGTCAGAAGCTCACATCCTCTGTCAGAGTTTATTTTTATCATGGGAAGAGAGAATAAACTCGATTAAGAGAGACGAGCAATAAACAGGAAAGCCTCCCATTGAGCCTCTGTGTTTTCTCAAATGAAATGACCCGCTCTGACATCGACATCACACTCATGACAGTTTTCTTTTACTGACACATGAATTATTAGCAATATGTCGGGTCTGGTGTGGGAGATTCACCCTCTGTATCCCTCTATTGTTTCTGTATTTGCTTTTTATTGTTGATTATTGATAATTATTTAGTTTGAGGTACTAGTTGAAGTGGGCAACGCAGTGGCTCAGTAGGTAGTGCTGTCACCTCACAGCAAGAAGGTCGCTGGTTCGAGCCTTGGCTGGGTCAGTTGGCGTTTCAGTGTGGAGTTTGCATGTTCTCCCTGCGTTTGTGTGGGTTTCCTCCGGATGCTCCGGTTTCCCCCTGCAGTCCAAAGACATGTGGTACAGGTGAATTGGGTAGGCTAAATTGTCCATAGTGTATGTACAGTATGTGTATGAATGAGTGTGTATGGGTTTCCCAGTGATGGGTTGTGGCTGGAAGGGCATCTGCTGCGTAAAACATATGCTGGATAAGTTGGCAGCTCATTCCGCTGTGACGACCCCAGATTAATAAAGGGACTAAGCCGAAAAGAAAATGAATGAATGATACTAGTTGAAGTACTAAGGTATAGATATATTATGTTAAACATAGATCAGTCATATCAAGAATCAAACATCCTATAGCCTATATATACAGTTCTGTGAAAAAATATGGCATATTCAGTATAAATTTGACATGCACAATCATGAATTATACACTCAAAAAATAGTTTGCTGTTAAACTACTTATTTAAAATGAGCTGAAACAACACAGTTATTGAGGGGTTTTTTTGGGACAGCTTAACTGTTGTATGTTCAATCCACTAAGCTTGTAAAAACTAACAAGTTAACTTAATTCCTTCATGTTGCCCCAACGTAAATTGATTGTGCGGAACCCAACATTATTTTAACAGTGTATCATGATTGAAACTGACATAGATCTCAATAATATATGCAAAGGTAACGTTATATAAAAAAGATTAGAAAGTAAATTTCATTTGCCGAAAATGACAAAATGTCGATATTTTAAAAAAAATCCATGTTTTTTAAAAATATAAATACTCTGGGAATAATACTTTATTCAATCAAAAACTGATTTATTTCATCTGATGTAAAAAAAAATAAATGGTAATTTTATTATGTTATTTTATGAAAACAAATGCTCTAAATTATATTATTCTTTTAAAATTTGAAGAAACGTGATCAGTAGTTTATAGAATAAAACAATTACATTTTTACTCTAACACAAAATAATCTGTAAATCCAGGGAAATTAGATTGATTTTGTCAATTTAGCGGCATAATATATATATATAAATATGTATATATAATGTCATTTTCTTTAGTTGCTCTAAATCAAGGGGTTCTCAAACTGGGTCCTGGAGGTCCGATGTCCTGCAGATTTCAGCTCCAACTTGTCTCAACACACCTGCAAGGATGTTTCTAGAAAGCCCAGTAAGCGCTTGATTAGCTAGCCCAGGTATGTTTGATTGGGGTTGGAGCTAAAACCTGTAGGACACCAGACCTTCAGGACCGAGGACCGAGAACCCCTGCTCTAAATCAGTGGTTTCCAAAGTGGGTCCTGGACAACTTTACGGCACTCATGTACATCAAAAATAAATACAGGCCACAACTGAACATAGAGGATTGTCTCAGAGTGACGTTCTTCAAAATTAAATGATGAATAGACTTGGGCCTATTGGGATGTGTGCACTGTTGTTTGCATGGTTTATATATGTATAACCACCTCAGAGGATATTGAAGGTTGCGAGTCACTGGCATTGTAATTTTGGGGGTCACAGTCAAAAAAGTTAGGGAACCCCTGCTCTAAATTATAGAATTCAGTAACACTGAATTCTGTGCACAATTCACAAGCAATTAACTAACATTATTAGCTTAATAACCAATTTTTGATTACTCTAGTAGTAAATATTATTATTAATAGTTAGTAAGGTAGAAGTTGGGTTTAGGTTTTGGGTAGGATTAGGGATGCAGAACAAGATCATACATTATAACTACTAAGGAACAGTTAATATCTTAATACTAGACAGTAGTTAATAGCATGAAACCAGTAGTTAATAGCATAAATTGTTACCTAAATTAAAGTATTGCCTAAAATTCTTTTTTAATTATTTAGATTATAAAATAGAGCACAAATGAAAATTTTTTACGTAATACTTTAAACACACAGGAATTGGTAATATTTTTCAGTGGTCTCTTCATTTTTCTCCAGAGCTGTATATTGATGCTCTTTTATAAAATCATGACTTCTTGTACTCTACAGTAAATGTCACACTCAAGTAGTTGTTTTACCCTGATCCAGGAGCAGCCTCTCCTATGTGACTTTAAAGGATCAGGTAAGCTGGTCTCAGATCAGTGTATTGACTATTAAATGTCAGAGGTCATGCGTGATCTAGGCTGACCATGACTCATCCGCTGCTTATAATTCAGTTTAGTCTGGAAGGCCTGGTGACGGTTTGGTAATGCTCTGACCTTTACCTGAGACGCTGCTGGAGTTTATTTAGCTGATCTCAGACTTTGTCAAAAGGTCAAAACAAAGAACAGAATAAAACAGCCCAAAAAACAACTACTTGAGCATGTTTACTAAAAAATCTCTGATTGTGGATTCAGACAACTGAACTTGGTATGCGCGTAAAGCAGTTTTGAGCTTGATGTGGTTTTAAATGCTTTAGTCTATCAGAAAAACAGATGGGTTAATGGATGGATGAAATGAAGAGATGGATGGATAAATGGATAAATGGGTGGGTGGAATGAAGAGACAGATGGATGGATGGATGGATGGATGGATGGAATGAAGAGATGGATGGAATGAAGAGGTGGATGGATGGAATGAAGAGACAGATGGATGAATAGATAGAATGAAGAGATGGATGGATGAATGGATGGATGGACGGACAGAATGAAGAGATGGATGGAGATAGATAGGTGAATAGATGGATGGATGGATAGATGGAAGGAAGAGATGATGGATGGGCGGATGGATGGATAGACGGTGCATAGATGGATGGATGAAATGAAGAGATGAATGGATGGATGGAATGAAGACATGGATGGATGGAAGGATGGAATGAAGAGATGGATGGAATGAAGACATGGATGGATGAATGGAATAAAAGAGATGGATGAATGGATGGAATGAAGAGATGGATGGATGGATGGATGGAGTGAAGAGATGAATGGATGGAATGAAAAGATGGATGGAATGAAGAGATGGATGGAATAAAAGAGATGGATGAATGGATGGAATGAAGAGATGGATGGATGGATAAGATGGAATGAAGAGAGGAATGGATGGATGAATGGAATGAAGAGACGTATGGATGGATAAATGGAATGAAGAGATGATGGATGGATGGATATATCATAGATGGATGGATCTTTTATTATATTGCTAACTTTCATGTTTTAGCAAGGTGCTAACAAATGTAGCATATTTGGCCTAGTTACATATAACAATTTTGGTTCTATTTGGTTCTGTTTGTGACATGTTTTCAAAATGTTTGTAGGTTTTGAAGGTCATTTAGTGAGAATAAAAACATATATATTATTTAGATATGGATTTCATGTTGTTAGTAGCATATTTAATACATACATTAATTTTAATTGTTAGCATCCTCATCACAACAAGCATGTTTAGAAAAATCAACAGGGTGCTGCTAGTGTGTTTTAACAAGCATTCTTAGCAAACGGGCCAACAAGTTTTAGGAAATAGTGAACATTGTTTTGCATATCACTATCATGTTTTAGCATGTGAATAGCTAAACAGTTGTCTTGAGATTTTATTTTCATATTTTATTATATTTTATAAAGTCCCCACAAGATCTGAAACATTTAAATTGTGTTTTTAACACATTTCATTTAACTGAATGGCATAATTTAACATGTCACTAGCATGTCTCAGCACATGGATGCTTGTTTTAGCATTATTAACATTTAAAACATTAAAAAGTTTTGCTTTAGAAAATTGTTACATTGTTTAAGCGGTGCTCAAGAGTTTTACCAAGCATGTTTTAACATGTTTTAGAAAGTTATTTTAAACTGGTATGTGACTTGCACATGAATAGTAGGTTTTAGCATTATTAGCATGGTGATTAGCATGTTTTAACACAATGGTAACAATTTAGCATGTCTTAGTACACTGTTGTCATGTTTTGGCAACTAAGCACTAATGGGTCTTGTAATTTTACTTTCAGATGTTATACAGTCCTCATAAGATATTTTAAAAATGCCCATTTTAATTGTGTTTGGGGTGGCATGGTGGCTCAGTGGTTAGCACTGTCTCCTTGCAGCAAGCAGGTTGCAGGTTTGAGCTGGTGCTCCGGTTTTTCCCACAGTTCAAAGACATGGGTCAATTGAGTAAACTACAGTAAATTGGCCGTAGTGTATGAGTGTGTGTGAATGAGAGATGTGTATGTGTATTTCCCAGTTCTGGGTTGTGACATCCACTGCATAAAAACATATGCCAGAGTAGTTGGCGGTTGGTTCTGCTGTGCCGACCCCCTGATAATTCAGGGACTAAGCCAAAGGAACATGAATAAAGGATATTTGTGTTTTGTTTTGTTTTTCTAAACAGTACATCATGACAACAGACTGCATTTCTTTCATGAAACAACAAACTGACACACTAACAGATCCAACCGAATAAGATGAAATAAATCTAGAAAAATGGAAACTCCCTGCTAGAGCAGCACACTGACAGTTCTTCTGGTCTCCGGCTGATCACACTGGCCTTTTGGGCTGTTTTTTGCCACCACACCTCTCACCTGACCAGATCCATGTCTCAGCCTGTCTGCTCGCTGACATTTCAGACAGTTTTGCAATTAAGTAAAACACGGAGACAAAGATTTGCAGGAAATCATGTGACTCATACCTGTGCGCATACAAAATCTGATCAAAACCAGTCTGGCTATTCATGTTTGTGTCATTATGAAGAGCGTCACTCCTTTTGAGTTTGGCCAATGCTGTGGAGGAGTGGGGATATTAGAGAGTAAGTGAGGCAAGAGCTTGTTTAGTTCCACAGAAAATGGCAAAGGCTATTTCATAGGGATTTTGAAATTGCATTCAATCATATTCCCCATACTACATATTTCTATACGTATATAATGACAATGCCTTAATGCTTAATTTAATGATAAACAATTCTTTTTTTTTTCTTTATTAAATACGTAATATAAACGATTCTTATTGATTTGAATGCACAAACAACACTTATTGTTACACTGTAAAAAAATGCAGGGTTCCACACAATTCCTTCATGTTGTCCCAACACAAATTGACTGAGTTAACTTAATTGTTTTTACAAATTTAAGTTGATTGAACAAAACAATTAAGTTAACCCTGTCAAAATCTCAAGAACTGTGTTGATTTAACTCATTATAAAAAAGTAGTTTAATAAGTAGTTAAATACAAACTAATTTAAATAGGAATAATTCAATCCATTTTAGTGCATGTCTCTCAATATTTCTATGGGTAAATAAAATCACAATGGCATGCATGAAAAAATGATTAGGCTTTAAAGATTTTACATTTCTTTTAAACACAGCTTGGTGTTTCTACATTCTAAGAATTTTTGGGTGTTTTTTTTAGCATCTATGGCTGCTTCAAGATCCAGGGAACCTAGTTGATAAAAGTTCTTCAGATTAGGAAAAGAAAATGGTTCCTTTAAGAACTGAAGTGGTTCTTTGAGGTGAAAAATCCCTTTTGGAACCATTGTTTTTAAGAATAATTTATTATTTTAGGAAATATTCACTCACTGGCCACTTTATTAGGTACACCTTACTAGTACCGGGTTGGACCCCCTTTTGCCTTTAGAACTGCCTTAATCCTTCGTGGTATAGATTCAACAAGGTACTGGAAATATTCCTTAGAGATTTTGTTCCGTATTGACATGATGGCATCACTCAGTTGCTGCAGATTTTTTGGCTGCACATCTATAATGCAAATCTCCCGTTCCACCACATCCCAAAGGTGCTCTATTAGATTGAACTGGTGACTGTGGAGGCCATTTGAGTACAGTGAACTCATTGTCATGTTCAAGAAACCAGCGTGTTATCCTGCTGGAAGTAGTCATCAGAAGATGGGTTCACAGTGGTCATAAAGGGATAGACATTGTCAGCAAAATACTCAGGTAGGCTTGACACAATGCTCAATTGCTATTAATGGGCCCAAAGTGTGCCAAGGAAATAACCCCAACACCATTACACCACCAGCAGCAGCCTGAACCGTCGATACAAGGCAGGATGGATCCATGCTTTCATGTTGTTGATGCCAACTTCTGACCCTACCATCCGAATGTCGCAGCAGAAATCGAGACTCATCAGACCAGGCAACATTTTTCCAATCTTCTATTGTGCCATTTTGGTGAGCCTGTGTGAAATGTATCCTCAGTTTCCTGTTCTTAGCTGACAGGAGTGGCACCAGGTGTGGTCTTCTGCTGCTGTTGCCCATTTGCCTCAAGGTTGGATGTGTTGTTGGTTCAGAGATGACCTTCTGCATACTTCGGTTATATCAAATGGTTATTAGAGTTACTGTTGCCTTTCTATCAGCTGTAACCAGTCTGGCCATTCTCCTCTGACCTCTGGCATCAACAAGGCATTTGCGCCCACAGAACTGCCGCTCACTGGATATTTTCTCTTTTTTGGACCATTCTCTGTAAACCCTAGAGATCGTTGTGCTTGAAAATCCTAGTAGATCAGCAGTTTCTGAAATACTCAGACCAGCCCGTCTGGCACGAACAACCATGCCACGTTCAAAGTCACTTAAATCTCCTCTCTTCCCCATTCTTATGCTCGGTTTGAACAGCAGCAGATTGTCTTGACCATGTCTACATGCCTAAATGCATTGAGTTGCTGCCATGTGATTGGCTGATTAGAAATTTGCGTTAACGAGCAGTTGGACAGGTGTACCTAATAAAGTGACCGGTAAGTGTATAAAGTAATATAAGGAAATTCTGAGAAAAAAATGAATTATGCTAGTTTTCCACACCAAACAGCCAAAGACACATGACAAAAAAGAAATCTGATGAATATAAAAAGGTTCCTAACCCACTTTTTTCAATCACTAAAAAAATTGCATTTGGCAGGTTTCTTTCTCATATTCTCTCTCCCAGTCCATTACTCTGCACCACTGAAAAAGCTTTCAGAGATGTGTCTCATTTTGTTGGTGAAAACTGAATAGAATACCAGAATAAAGCCTATGAGGTGAGAAGAGGTGGCGTCCAGTAAAATAACATGAACACATTTCTGAAGAAGCCCTTGAATACAGTCTTAGCCCTGCGGTTAAATGACACCACAGTCCCTCTATTATTTGAAGCATCACACACATGCACACACACACACACCACTGCAGCAGGACTTTGCTTTGAGTGGCGTAGCTATTGTTTGCATTGATGTTTTTCCCGGACTGAAGCTGAGCCTCGGGTCTGTGGACGAGCAGACGGAGCTGGAGATGACGGAGTGTGTAAAGGACGCATTACTGACCTAAGCACCTGCACAGGTAGCCAATCATTGAACAGAACTGCTGCTTTCGGGATTCCAGAGGTATTGGATATCCCAAAACAAACGACGAAAGCCCACAAACATCCCTCAGGCTTTAACAGCCGCTCCATGCAATCCTTTACCACACACTAAAACACACGAATGACCTCATGTCCACAATATTTCAGTCACGATTAAATCAGTCTGTCTGTGAAAGCGATACTGCTCTGGTCCCCTTACATGTTGCTTTCAGCTAATTTTTGAAGCCATTTCAAGCCATGGCATTAAGCTTGTGTTGCAAAAAAAGAAGGAAAAAATAAGCTTTTTTGGAAAAAGTGGGTTAGGTTTACACACAAAAATGTGTGAAAGGCATTAAAAAGATTTTGAAAACTTTGTTACTTTCATGACATTGGTAAAAACAAAGGAGTATTTTCAAGCATCACTACAATCAAAGCTCAATAAAACAGAGCAATAATACCTTTGACACTATCGTTCAAAAGGCAAGGCATTCATTCATTCATTTTCTTTTCGGCTAAGTCCCTTTATTAATCTGGGGTCGCCACAGCGGAATTAACCGCCAACTTTTCCAGCACGTTTTACACAGCGGATGCCCTTCCAGCCGCAACTCATCACTGGGAAACCCATACACACTCATTCACACACACATACATACATACACTACGAACAATTTAGCCTACTCAATTCACCTGTACCACATGTCTTTAGACTGTGGGGGAAATCAGAGCACCCGGAGGAAACCCATGCGAACGCAGGGAGAACATGAAACTCCACACAGAAACGCCAACTGACCCAGCTCGAACCAGCGACCTTCTTGCTGTGAGGCGACAGCACTACCTACTGCGCCACTGCGTTGCCGCAAGGCATTCTGTTGATTTTTAAATATGATAAAAATAAGTGCAATCAATTATTATTTTATGTATGTTTAACAACCCAGCAGGCACAGGACATCAACTTAACGTTGACGTTGATGTTAACGTCGTGGGACATTGCATTTTGGGTGTCAGACCAACGTCAGTGTCCAATGTCGGACACACGTTGCATATTCCATCACAACCTAAAAACAACCAAATATCAACGTCTAATGATGTTACAGCTTGACGTTCTGTGGATGTTACCAGTATGATGTTGGATTTTGGTAGCCATACCTGACAAATAAATGTCAGTATTTGACATCATTATGACGTTGGTTTAAGATGTTGGCTCAACATCTGATTTTGGTTTCTTACAAACACAACCTAGAAACAACCAAATACCAACGTTATTTGATGTGCTATTGGACGTCAAAATAACATTGCCCTTAGATGTTGGCTAGACATTGTTTTTTTTCTAAATCTAACATAATATTAACAACTTATGATGTTGTGTGTCTACTGGGAAGTACAGGTCAGAATAAGTATGCTGATTTATTTTTACATAAATATATCTGCATCGGTTAATGTCAATTTAACATTATTTTACAAATATTTTGAGTGAAATTCACAAAATTATTATTCATGAAACATAAAAATACACACTGGGGCATCACGGTGGCGCAGTGGGTAGCACTGTCACCTCACAGCAAGAAGGTCGCTGATTCAAGTCTCAGCTGGGTCAATTGGCATTTCTGTGTGGAGTTTACATGTTCTCCCAATGTTGGCATGGGTTTCCACCAGGGGATACTTAATCCGAGGTCCCTAGAGACAATGCAGCACTATTGATGTCGCAAGACATCCATAATCCTGGACCAGGCCATATCCCGAGCTAATGCTGTGGTCGTCATGGAGGAATGGATTGCATGAGACTCGGTATATGTAAAAATCCTGAAAGACCACTGTGACAGACGAGTCCTCGCATTGATCATTTGGGCCAGCCTGACCCCCCACCAGTGACCTACTCAAACCTACAGCTGCTCTAAGATGAATGTCCAGCTTCTCCAGGCTACAGCGCCTAGACTGCAGCTCCACACAGGAAGTTTGTCCAGAAGAATAATGGTCATGCCCAACAGAGCCTATTTTCTCTCAAAGTTTTTTTCCCTTCACTTTGTGAATTGGTGAAGTTTTTTTTTCCTCACCACTGTCGCCACTGGCTTTCTTGGATCGGGACTTGTGAAGCTGCGCTTCAGTGGATTTGCACTTCAGTGTTTGAAGTTTCAGCAGTGAATCTTAAACCACACTGAACTAAGCTTAACTGAACTTCAACTCAAAAATCTAGACTTTAGTAGAACTATGTTAAGCTGCTTTGACACAATCTACATTGTGAAAAGCGCTATATAAACAAACATGAATTGAATTGAATTAAATTTCCTCCGGGTGCTCCGATTTCCCCCACAATCCAAAGACATGTGCTATAAGTGAATTTGGTGAGCTAAATTGTCCATTGTGTATGTGTGTGAATGAGAGTGTATGGGTGTTTCCCTGTGATGGGTTGCAGATGGAAGGACATCCGCTCCGTAAAACGTATGATGGATAAGTTGGTGGTTCATTCCACCGTGGCGACATCTGATTAATAAAGGGACTAATCCGAAAAAAGAAAATGAATGAATGAAAATACACACTGTACTTGGACTTTATACACTTTTTTTATTTATATCAGATTGTATATGAATTTTACTGGACACAAACACCAATCTCTCATCTTTGATCCCATTACAAACAATTATGATTATTACTTTAGCAAATTAAGCAATATTCTTAAAAAATTTTGCAAAAATCACAGAAGAAAAGCAAAAAGATAAAAGGTGCAAATTTCAGTCTGTTTTACAAATGGCTTCATAACCCTTAATGCAGCACCTAATACAGTAATAAGAACCACGTTTATGGTGCTTTTTATTTTCACAGCCTCATTTTTATTAATATTCACAGTTATTTAATGAAAAAAGTAACGTGATCATTACTTGAAATGCTTTCTTTTGAGTTGCACCCTAGGAAAAAATCCCACAGGCCAATTTTAATGCACTATTCAATTAAATTACCAGTGAAATGTTTGTGCTGCAGTTTTTGTTTGCATGAAGTCCTGTAACAGCTAAATTTGCACCCGCAGGTAATTCAACTACAAAGGTAAAACTTGTGGGAGCAGCTATCTACCCATACAAACACACACACACACACACACACACACACACACGCACACACACACATGCACACACACGCACATACAGCTATTTTTATAAGTACTTCATACATAGAATATACAGTCTGAACAAGATAAAATCATTACGTCTATTCTCCCACTCCAACCCTATTCCTAAACCCAACCCTTCATATTTGCTAAATACATCTGATTGTGTGATTTATGACCTTTTTTTTTAACATGGGGACCCAAAAAAATGTCGACAGATGCTCAAACGTTTCTGGTATTGCTATATTTGAGGACATTTGGTCCCCACAAGATGAGGAATACAAGGCACACACACACATACACAAAGCAAATAGGGATGAAATAAGGTGAAAATCTCCCTCCCCCTAAATACACATCAAAGTGTGTGTGTGTGTGTGTGTGTGTGTGTGTGTGTGTGTGTGTGTGTGTGTGTGTGTGTGTGTGTGAGCGCGCACCTGCCCTGCAGTCATGAATTGTCTTGAATGAGGTTTTGGCAGTGGGCCGCTCAGGTTTTCATCCAGCGTGAATCAGAATGTGTGTGTTTTCGCAGGCTCGCGTGTCATAGACAGGAGCTTTAGTGCTGACTGAACTCAGTATCAGTGGATCTGTCTGAACACGCTGGAGAGAAACCACCCACTCATGCCTTCCTTCTTTCTTTCTGCAGTAAGCGAGACGTGTGCTTTTATTCTGAGGTGGGTTTCCTCCGCAATGGGGCCGACCTGTAAACTTGAGAGGCATTGAGAGAATCCTATCAGCACTTTGACCCTGTTTGCTGGGCATTTAACCTTAAATTGGCCTAGAAATATTGTCTATGTAATTAGACTTTGAAAAGGAGATAAGAAACATCCATATTATTCATAAAGTTGTATTTTTTTAAGTTCTGAAAATTAATAGAACGTGTGAGACTACAGATTAAAAAATAAATTATTTTTAAATTAGCAGTTTTCCATATTTTTTGATTCATGTTTTTATTTTCCCTGTTCATGTATGCTTTTGAATTATGTGACCTTGATCTTTCTTCCAACAACTTTTAATCTTGAAAAGTTAGAAAGATTTAAAGTGATCTACTGTCTGAGTTTGTGTTGTATATTACGGTACAAAAACCTTGCAAAAAAACTGCCAGTACATTTTCTTTTATTTTACAAACTTATTTCTCTATATATAATTTTTTTAATACATTATATTATTTTGATAAAACACTCTTTTGCACTTACAGCCGATTATTTGAATTAAAGCAGTGTTCAAAATTAATACTTTTTTTTCCCACAATATTTAAAGAGCAAGAAATACTGAAAATCTTGTGCAAAATGTAAAAAACTCTATTTGAATTATGGAAAATTACTGTAATTTAACTGTTTGATTGTTCCTGTTTTTTGACAGTATTTTTCCAGCACATTTTTCCAGTTATTTTTAACAGTGTGTGTAACAGAAAAAAAGATTTATTGGTAACACTTTATAATAACTACACACTATGAACCATTTATTAAGCATTAGCATTTAGTAAATTCATTATTTGTTAAGCATTAACTCTACATTAATAGATGTTAGTAAGCAGTTTATATCTGCAGCTATAAATGCTGTATTCTTGACTTACAACCACATTTATAGTGTGCTTAATAATTGTACTTTCATATTTTGTTAATGATTTATTTTTCATTACTAAGTTAAGGATTGCATCCGTTACAAACCAGTTATTTAAGCATAGTTTTTTTTAATGAACATTCAGAATGAGATAGTAAATGATTAATAAAGTATTAAAATTAACATTTATAATTCTTATTATTCAGGCATATATTAATAGTTAATTTGTATGTAATAAATGCTTTATTAACTCAACTTCATGCAGCTTTGTGACCTAATCTAAAGTGAGAACTATTTATGCTTTATTAAACCCTTAATAAATGACAATTAAAGGCTCAGTTAAATTCTAAACAGGAAAAACAAACAAACAACATTATTCATTCCTATTCGTTTGAAGATACACAAATTAACTGTATAAAATGAAAAATAAATCTTTGCAACCTTAGTTGCACATGTACTTTTTATATAAGATTGCAAAGATTACTGTTAATTTGATACCAAGTCTTTAATTGCTATTTATAAGGGATTTATAAAGCATAAATAGTTTTCACTGTAGATTAGGTCACAAAACTACATGAAGTTGAGTTATTACTGGTCTATAAATCACTAAATGGCCTAGGACCTCAATACATTACAGATATGCTCACTGAATACAAACCTAACAGATCACTCAGATCTTTAGGATCAAATAGATAAGAAATCCCAAGAGTTCAGTCAAAGCAGGGTGAATCGGCTTTCAGCTACTACGCCCCTCGCTGCTGGAATCAGCTTCCAGAAATGAACAGATGTGCTCCAACATTAGGCACATATAAATCAAGACTGAAAACACAACTGTTTAGCTGTGCCTTTACTGAATGAGCACTGTGCTACGTCCGACAGATCGAACTACTATGTTTTTCTCTTCTTCTTAATTCTTTTATAACACATTTTATCTGCTATTATGCTTATTTATTTTATTTTATTATTATTATTTTTTTAGCATTTTTAGTATTTGTTTTTATTTCTCTTATACTTGTTTCTTTTATTCCTGTTTATGTAAAGCACTTTGAATTGCCACTGTGTATGAAATGTGCTATATAAATAATCTTGCCTTGCCTTGCCTTGCCTAATAAAGCATTTATTAACATATATAGTAACCATTACTATATGCCTGAATAATAAGACATATAAACGTTGATTTCAATAGTTTATTAATCAGTTACTAACTCATTCTGAATTATCTTAAAAACCACCAACTACTCTTAAATACAAATGGTTTATAAATAATGCAATACTTAACTTAGTAATAAAAAATAAATCATTAAAGTATGAAAGTAAAATTAAGCACATTTAAAATGTGGTTGTAAGTCAAGAATACAGCATTTGTAGCTGCAGTTATAAACTGCTTACTAACGCTTATTAATGTAGAGTTGATGCTTGACAGATAATGAATTCACTAGATGCTAATGCTTAATAAATGATTTATAGTGTTTAATTATTATGAAATGTAACAGATATATTTCATACATAGATCTGACAATACTTTTCTTCCTGAACAATATTTGTCCTTCAGTATTGCTTAAAATCCATATTGAAGGCTTTTTGACAGAAGCAGGACTGCTTTATGAGAGCACAATAGAGAGGATTACACTATCAGCACGACCTTCACATGAAAGCTAATATAATCTCTGCCTCTCCTCCCTATCAAAAACACTCCTTCACCCCAATAGGAGCTGTAGTACTCGCTCAGGCACTAACTCATCATATCCTGTGCACAAATCAGCTGATGGTGGCCATAGCAAAGGCAAACAGCAGAGGATCATTAGCTCAGAAACGCATTTAAATCGGTAAAGGAAGAAGCACGCGTCACATTTTTAACGTGGTTTTGGACGCGATATGTGAACAGCCCCATACAGATTTAACCTGAGAGAGACAGTACAAGCACTGATCTATAATTGATACGTGATTACATGCCGGGCGGAGTGATTACAACTTATAACACACAACTAAACACATATTTTGCAAACTACACAAAATGAGGCAACAATTTTAATGACACATATATGTTATGATCTGGAGGAAGATGACACTGGTTCATTTGAACTGTAGAAGTTACTGACAAAGTCCCTGTCAAAATCTGACAAAGTCCCTTATGGCCCGTTTCCACTGAGTGGTACGGTACGGTTTGGTTTGGTACGCTTTTATGGCCGTTTCCACTGTCAAAAAGCGTACCGAACCGAACCGTACCGTACCACTTTTTCGGCACCCTTTCGAAAGGGTACCAAACACGAGAAAGGGTACCAAAAGGCGGAGCCACACGCGCAGCTGAACGCTATTGGTTTACAGAGATACGTCATTCGCTTACGCAACAAGCCAGAATGAAAACAAAAAACCCGCCATGTTTGAAAAACACAGCGAGAGATTTTAGCGGAATTATAAATACATATAACAACGAGCCATGGTCGATCTGGGCTCAAACAAACCTTGTCGTCATCTTGATGGACAGCCACAAATCCAAGAAGAAGAGCAGATTTACCCTGTGCCCCGTAGTTTTTTATGAGCCAGTCTGAGGCGCGAGCGGTTTTGCTTTCTTGCTAGCGCTCGCCGCGCGTCTAACATTATATCTAAAATAACAAACTTCTTGAGCTGATGATAATAACCTGCGCTTGATTATTGACATGCTTTTGAAACCCGATCCTGTCAGACACTGACAAACGCGAGAGTGAAGCACGAAGAAACAAAGGAGAAGCCGGGAAAAAAAGGAGCACATTAAATACGGGCGAAATGTCTACTTTATGTAGTTCTTCTGTAGTTGGGAACATATCGGAGACTGTAAGGGGCTGTATGTGTTTATATATGTTCATTTATTTAGTTATTTAATATAATTACAGACGTTACAGTAGGCTGTTTTGCACTGTCTTTGATCTGCAGTTATAATCAACTCATGTTCATTGAAAAGTTAGTAATAAACATTTCTACACAAGTATTTATGTGTATGAAGCATCTGTTTTGTGAGAAGTGCTTCTCATATGATATGTGAACGACCCGTACAGCTTTATTGTAGAGATTTCCTCGAGCTAGAATGACGTCGACTGAAACTTTCTGTCATACACCACGCCCACCAAAAGGGTACCCTTGTTAGTGGAAACGCAAGCCTGATAAAGGTGACCCGTACCAAACCGAAACGTACCGTACCATACCAGTCAGTGGAAATGAGCCAATAGTGTCTGCTGCTCCTTCAATAGCTAACAGCCGACGAATTCCGCGTTGCAGTGTAGGTTATTGTTTTAAAAATCTGAAAAATGACAGGAACACACACAGCATTAGGTTGGCTATTCTGTGGTATTGTTGTAAAAATGAACTTTAAAAATGAACCGCAGCCGAATCGCCATCTGCCAGTGATCGTCATCTTCGCATCATGATCAGTCGCGTGATCCCGCGGCTCCGCTAGTGTGTGGAGGGAAAGCGTGTGCACATTTTACCGGAACTGGAAGTACATATTTGGTGATGTGCCGTACCGACGTCGATGCGATCAAACAAAAGATCTGAACCCAACTCAATTCATTTATTCGATTCTGAATCAACTATTTTTGCTAAAGAATCGTTTTAAACATGCTGCACTATAAGATTTAAACCTCAGCGGGATGTTTTATTCACTTAGAGCTGTGTTACACACTGCATGGAAGCTCATTTTCAAAAACCCATAATAGGGGCTCTTTAAAAACTCAAAACACGTCTTTCAACAGCAACAGTTGAATAGTATTATACTCTATGGAGTATAAACAGAAAATTATCAAGATATGCTTGCGATACTAATTACCAAGCATAACATAATTTTCTTGATAGATGAAAAAAATAAAACCAAACATTCCTCTCCCAAAATGGAAGCTCCCTAAACAATATGTGCAAGCCATGATTTGAAACACAGTCGTCACTTGAAAAAAAGTTGGATACTGTAAATCTATCTGGGATATTATCCTCAGATTTCCTGCTCTCATTATCACAGGCTTAGAGTAAAGCCTGAACATGCTGTAATTCATCCCAGATGAGTGTCGGTCAAAGCGACGGCTACAGGTTCAAGGGTCGGCGGGGGTCACAGAAAAGGGTTACAATTGTCCACAGGGGCCAGAGGTGACGGCAGCCACTTGAGTTACTCCCCACCCCATGATCACTTCAACAAGGAGTTTAGAGATTTTGACAAGTTTAACCGATAACTGATTTTAGAGCTGATCCTTATCAAAGCATTTTTATCAGAGCGTCAAACACACTTTCACCTTGTGTCATTCAGTTTAATTAAATCTGAGCTTCTGTTATCGTTTACGCACCCTTTTTCTTTCTTCCGTGGAACACAAAAGAGTAGATTAGTAGGATATGTTGTGCTTCCAAAATAAAAACAAAAGGCGTGTGGTGACCAAAAGTGCAACTTTACACTTTATATTTCAAGTTTCCTGAAGCCATTTAATAGCTTTAACTCTTTCCCCACCACAGTTTTCTTTAAGTTGCCAACCACCAGCAGCATTTTTGATTATTTTAACTTAAATTTGACCTACCTCAGTATATTTTTAGCTATAAATATGAGCATATTTTAGAGCAAAATAAATAACCAAGCCTCTGCTTTTAAACAAAAAATCTATTTTATTGTATCTTCGTGTACTCATGTTTTATCACTATTTGAATGCAGAGGTTTAATCAAAATACAAAGTTTTTGACAAAAAAAAAAAGAGGAAAATTACAAACCTGCATAACACAGACTAAAATTTCCTAACTCTAGCCCTAACCCTAACCTAGTTGAATTCATGTCACAAAGATATCTTATATGTACCTAATAAAGTGGCCGGTGAGAAATATTTTCGTATATTGGTGATCGACCATGAACTTTGATTTTAGATTTTTAGCTTACAAAACAGCTCAGGAATTTAAGGAAAATGGTGTGTTTTTCCGAGAGAGGCCCAGTTTGACTGCTGGAGAAACACTTTTTCCCTGAAGCATGGCTCTGAGCCCAGACTCGCTCCTCTGACACAGGGTATTATGTCAGCGTGTGGTTACAGTCTGTGTGTAGGGTGAACAGAGGTGTGTGTTGTTAAATGTGTCGATTGTGGAGAGTGCTTTAACTTGATGCTTGTATGCGTGTGTGTGTTCTAACATGTACACTACATTCAAAAAACTATTTTTGCTGCTTGTTCAAACTACTTATTTAAAATGAGCTGAAACAACACAATTCTTGAGTTTTTTTTACACAACTTAATTGTTTCACATTCAATCCACTTAAATTTGCAAAAAGAATTTCAACACAGGCTCAAAGTGAAAACATACCCCTGTATACATTTTTGGAGAGCACGAATTATGTAGCCAGAGTTACGTATGGCTGCATTTTGTCTTTAAAACGAACGCTACGGGGAGGTTTGACACTGCCAACGGCTTCTGTCTATTTTTGAGCTACCAGCTGCCCGCTTACCTCCATGACGGCTTTCATGCTGTTTGTCCAGTGGCTCGTCACATACGTCGGGGGACAAAGAGAGGAGTTGACGTGATGACGGGGTAAAGCAAAGAACTGTTTCAGAAATCAGGTAAAACAAAAAATAAAGGCAAAAAAAAAAATAAACAATTAAATAACAGGGTGAGAATGTGGTAGGATCTGAAAACGTGTTAAAAATCTGACCGCCGTGAGGGCTTTTCTTCTGGATTACTTTTGAAAACACTATCGGTTGGGTTTAGGGAAGGTGGTGGGCGGGTCAATCTGTGCTTTTGAAAACACTATCAGTTGGGTTTAGGCAAGGCAGTGGGCGGGTCAATCAGTGCTTTTGAAAACGCTATCAATTGGGTTTAGGCAAGGCAGTGGGCGGTTCAATCAGTGCTTTTGAAAACGCTATCAGTTGGGTTTAGGAAAGGCAGTGGGCGGGTCAATCAGTGCTTCTGAAAACGCTATCAGTTGGGTTTAGGCAGGGCAGTGGGCGGGTCAATCAGTGCTTTTAAAAAACAGTATCGGTTGGGTTTAGGGAAGGCAGTGGGCGGTTCAATCAGTGCTTTTGAAAACGCTATCAGTTGGGTTTAGGGAAGGCAGTGGGCGGGTCAATCAGTGCTTCTGAAAACGCTATCAGTTGGGTTTAGGGAAGGCAGTGGGTGGGTCAATCAGTGCTTCTGAAAACGCTATCAGTTGGGTTTAGGCAGGGCAGTGGGCGGGTCAATCAGTGCTTTTGAAAACAGTATCGGTTGGGTTTAGGGAAGGCGGTGGGCGGGTCAATCTGTGTTTTTGAAAACACTACTGGTTGGGTTTAGGGAAGGCGGTGAGTGGGTCAATCTGTGTTTTTGAAAACAGTACCAGTTGGGTTTAGGGAAGGCAGTGGGCGGGTCAATCAGTGCTTTTGAAAACACTATTGGTTGGGTTTAGGAAAGGCGATGGGTGGGTCCATCGCTGCTTTTGAAAACACTATTGGTTGGGTTTAGGAAAGGCGATGGGTGGGTCAATCGGTGCTTTTGAAAACACTATTGGTTGGGTTTACGTATCAATCATGAGTCTGAGTTGAACAATTTGGTTAACTTAATCAACTTGAGTTTGGACATCATGAAGGAATTGTGTGGAGCCCAGCATATTTTACAGTGTGCCATACTGAAGTTTGTGAAAGGAATTAATATTTTTATTCAGCAAAGATGTTTTCAATTGAGCAAAAGTGATATTAAAGGTATTTCTAATATGAAGGATTTCAGTTTTAAACAATGCTGTTCTAAAGATCTTGACGAAATGAATAAACAAAAATAATATGCAATGCATTCTTTTTTCAGCATTGATGATATTAAGAATGTTTCTCGTATCCTATTAGAATGATTTCTAATATACATTATAAAGTGAAAAAACAAAGTTAGGTGCCAAACAAATTGAATTAGGTACCAAAACTGAATTAGTTGCTTACAGACTCTTTTGGAGAATGTTCTCCTGCTTGGAAGTGTGTGTGTGTGTTTGGTGTGTATGATGAATGTAAAGTGTGTTTGGCTGCTATGAAGATGTGAGACTGGGGACAGTCTGATGAATGAGCTTTGGACTAGAATGACATGTGGAAACCAGATGGTGGAGAGAGAGAAAATCTATGAGATGAGGAGTGAGGAACAAATAGAAAAATGAAAAAGAAAATTACTTTTGACAACAATGTAGTTAAGTGCTATACAGGAAAGACATTCTATGAACTAAATTGTAATATTTTCTGCAAATAATTTTGTTTCTCTTTGCAAAAAACACTGCCAAGTTGCCATGGTATTTTGGGTGGTCACCAGGGTCTAGTTATGTGGTCATTATGTTGTTTTGGCTGCATTACTACAGTATTCTAGGTGGTTGCTATTGCATGCAGTTTTAATGCATTATTATGCTGTTGCTATGTGTGGTTACTAATTTGTTTTGGATGGTTTGAGCCATGTTATGTTAGTGTATTACTATAGGGTTTCTTTTGAGCATTTTTAATGATTATTCACAGTTGATTAGGCATTCTTTGCCTATTTAGAAACTGAAGATATATGCAAATGATTTATATGACATACAAGTTCATATTTAGATTTAACATATATAAAAAGTTATTTGTGCAAAATACACTCACTGGCCACTTTATTTGGTTCACTGCTCGTTAATGAAAATTTGTAAGCAGCCAATCACATGCTGCAGTTCAAACAGAGCATCAGAATGGGGAAGAAAGGTGATTTAAGTGACGTGGCATGGTTGTTGGAGCCAAACGGGCTGAACTGAGTATTTCAGAAACTTTTGATCTACTGGGTGTATATTTCAAAGTATTGCAAAATGGCCATTTATATGTGTTTTTTTCAACCACTAGAATTAAATATGTTAGTTTACTGTAATGTTTGTACATCTCTTTTATAGTTTCTACCGTATTTTTAACAGTAATAATTCTGGCAATCACAGCTGCCAGTTTTTTACTGTGAATTTGACAGATTTTTTACAGAATATGTGCAAATGCATAAGCAATAAATTTATATATGTTCATTCATTTTCCTTCGGCTTGGTCCCTTATTTATGAGGGGTCGCCACAGCGGAATGAACCGCCTTCTATTATAGCATATATTTTACTCCAGCTGCAAAACAGGCCTGGGAAACACCCATACACTCTTGCACTCACACACACTCATACACTACGGCCAATTTAGTTAATCTAATTCACGTATAGCGTGTGTTTTTGGACTGTGGGAAAAACCGGAGCACATGGAGGAAACCCACGCCAACACAGGGAGAACATGCAAACTCCACACAGAAATGCCAACTGACTCAGCCAGAACTCGAACCAGCAATCTTCTTGCTGTGAGGCAAGTGAGTGCTAACCACTGAGCCACTATTCTAAACTGTAGAAATAAACACAAGAGGCTTTTTTGCCTGCAAAAGAGCAGCATGCTTTTGTTTGAGTGATGCGTGTGTGTGTGTGTGTGTGTGTGTGTGTGTGTGTGCGTGTGTGTGTGTGTGTGTATGTGTCTTTTCCTTGAGTCTGTTTATGCACACTCTTACTGGAGGACTGCCCGGCCTTCACATGCCTGCCAAAGGAGTGTTGTGAGGGAGTCAGGTCAAGCACACACTCACACACACTCGTACACACATAGATTATGACTTCCCTCCACCTGGCTTGGCTGTTTGTGAAAGAGCCGCTGTGGTAAATGTTTGGGTTTGGTCCTTGGATGAAGGTTGTGCTGGGGTTTCTCCAGAACTGGGCCGCCTGTCTGACCTTGAGGTCTGGTACACATCACACACCGGAAACAGAAACCACTTTAAAACATGCAGGAAACCAGATCTGGATGTTTTACACTTACACACTTATTCACACACACACTCCCTCACATGTGCGCACTCGCTCTCTCTCAAACACACACTCACACACACACTCAAACAATACATACTCACACACACACACACACACACACACACACACACACACACACACACACACACACACGCTATTACACATTCACACACATACTCGCACACAAAACACATACACACTTACAGACAAAACGCACACACACACACACACACACACACAAACATCCTACACACACACTCTCAAACACATAACTCGTATTCAGCCACACAAGCAGACACTCTCACACACAGATACACACTCCCTCACGCATACACACTCAAACAATACATACACACACATACAGTCACACACATACACATACAAATGCACTTTCACACATGCACACACTTTTTTCTCTCACTCACTCATACACGCACACGCACACACACACACACACACACACACACACACACACACACACACACACACACACACACACACATTTTCCATTGCCAGGACCCCAGTCGATAGTGCTGACAGACCATCGGACATCTCTCTTAAACAACACACACACACACACACTTCACCATACATTCGCTCCTCACTATAATCTCCTTCCAAGTGAAATCAGTCTTCATTTAGGGTTTTATCCGAGCAGAGCACAATCCGTCTGTAACCCAAGGACTGAAGTCTACCCAAGATCCTCTGTCTTTCTTTGCTTTCTCTCATTTGGACGTGCAGATAATGAGCAAACACAAATGAGCGTCCATTCATCTCCACGCAGGCCGAGGAAGCCGTCTTATTCATTACACTTCCAGCTGAGCCCCGAAACAACACGTCACAATCCCTCTCTCAGCCAGATAATGAGCCGCCTGTGTGTGTTTACTCTCTGATTAATCACAGTAATTATTTTAACGGCCCTTTTTTCAGCGTGCCAGAATATCTGTTGATACCTCGCGCTCGTTTTTCACCTCTGCGAGGAAGACAAAACAGTGAGCCTTATGGGAGAGGAAACTAGGATTTTCACATGTTACGAAGGTGTCGGCTAAACTGAGAGGAAGACCACGCTGAGGGAAATACTGCAGTTCATTCATAGCTCATGACTAGACCCACATGAAATCTGCGCGCTCAGAATTTTGCAGATTTTCTGCAGATTTTTAGCCCATGATTATTTCCGTTTATTTACTAGTGTAACTGTATGTAAATCTATATTTATTCAGTTTTTAAATTAATTACAGTAATATTATTGACTAATATGAAAAATGTTCATATGATTTATTTACAATACAGTTTGTACAGTAATATGTTCTGTCTTTTAGTAGAGATATTATATGAGAGACTTGGTTGGTTTACCAAATAAAGTGAATCTAATTGGATTTGCATTTTAAAAATTAAATAAAAGTTTAAAAAGGTATCATTTTTTATTTCATATATTAAGGTTTTAGTTATGATACTTTATTTAGTTATGATAGTTCCGCAGAAATCCTCAGATTTTCAGCAAAATTCTTTGCAGAAATAGCCAAAAATGTCCGCAGATTCCATCTGGGCCTTCTCATGACTTTTAATTTACAGTTTTTTACAGACGCTAGGAAACATTTCTCAATACTTCGGTCACTTTTGCAAAACTCTTGACACAGTGAGCACAACAGAAGTCTGTGTGGGCTAAACTAAGGATCAATTCTCCTTGTTTTGGTACAAAATGCATTCAGTGACTACATCTCTCAAATTTCATCAATTCTTTTCTCACTCAGACACAACAACTGCCAAAAATCTGTGTCCGTACAGGACATTTTGCAAGTGCTTATATGTGAAGTTTTCAAACTAATTTCGAGAGGAGCACGTGATATGATTGACCGCAGCTGGCCACTCATTTACATTCACTAGTTAGCCAATCAGATTAACCCCAACTCACTATAAGTAGCCTAGCTAGAACTACTCTCTTATCTTCGTTTTCCGAAGAAACTAACGACAAGTCCGCTCCAGCTCTTCCGAAAGCTACTCACGGACAAAACAACCTCCTATTTTCAATCATCATCATCATCATCATCATCATCATATCGTCGTCAACTACAACGAAAACAACAACGGAGGCGGCGGAGATCACAACAGCGCAGCAACGGGCAAGAAAGTAAGCTCCGCGCTCCCTGAAACATCAGCCCCATCTCAACAACACCCAGCTCAGCCTGGAAGTCTGCCCGAGACTGAGGCTCCAGTAAGAGGCCAAAGGCCTAGCTACTCCAGCCAGAGCACAATGTTTTATTCAATCCTCTATCTCCCGCTACTTCAAACCGCCACGTACCTTCTCCAGCGTCATCACACGTCTCTCGTATCCAACAAACGACAGTCACAGAACTCCTCCAAACTCCTAGACGCCGGAACCACACATTCCATACTGCTGCAATAAACCTGAAAAGACCTTACGAATCCACGTCTTCGCTGACTCCGCCCCCCTAGGACATTACAACCACACGCTCCTGCTACGCTCCCTAAACACTGCGTACTACAGCCCACGAACACTGCGCCACCCCGGGCCACCAGAGAAAGCCCTAAAGCAATCTCGGAATCTCCCGGACAATAACGCAACTCTTCTAGCCTGCAGCTCCCCAATCCAGTACAAACTCCAGCCCTCCTCTTCCAGCAATCCTTACCACTCTAAACCCAGCCTTCCCTCCTCTCACACTTGCTACTACTGCGGCGACAGGCACGCCGTCAGCCAAGTCTAAAGAAAACAAATTACTTGTCAACATTTTGAATCTTTATACTGATTTACGTTTGCACCCTGACCTAATTTTTCTGAATTTCTCATTCCAGGTCTGTATAACGGATCCAAGCCCGGTATCTTGGTGCTCCCTTCCCAGCCCTCCACCAACGCTGAACCAGAAATCACAGAGCTATTATAGAAAAAGAGATCGACAATAAATTCATGTTCGATCCCCTCATTCTTGCTGCTTCGTCAAGCACATTCACATTAGCCTACTGAAATGTGCATTAGAACGTTTCTAAAAACGTCTAATAACGGATCTTTCATCTTCTCATAATTCCGCCTTTTTCAGCATTATTCATCACGCCGAACAAAGATGCCCTAAAGAGATTTCTTGGTTTGTGGCGTGATATTTAATTAATCTAGTCTGCTGCAAAGCTTCGCAATCGACATCACCCCCGCCTTTTAAGTAATTCCATTAAACCCTGATCTCTGGTATCTCCGATTTCTGGCATTAATCAGGCATCACAATTCTACTTCGCAGTCTGTCTATCATTCGGACGCAAAAGTAACCACATTTCAGAAACAATTTGCGGGATTCTCGCCAATAACTACGGCGTTCGCACGTAGTTCATCTACTAGACGTTTACACGTATCCCTGAGATATAAGTTCTAAAGATATAATATATCTGAAGATATAAGAAAACTTAGTGACAAGTCTTTCTAATATTGGCATTTCCATCGTGGAAGAACCTCCGGCTCAAGCACTTCTATAAAATTCCTAAGCATCAATTTGGATTCGCAGAATTGCATACATACATGCCTAAATAAATCGACTGAAATTTAGTTCCCTTATATATTCTTGAAGAGAAAAGATCGCGCTAAGCACAAACTGTCTATCTTAGGACATCAAAACTCACACGCGCATTATCCTGCAGGGACGCCTTTTGTCACGCACCTCCAACTCGCAGCATCAGTCCCCGGATTAGATGAGAATATATCTATATCCGATCTCGGCCATATCAACTCCGCTCAGCGCGGCGACGGGGTGCGCACATGACAGGGGGAAGGCTAATGCACACCAGACACGCAAATTCATATGTAATTTAAACTAAACTATTTACATAGCGCTCCGTGGCGCGGCAGAATACAAATAGAGTCCTGAATTGTGTCCAAGCACTGCGGACAGCCCCCGACGCGCACCCTGATAGAACATATGTTTTGAATTCTAAATGCATGGCGCAACGCAGCACGTCACCGAACAGCGCTTAATGCGTGCGACCGGCTTATGCTTTCCTTCCTAAGCGCTGGAATTGCTGCCCACTCATTTATAAACGATCCAATTTCATCCTCAGTACATATCTTTAATACACAGACGCCGCCCCCGGCGTAGGCTTAGAGGGATGTTATCAGGACTGCCGACGCGCTACCAACGGACCATATCGCGGAGAAATTAATAGTCCGCCTCCAAAATTCTCATTTACCGTTACAATGAAGCCGCTGTCCACTGCACTAACAAAAGGCGTTATCATTATCATGCTTAAATTCATATACAACTCTTCATTTGGACTTCAGAAAAAAAAAAAAAAAAAAAAAAAAAAAAAAATTTATAACTGTTGTACATGTTCCTAATTATATAAGGAAATTGCTGATTCCCTTTCTTGCTTTTGTTTCTAGAAACTGGTACCAGAAGCAGAGCCGCACCTGACCTCATCCCTCCTTTGAAGATGACATTCCCACATACATGATTTGCATCAACACCTATAAATATATTTTAGGAAGTAACCCCAGAATATCTCAATAGTTCCTCCCTACAGAACACATCCAAACATTTCATTCCCCACATAACACTTCATTCCCGTTTGCCCCCGCAAACAATCAGTCTATTCATCACATACTTGCATTCACACAAACTATGATTCTATTGCTAATTCACAAACCGGCCTTCTTATTAAAGGCTTCCCACCCTCCCAGACATCAGACTGCCCATCTCGCCCTACATACTCTCCAACGCATTTCCACACTCAGAAAGGATACCTATCCTTGCATACAGACCACACTCTAGATGCAATGTTTATTCTTGTGTTTTTCTAGTTTCTCAGATGTTGTGAAATTACAGTAACATCTAATTTGATCCGTACATCCACCCCACCATCACAGATCTAACTTTGATTGACGAGGAAACTATCAATCATGATAAACAGATCAATCCAGAAAAGGACAATGCATCTACATATTCAATATTCCCTCCCCCACAAGCCATTCCAAACACTCCTAGCATACATACACTATAGGAAATGCTAAGCTTAAGTCCCCCAGCCCCCCTTTTTTCACACACCATCCAGTGACACGCCTTGGTTTCAAGAACACATTAAAGCAGTCCTCCACCATTCAGGCTTCCCACCAGATTCATACTCCAGTCAGATTTGGAGCCGCCACCACAGTTGCACATAAAGGGCTATCTCAACAACACATACAAACAATAGGAAGGTGGTCTTCCGATACCTTCAAATCTTACATTCCACTCAGCCACAGTCATCTAAACAAAGGACCCTCACCAGCAGACACCTTAAACCTAGCGGCCAAAGGCACGAGCCTAATCCAGGGATAAGACAAGACACAGCATCCCGGCTCCCAGAGGGCGGAGGAGCTACTCAGCCACCCAAGGGCGCGGGCACGACCCAGCCACCTAACCCTGCTTTCTTCCTTCTGGCTCTGAGTCGCACTCAGCTTTCTCTCCCTATTCACTCACCCAACTCCAGCAGGAGTTTTTCCCGCCCAGGCACCCCCTGTCACCCCGCCCCCCCCCTGGCCGCTGCCACAGAAGTCTTCACCACCCCTCCACCTTTCCCTGACTTCTGTAGGACCCTGCCCCCCCCATGGTTCTGACTCCCGCAGGAGTGTTACCCCGAGCTTCGGTTCCCGCAGGAATCATCTCACAGCCCCTCCCCCAACCCTAGCTTTTACATATTATAAGTCATTTTAACAATGACATATAATATTGCCTTTTATTTTTCTCTCTGTTTTGATTTTATTTATATAAATTCATATTTATATGCACCCACGCATATAAATATTAATTTATATATAGCGCTGCCACCATCACGCTCTGTTCCCGCAGGAACATCCCCAGAGCACCAATTCTGCCCGTCACCCTCCAGCAGGAGTCTTCACCTCCCCCTCATCTCTCCCGACTCCTACTGGAGCTGGCCAAAATAGCTCAACCAACCCCGAGCTGTGACACGAGCACGAGTCACGTCACCGACCCTCCCCGGCCCTAGCTTATTTTATTTTCTTATACATTTATTTTACACATTTACCTTTCATTTATTTTATTTAATTTATATATATGTATATATATATGCACCCTCGCATATAAATATACATTTATATATAGTGCCGTCACCCTCAAGCTCTAACTCCCGCAGGAGTGGTCCCGAGCATCGACCCCCGCAGGGGTCATCGCCCAACTGCCATTCACCCTTCAGCTGGGGCATTCACCTGCCCTTCCTCTTCCCGACTCCAGCTGGAGATGGCAAATACAGCTCTATCTCCCGCAGGAGTGTCCAGGAGCTTCGACTCCCGCAGGAGTCCAAAAAAATCGCCCCCCCCAAGGCACTAGATTACCCCATTATATATTTATATATCTATATATTTTCATATATACATATATATTTATATATAGCGCTGCCACCTCCCAGCTCTATCTCCGCAAGGAGTGTTCCTTGAGCAATTCACTCCTTTGGAGTCCATGCCCCACCCCAGCCCCCTTCACCCCCACTATCCAGCTGGAGTCCTCACTTGCCCTTCCCCATTTTTACTACCCCAGCAGGATTCCTGTCCACCCCATGGCTCTAACCCCCGCAGGGGTCTCCCAGAGTCTATACTCCCGCAGGAGTATTCATAGCCCACGCCAACCCTGCTCGGGCTCCCGCAGGAGTCTGTATCACCCTTTGCTCCCACAGGAGCCCCCTTTACCTTTCCTTCTGAAAAACCACTATATCCAGCAGCCGGATATAGCCATCCAAGCCTTTTGGGGAGTTTCTTCGAATACACGGCTGCTGTCCCGAGTCTCCTGCATTTTGGGGAGCTCTCGAGAACCACCTGATCTCGTACTCCCCGCATATGCTCTATGGACCAGGCGGGAGCCCTGGGCTCACCTATCTCCGAGCTCAGGGTTCTCTCCCGGGACAGCATGCCAAACCTGCTAACAGTTGTCAAACAATATCTAAGTGTGAACTCTTGAAGTGAAGTTTTCAAACTAATTTCGAGAGGAGCACGTGATATGATTGACCGCAGCTGGCCACTCATTTACATTCACTAGTTAGCCAATCAGATTAACCCCAACTCACTATAAGTAGCCTAGCTAGAACTACTCTCTTATCTTCGTTTTCCGAAGAAACCCCCCATCCACCCCTTCTCCTCCTTTTCTTCCTCTTACCACGGGGAGCTCTCGAGAACCACCTGATCTCGTACTCCCCGCATATGCTCTATGGACCAGGCGGGAGCCCTGGGCTCACCTATCTCCGAGCTCAGGGTTCTCTCCCGGGACAGCATGCCAAACCTGCTAACAGTTGTCAAACAATATCTAAGTGTGAACTCTTGAAACTGTTTTCAAAATTGTTCAACTGTTCAAAACAATAACATCAAGCAAAACTGAATAAGACAGCAAAATTCAACAGCAATATTGGATTAAAACATATTTCACATCTAAAAATGCAGTTTAACCAGCCAGATTAGCATCATTATTGTATCTGTATCAGTGGATGGTGTGTATACAAATACTTGTATTTTAGAATTACAAAAAAATAAAATAAACAGCATAAAATATTGGGGAATTCTGCATCATGTCTGATTCATTCCAGTAACATATATTGCAGTTATAAACAGAGATGTGTCCTCGTTTTACTCAAGAAAACACTGTAATGCTACATGTTGTTAGTGTTTTTAGCTCATTGTTTTGTGGGTGACAAAGTGTTTGTCTGCTGTCAATCTTTGCTAGTGTTCTGGAAGAATGAGTTTACTTGAGGCCTGAATAAAGTGTTTTAGTAGTTTAGTAGTGCATTTTGAATGTGAAATGAACAGTTTTGGAGAATTGTGTGAAGAGTTTTGCAAAAGTGACCTAAGTATTGTGAAATATGTCCTAGCGTCTGTAAAAAACTGTAAATATCTATTTATGCAACCCAGGCTCATTCTGAAAATGTACCACTATACATTTCTGGAGAGCAGCAAATACATCTCAGGAGGTACGTGTTTTTGCATTTTTGTTTTGATGCTGCCGTGTACACTTTTTGAGATCTCAAATATCTCTCTCGAGTGCCATTTGCACCTGCTGTTCTTGCATAAATCCACCAGAGACTGACTGATCAACTGACCCACCCTCCTCCTTCCCTAAACCCAACCAATAGTGTTTTTAAAGCACCAATTGACCAGCCCTCTGCCTTCCCTAAACCAGACCGACAGTTTGAAAAAGCAATCCAGAAAAAGAAAAGCCCTCGCCTGATTTGTACCATGTTTTCAGATTTTACCACATTCTCACCCTGTTATATACTTTAGTTTATTTTAATGCTTTTTTCTTACCAGCTTTCTGGAACCGTTCTTCGCCAGACTCAAACCCTGTTGTCGCGATAAACTCCTTTCTGCATCTCAAGTCTGCCAACGCACATGGTGACAACTAGACAAACTGGTAACAGCAGAAAAGCCGTCTATATGGAGGTAAGCGGTCAGCTGATAAGCGCGAAAAGGAAAGGCGTCACACCGCCCCGTAGGATACCGCCACTTTCATTTTGAGGTATAATGTACATAATGTAGTACAATAAAATATTATTTAACATAAATATATATTGTCTGACCTAAACAGTCATCTAAACTTAAATCAACCAAACAGACTAAAATATTAAGTATAAAGTTAAAAATTGCATAACTTCAATTAGTAACACTTTTTTTTGATGGTCCATTTGAGTATTAGTAGACTGTCTGCTAAATATCTGTTGATACTGCTCCTTCAACAGACGTATAACTGACTAGAAGAAACTTTGCAATTCCATGTCAACTTACACTAACCCTAACCCCAACCCCAGCCTAACAGTCTACTTATAATCTAATGAGAGTTAGTTGCAATGTAACTTAAATTTAACAAACAGGCCATCAAAATAAAGTGACCCTTCAATTTAATTGAAACCTGACTAACTTTTTAAAATAAGTTAGAGTAACAAAAACATTTGTCATCATGTCCTTTTGTCATATCATTTTACAGTGTAATTTCTTTAAAATAAATTACAAAACAAAACAATTTATCCTGCTTCAATGTTTGTGCTTCAGTGCTGGATTTGAATGCACATCTTTAGAAATCAAACAACCTTAGTTATTAGGTCTCATAAATATGACTTCAAATGAAAGGAAAAACACCCACTTCTCAGGTCTCAGGTAAGACTTCAATTTAAGGCCCAGATGGGGGTTTGGTCTGCGTCTGCCCCTGTATTCAGTTACCTATAGGTGCTTCCTTTGTGTGAGTCTGGTGTACCTGAGCTACTATACAGATGGCCGTACTGAAGGACAAGTGAACATACGTTTCATTTAAAGCTAAATAACCTCTCAACAACCTGCACTCCTCTAATGTAACCAACTGGAGAGCTAATGCTTGTGCTTCTACATTCAGAGTGAAGTTCAACCCTGCTGACGATGCAAAATGCTGCATTTCACAATCTGTTTACAGAACCCAAAACCTAAAATCTTGGCAACTAGTAAATGGTTATAGCGGTGTGTGTTAGACTAATGAGGCATACAGAAACAGGGCATTTGGCACCATGCTGGAGCACACTAATTAGGTTCTCAGATTACAAGCGAGTTACTGGATCTGCACCAGTGACCTTCGCTAAAACATGCACGCGCACAAACACACAAGTTCTTCTGCTGTTTTTTTGTGGGTCATAAATACACATCCATGCACACTAGTACATTTATACACAAGTGGCATCATGCACATGCATATTTAATGATATTAAAAAAAATGCTGCAGCTGCTATTTCATCTCTCAAAAGGCTTCGAGCACAGAGTGTGTGAATGTGATGCTGAGATTACACAGACTTCGGCGCAGAACCAATGGATCACATGCTACATATGCAGATGAGTCAGCAGAGTTTTAGACAAAACTGTAGCTATATAAAAATGTACAAATATAGCTTATTTATAAATATATAAACAGCTTATTAAATATGTTTGAAAATATTCTCTTCATATTAAAAGTCAAAACATTTTAAGCCTCAGTACAAAGTAAATGATAATTAACTTTATTAATAATAATAATAATAATAATAATAATAATAATAATAATAATAACAATAATAACAATAATAACAACAACAACAACAACAACAACAACAACAACAATAATAACAACAACAAAAATGACGGCAATAATATTAATAATAATGGTAATATAATAATAATAATAATAATAATAATAATAATAAAATAATAATAACAACAACAACGATAATAATATTAATAATAATGCTAATAATAATAATAATAATAATAATAATAATAATAATAATGCAATAATAATAATAAAAAACAAAAAACAATAATAATAATAATAATAATAATAATAATAACAACAATAATGGCAATAATATTTATAATAATGCTAATAATAATAAAATAATGCAATAATAATAATAATAATAATATTATTATTATTATTAATAATAATAATAATAATAATAATTATGGTAATAATAATAAAAATAATATTAATATTAATAATAATAATAATAAAATAATAATATTAACAACAATAACGGCAATAATATTAATAATAATGCTAATAATAATAATAATAATGGCAATAATAATAATAATAATAATAATAATAATAATAATAATAATAATAATAATAATAATAATAATAATGGTATGATCCCCGAAGTGTCCAGCTGTTCGGCTTGACTGCTCCGTTTTCAACTCCGCCCCTGCTTGCGCTCGGCTAATCTCATTGATCACCGGCTAAAGCCATGGTTCAAATCGAACACACCCATTGGTCTTTTAGGGGCGAGTCTGGCATCTGTTAGGGCGGGGCTATCCCTCATTTAGAGCGGAGCTATTAGTCTTTTACATGGGGCTTTTAGTCATTAAAGTGTGGTCTCATTAGTGCGGGTCTTGTTTCTGCCCTGCCTTCAGCGGGACGCAAGGGTTCGAACAAATATGATATGATTCCTTTTGTAAAATTGGGCTTCTCGTTCTCGTTATCATTGGCCATCTGAAATGATTCTGCACCAGAGGCTTCGACTGTGATTTTGATGAACAGTAAAATCCACAAACTGTCATTCAAATCTTTCTACATGTTGTTAGCCATCTTTCAATGATCCAATCAGTTGCCAAAGGATGAAATCAAGCACCATCCTACATTGTTTTCTCACTTCTGAAGTATTTTTAATTGGAAAGGACAATCTTAACTTCTGTTTCATGCAGACTTTAAATCAGATTTTCTATTTCTCTTTTTTAAGATCTACACCAAAAAGGAAAGTACAATTTAAGTAAGTTTACCTTTGTATGTTTATAATGGGTATACAATTCAATAAATGTATGTGCGCACACACACACACACACACACGCACACACACACACACACACACACACACACACACACACACACACACTGATTGACCCAGAAACCCTTCAATAACATTTCTAACATTTCCTCCTCCACAGCCTGGCAAACTCTATTGTGTTTTAATCATGGATCGTTTCTATTGACTCACTAATAGCCGTCACGCTGGGTTAAAGCATGCAGTCTGAATGTTTACAAGCATGTTAACAGTGCCAGACATATAAAAGAAGCTAATCGTGGTGCAGGAGGAGTACTTACTTACTGTTCGGAAATAAAAGAAGAGGCCATCAATCAGATATTTGACCTCTTGTTAATAACAGAGAGAAAAAATAATGACAACAAGGCTTTATGTTGAGAACTGAACAGCCATTATTGAAAACATGTGGTCAAATAATGATGGGCAACTGGTTAATGATGCACATGCTTGGAGACTGAAACGAGTCAAGGCAAATTTGATTGTCAATCTAACACAAGGACATGTTCATTCAATGGACAACGACTCCATTTTAATATTAGACAATTGGATGAGTTAAATGAGTACTGTATGAGACACTGTGATATCAGACAACACTAACAGTACATACAGAGTACAAGCACGGGACATTACTGGACACAATAAAGAGCATGACCCATTATACAGAGGACACTGAGAGACTCATTTAACAAATACCAGTGTATGCACAATAACAGATACAGTTGAAGTCAGAATTATTAGCCCCCCTTTGAATTTTTTTCTTTTTTAAATATTTCCTAAATGATGTTGAACAGAGCAAGGAAATTTTCACAGTATGTCTGATAATATTTTTTCTTCTGGAGAAATTCTTAATTGTTTTATTTCGGCTAAAATAAAAGCAGTTTTAATTTTTTTAAAAACATTTTAAGGTCAAAATTATTAGCCCCTTTAAGCTATATTTTCCGATAGTCTACAGAACAAACCATCATTATACAATAACTTGCCTAATTACCCTAACCTGCCAAGTTAACCTATTTAACCCTGTTAAGCCTTTAAATGTCACTTTAAGCTGTATAGAAGTGTCTTAAAATATCTAGTCAAATATTATTTACGGTCATCATGGCAAAGATAAAATAAATCAGTTATTAGAAATGAGTTATTAAAACTATTGTGTTTAGAAATGTTGGAAAAAAATCTTCTCTCTGTTAAACAGAAACAGGGGGGCTAATAATACAGGGGGCTAATAATTCTGACTTCAACTGTATGTGTCATTAGGATTGACAGCTCTAGAACTGAAAAAAACTATTTGCATATATATATATATATATATATATATATATATATATATATATATATATATATATATATATATATATGTGTGTGTGTGTGTGTGTGTGTGTGTGTGTGTGTGTGTGTGTGTGTGTATGTATGTATGTATGTATGTATATATATAAATAAATATATACAAATAAAAAAATATCGCAATGCTAGATCTTTCCAATATCGAGCAGCCCTATATAACACTATACAAAAAAGTAGAAACCATTAATAACTATTACAAATCCACATGTGTTGTGGTGTTTGAGCTCGGTTTCTTAGCTTCTTATCTCATAGCTCCTCCAGGAAAACTCCATGCCATCAAACACATCTGCTTTTCCAATCACCATCCTTCCTGCATATTTATTAAATGGGTCTGGAGATCTGGAATGAGCACAACGTTTGGAGTTTCCTGTGAAAGTGGAAACCCCTAAACTCATGTGCAGATATGTCTTTTGTTTTCTGATATGCTTCATAGAAAGGTATGTGACCAGACCTGTGAACCAGCACACATTTATGCCTGATAAAGTATTATTCTCATTTTATAGGTGTGTTTACACACACACACACATAAAATGAAGACAACTTTGTAAAAATGATCCCTGCTTACATGGATCCACAAAAAGGACTCAAAAAAATGTATATACAGCAACTGACGCTATTGCGGTGTCGTTAATCTAAAGTAATCTCCCCAGCGGTTGCAATCCAATGGAAAAAAAGGCTTTTTAATGTTGTTTTTTTAACCTAACTTTTTTATTTAGCTAATTACGGATAAAATATGGTTATTCTAGTAGTTAATAAAATGTTTTTTTATTTTTGTAAATGCGGCGTCATGAGCCACGACTGGGTCAGTTGGCATTTCTGTGTGGCCATAGTGGCCGTAGTTTATGAGTGTGTATGGATGTTTCCCAGTGCAGCTGGATAGGCATCCGCTGTGTAAAACATATGCTGGATAAGTTGGCGGTTCATTCCACTGTGGTGACCCCTGATTAATAAAGGGACTAAGCCAAAATGAAAATGAATGAATTTTTGTAAATCACTAAGCGACCCACCCGCACTATTGTGCGCCCCTCAAAGGGTCCCAACTCTAACTTTGGGAACCACTGCTATAGTGCACAATAATACTTGTCAACCCTCCTGTTTTTTGCCGGGATTCTCCAGTGTTTTACCATTCTAACCCGCTATCATCCCGTTTAAGTATTTTCCCGTATTTCTCCTGTATTTTTAATCTATGAAAAGTGAAAGTAGCATCAAAAGCTGATCTCAAATGTCACATAAATTGCGAGAGCTGTTCAAGAGAATTAAGCTTTCGCTTTATTTTGGCTTGAAAGCACATAGAAATGAATATTAAATCGGCCGCATTCACTTCATTTCCATTAAAGCTGTGCATCGACTGTTGTCCTTCATATGCAGCCTCTGAATCAGTCCATTCATTGTGCTGACTGACCGACGCGCTCCATAGTGATAAACACAATGTCCCCGGATCAGCAATTTGAAGAGGAGCGAAAGTGGACACTTTTGGATTTGGGTGTGTTTTTAAACAGACACATACACTTATTAATATGTAAACATGTCCGTCCTGGTGTGTTTTATTTTAAACACAAATAATTTTGTCTTAAATGAGCATAAACAGTTACGAAAGTAATCGAATGCTTTCATTATAGATCTGTGTATTCTTAAAGTGAAGCTCTGTTATCAAACATAACAGTGGATCAAAATGAGAGATTAGCTGCTCTTCACAAAATAACTAAAGTAACTTTAATCAGAATTAAATAAAGTGAATAAAAAGTAAACAAGATTTTAAGACTTAATTTCATTCCTGTAGAGGTCATTTAATAAGATAAACCTTTTATTTAAAATTTCCAAATGTTTTCTATCTATCATTTTACCTATCATTTTACTTTGGCTTAGTCTTTTTATTCATCAGGGGTCGCCACAGCAGAATGAACCGCCAACTGATCCAGCATATGTTTTACACAGCGGATGGCTGCAACCCAGTACTGGGAAACATCCATACAACTCTCACATGCACAAACATACACTACGGCTAATTTAGTTTATTCAATTCACCTGTAGCGCATGTCTTTGAACTGTGGGGTAAACCTGAGCACCTGGAGGAAACCCACATGAACACGGGGAGAACATGCAAACTCCACACAGTAATGCCAACTGAGCTAGGACTCGAACCAGCGACGTTTTTGCTGTGAGGTGTCAGTGCTAACCACTGAGCCACGGTGTCGCCCCTGTATGCTATCATGTAAAGCTAATTACCACCCCATATGGGTAATAGTAGTTTTGTTTCAACTAGGCTTATATACAATACAATTAAACTGCTCTGAATGAACAAGGGGTTGCATATCCTTTATTTTTATATCTCAATGTTAACAGGTATGCCGCCATTATGTTTTGCTTGTCAACTACAGACATCCCAGCCTGCAAAAACTCATTTCAGAGAGGTGCAAGGCCACCATTTTCAAATGTATCTCTGGGATTCAGATACAAAAGATAAAAAGGTTTCATTCTTGCTGAATGTGTCTTTGTGTGGACGGGGCCTTAAGTCATTTTGGATTAAAGCATCTGCAAATGATTGAATGTAATGGAATAGCCGAAATGCACAAAAAGAAAACTGTCATGCGAATGCCCCCCGAGTCTGGTGTCAGGTCAGCTCCACATGTTGCTGACGGGTGTCAGATTTTTCAGGTGACCCGTGAAGGCGGGCGACTGTGGCTTCACCCCAGGCCTCAGCGGCTCTAATGGGGCATCCTGTGGGGAAACTGACCTCAGGAACGCCGGAGTAGCAGTTTTCAGAGCTCCTGCAGCAGACAGGGAGGCTTTGTTGGGGCTTTTGAAAGTGAAGGGCCATTTCCTGCCTTCACAGGAAGAAGTCATATTGAAAACAGATTTGTCGGTGCCTGTGATCCAGACTTCAGTGCTAATCACTAAAGTGGGATAGAGAGAAGACAGGGGAGGACGGGGAGGTTTTGAAGCTCATCCGCTTCACTTCAGCTTTTATCTGTTAGATTTAATGATGTCAAAGATTAACAGATGATTGATTATTTGTTGATGATCCTTTAAATCAATAAATCATAAATAAATAAGTCATAAATGTGCACAGTTTTGAGGAGTTTGTTCTCTCAACAACTACCGCATATATGAAGGTAAAATAAAGTGAAGGCACATGTGAGTTTGTTACAAACATAGTAGACTAATTTTCCGTTCATAGTATGCTTAAACAGAATGTAAAATTAGTCTGCCATGTTGTGTGTTGAGTTGTGTTTTGGGTGTTGTGTTGTGTGACGCTGTGCTATTGTGTTCGGGTATGTGTTCTTGTGTGTTGAGTTGTGCTTTTGTCTGTTGTGTGGTGTTGTGTTTTGTGTGGTGTTGTGGTGTGTGTAATGTGGTGCTGTGTGTTGGTTTTATTATATGAAATGGATTAGCATATCATCTAACCCAGGGGTGTCCAAACTCGGTCCTGGAGGGCCGATGTCCTGCATATTTTAGTTCCAACCCCAATTAAACACCTGAACCAGCTATTCAAGCTCTTTCTAGGTATACAAAAACTTCCAGGCTGGTGTGTTGAAGGAAGTTGGAGCTAAACTATTCAGGACACTGGCCCTCCAGGACTGAGTTTGGACACCCCTGATCTAACCCAACTGGTGCATTTAGCACATGAACATGAAATATGTGAATATCAAAATATCACATGGGAGGAACATAAAGACAGATAAAGTGGACAAACCACACATCACATTAACATATCATGGATATTCACAAGTAAATGCTGGACCTTCTCCAGATTTACCTTTATACAGTCTGCAATATCACTTACAGCATTGCAACCCAGGTAGCAAAGAAGGCCAAGACTTGGCATAAAGCTGACACAACATTCATCCGGCAGCAACATCCGACAACATTCGGTTTGGCAGAGGTGGCACCGCCATTAAAACGGCACACAAGACTTGGGCCAGATATCAAATGTAGTATTTGGCCCAGATGTTAAAAATGGATATGTGGGCCATGAAAGTTTTACCTATCTTGACCCACATTTAAAATACATTTCCAGAGTTCCCACTTAGATTTGCTTGCCGTTTTAAGCAGGTTTGGCATGCTGTTCTGGGAGAGAACCCTGAGCTCGGAGATATTTCAGTCCAGGGCTCCCGCCCAGTCAATAATCATATCAGGAGATCCGAGATCAGGTAGGTCGCGAGAGCTCCCCTTTTAGAAAAGGGAGGAAAAGGAGGAGATGGGGTGGAAGGGTGGATTCTTCCAAACGAAGATAGAGCAGTAGGAAGAAAAGGATCCATTTATAGTAAACTAGGATCACTCTGATTGGATTATTACTGATTACAGATGAGCGGCCAGTCGTGCTCAATCATATCACGTGCTCCTCTCGAAATTAGTTTATGAAACTTCACTTAAATTATTTTTGAGTAAAGAAAAATAATTCTACCAATCAGGTCGCAGTGATAAAAAGCACACCCATAGCCTGCTTAAAGTGCAATGCTTCACGGGTTTAGCAATTTCATTGCAGTCGTGACACACCAACATATCTGGCCCAGTTCAGGCCCAGTTATGGGTTATTAACTTGCCTGAGACTTGGCCCAGATATGGTCCATCCCAGCAGACACACAACATCATAAGAAGTTAATTAAGTTAGATTTAGGTCGCTAGTATCTAAGGGTAATATTTTTTGACGTCCAATAACGAGGTGTTATGTTTGTAAGTGACCAAAATCCAACAGAGCCAACATCTTAAACCAACGTCATATTGATGTCAAATACTGACAATTATTTGTCAGATATGGCAACCAAAATCCAACGTCTGATAGATGTCATAGGGGATCACGTCCACACAACGTCAAGCTGTAACATCATTAGACACTGATATTTGGTTGTTTTTAAGTTGCATTGGAAAGTAACCAAAATGCAACATCTGTCAGACATTGGACATTGACATCGGCCTGACATTGGTTTCTGACGTCAACTCGATTTTTCTTTCTGAACAAGATGCAACGTCCCACGACGCTGGGATACAACATCAATCTGACGTCAGGTTGACATCCTGTGCCTGCTGAGATGTTTGGCTCTTGAAGCCAGACTTGATCCAGTCATGTACTGTAATTCACTGCGGCATTGTGTTTGAAGCAAAAGCTGATTGTGTTGTCCAGAACAATTTTACTATGTGGGAAACATGCACTAAATGCTAGTGTGTACATCTGAGATGATGCAATTGATATATTCAATTCAATTCAAGTGTATTTGTGAAGTGCTTTTCACAATAATTATCTTTCCATATGCTTGACATGTATATTAGTTATTGCATTCAATAATTTAATTGTCTTTTAATTAATTAATTGTTGACTCCTTCTAGCCTTATTTTGCAGTAAAGAAAAAAAAGTTTGCTTTGTGTCAGGATGCTTGTGTTGGAACTGGAAGTTATTAAGAAGGGGACAGGGCTTTCTTTTTGGGCATCATTCCCTCATGGTTAAGAATATTGTGGCTGAAACCATCAAACTGACGTCAATAAAGACGGACCACCAGTCCAACTTGCAGGCATTCATTTTTCACTTCAAGTATATAACAATAATGTGAGCTAGCAAATTAAACATTGTGAATTTAGATTTCACACAGACTTTAAATGGCGATCTAGCATGAATTTGTGGAAACTGACATCCCTACTTAGAAAGATCAACTCCATATCTTTTTTCTTCCATCAGCTCCCGTTTCAGCACAAGGTTTTCAAATATAAACACAAAAGGAGAGTCAAATACGGGAGACGCCGTGCAGGCTGAGTCTCATCAGTTCAGGCAAACGTAAATAATACCGGCAGAATCAGAGAAAGCCTCAGAGGTGGGAGTGAAGCTATGAAAGCCTCCAGTGAACGCAGCCAGCCATCTATTGGGTATATATAAAACTGTCAAAGCAGAGCCAACTGACCCTGGCCTCAACCCAAACATCCCCATCCCGCTGCGCCGGAGGACGCCTCAAACTTCAAGCACCGTAAAAATACAGCTGATTATGTTCAGATGAAGTGTGTGTGTGTGTGTGTATGTTTGTCTGTGGTTACATTAGCAGAGGATTGTTATAGTTGTATGCTGACCAGCAGGATCTATGGCTTGACTGTGTAACTGGCGATGAGGTTCTGGTTTATGACGTGTTATTGGGCATGGGATATTTGTTTGTGGAAAATAATATTTGTTTGGATTGATATTTTGGAATGATATTTCTAGATTTGGATTTGGACGAACGTTTCTAATCTATTTAGAGATTTGCTAGGCTTTTAACTAGTTGTTATAAGGGGTAAAAATAGACAGAAAGAAAACATTGAGAGCCATGGTGCGATGAGTAAACTAAATTAAATCTAATTAATTCAATTAAAATAGATCAAATAAGCAGGAATCATTGTGCAAATGAAAAATAAAACTTAGCATTTAATAAATTATTTTTTTTAACTTTGTACATGAGAACAAGAAAAAGTGATGACAGATATGCCAAGGTGGTACATAATTAAATGAACAAATAAATATTGTTATTATATATGGATATAAATATATAATGGAATAATAGAAAATAAAAATAATGTCTGAAATCAAAGTGCATCATCATGACTGTTTTACAAATATAATAATAATAATAATAATAATAATAATAATAAAAGATTTAAAAAAATAAATATGTAATGACAAAAATGCAACTAACAAAAGTAAATAAGTTATACAAAAGTACATTAAAATAAAATAATGTAATAAATGATAAAATAATAATTTAATTTAACATAGAACAAAGGGTTAAAATAAATGAATAAATAAATAAAATAGTGGTAAAATAGCAAGAGAAAATAAAATAAAAAATATAAATAATTAAAATAAAAAAAGCAAACTGTGTAATACTAATTTAATTTAAATAAATACATAAATAAATAAATAAATAAATAAATATATATATAAAATAATAAAAAAAAGAAAGAAAACTGTGTGTAATAATAATTTAATATATAGGACAAAGGGTTAAAATAAATAAATAGCGGTAAAATGGCAAGAGAAAATAACATTTAAAAAAATAAATAAGATAAAAAAGAAAAGTAAATAAAAAAATTCAAAGAAAAATCTGTGTGTAATAAATACAATTAAAACCAATTCAATCAGCAGCACCAGTCTACCTGCGACCATCTGAATGCAATCCACAAGTGTTCCCTATGGGAACTGTATAGGTTGTCATGGAGACGACCTCGGGGGTCAGAGGAAGTGTGCCAGAGCGCCAGACCCCCCACACTGAAGCGAGACCCCAGCCGTCCCATCCACATAACTGCTACGCCTTGTTGATCTTTTCCCTTTTCTAAGAATGCGGCAGGTCTATATGGGAGGCTAGCAGATATTTCAATGCAAACACAATTTCGCTCCTAAAAGGGAGGTGACCAGGGAAGATTTCAGGTCATGCAGGAGCCTCACTCGTATTTATAACATCACAAGTATTAGAGCATTAAATGTGCACATGTTCTGGGTTAAAATCAATACCATCTTCCTTTCATTGTGTTTCATAAATACTGCATGTTAAAAGGAAAACGTCACCATGCATGAACTGGCAAGAGAACATTAGAGCTATTTTTGAAATCCTCTGCTAGCATGGATGAAAATCACTTCTTTGTTTCTCTTTATAAACAGGGGGTCCACAAAAATACATAGCTGATGTAGTAGATAAGAGTGTACTTTATGCATCCACTAACAACTATTAAAACTAATCATAAAAATGGTAAATGCCTGATACCATTTAAATTTAGATATTATATTTAAAGGGCACCTATGATGAAAATCATTCATCATCAATTTTTTTGACGCTTTTTGTACAGGATTTTTTGAAGGTTTTTTTAATTTCCTGACGTTAAAAAAAAAAAAAAAGTTTTTTTTAATGTCCTGACGTTAAAAATAGGATCCAAATCCTAGAGGAGGAGTGCGGTTTGCCCGCCCACCCATTTGATTGACAGTCATGTATTAACACGTCTCAATAGTAACGCATGTAATCATATCAACAAGACGTAACATGCACAAAGCAACTGGTATTAAAAGATCTGTTCAGCTCTCTGCGATCATCAATCATCATCAAATATGATCAAGAATGAGTTTTACAAGTTTAAAATGTCTTTAAAACAGTGCATGTGTGTAATGAATTATGTTGATTGTACCTTCTTTATCACTACAGCCGCTTGTCAGTACAATTACAGTGCATCTGGAAAGTGTTCATAGCGCTTCACTTTTTCAGGTATGAAAATGTAACCCAAATGTAACGCATTACTCAATATTGTAATGCAATTACTTTCTAAATTAACTTTCCCCAACACAGATTGTTATGTAGTTTATAAAACAATAACAATTTAGCAAAGATTAATTGATTTTAAGCTATCCACAACATCATTTTTGCCTCACATGTGTCTGACTTAATTCAAACACATCAAATCTAAAATCAATTAAAATAAAAGTGTTGTATTAATGGAATTAAAACTATTAAATACCAAAAGAGGTGATGCAGTGAGATACAGCAAGAAGGTCGCTGGTTCGAGCCTCGGCTGGGTCAGTTGGTGTTTCTGTGTGGAGTTTGCATGTTCTCCCTGCGTTCACGAGGGTTTCCTCCGGGTGCTCCGGTTTCCTCCGGATGCTCCGGGTTTCCCCCACTGTGCAAAGACATGCGGTACAGATGAATTGGGAAGGCTAAATTGTCCGTAATGTATGAGCGTGAGTGTGAGTGAGTGTATTGATGTTTCCCAGTGATGGGTTGCAGCTGGAAGGGCATGCGCTGCGTAAAACGTGCTGGATAAGTTGGCGGTTCATTCCGTTGTGGCGACCCCGGATTAATAAACGGACTAAGCCGAAAAGAAAATGAATGAATGAATAAATACCAAAAGAATGCACCACTGCCAAAACTTTACTAATAAAATAACATTTTTACATGGTTATTACACTCAAAAACTGACTGCTTGTTCTAACTACTTATTTAAAATGAACTGAAACACAATTCTATGTTTTTTGGGGGGACAACTTAATTGTTTTATCCACATAAACATGATAACATGAAGGAATTGTGAGGAGCCAGCATTTTTTTTGCACGCAAAAAAACTAAACAAAGAATCCACAGCAGTGTATGTTGTGATCCACAGAGGTCTGACTCATTTCAAACATTCAACTTTTCCATACACTTATTTGTGCAAATCTTGGCTTTTGTTGAACAAAAGTTAACAGTTTTAAGGCATCTGGAAAAACTGAAAGCTGTCCATGAAAAGATTTGTCATCGTTGGATGATGTTAACTGTGGAATCACCCTGCAGTAACTTGTGGAGGTGCAATTACCTTAAAAAGGACAAATGAGCCAAAATACTTTTTAAAATTTCCTTTCCGAGTCATTGTAAGACACTTTACATAACGGTCAGTCTGAAAACACCAAGACGAGAACACAGTCTTTAAAGGACTCATGAGAAGTGTCTTAAAATGGCCAACTTTGTTTGACGTGTCTCCTCGGTTTTTGAATCATCTCTTTACATGCTGTCACATGATGATCAACTGACTCAAAAACCAGAAGACTCGAAAGGTGAACTAATCATTTGTTCTTTCCGCTCAAACTGTGTGCATTGGTTAAGTTTACATGGGACTGTCTGTGTCACGTGAATGAACGACTCAAAATTGAAGACATGTCAGAAGAGGTGAGCTGACATAATCATAGACAAAAGACCAGATAAACAATGTATGATTATTTTCTCTTCTCTTGGTTCGAGCCTCGGCTGGATTTCCCCCACAGTCCAAAGACATGTGGTACAGGTGAATTGAGTAGGCTAAATTGTCCGTTGTGTATGTGTGTGTGAATGAGTGTGTATGTGTTTCCCAGTGATGGGTTGCAGCTGGAAGGGCATCCGCTGCATAAAACAAATGCTGGATAAGTTGGCGGTTCATTCCGCTGTGGCAACCCCGGATTAATAAAGGGACTAAGCCGAAAAGAAAATGAATGAATGAATGAATGAACGAAATGAATGAAATGACTCGAAAAAAGATTTGTTCATCTCAAACGAAATGTTCCAAACTTCCCATCACTAACATGAAGACATGACAGGGCATATCATGTAGCTACTCCCTTTAAAAAAAGAGCCAATTGTGCATCCATTCTGCTCCTTGTTACAATAATTCTGGATCATAGCAGACTGTGTGTTACTTTGGCGGTTTGCATGACAATATAGCAAAACAAGACACACAAAATGAAAGCATATTTACTATTTGAATCTTTCATCTCCTATATAGTTCACCATGTGCCATTCTCTATACAAAGTGTTTTAGAATGTTTTCCAAGAGGTATGGTGAGCTAATAAGATGTCTGGTGTATACAGAGATGAGAGAGAGCAGCCTACACTGTAAAAAAATAGTTTGATCAATTAGTCCTGACAACATGTTTTTAGGTCATTGCAACTTATTAAACTAAGTTAATCATGTTCTAACTTAATTTTATTAGTTATGCAAGCTGTTTTAAGTCAGATTAACATAATATAAGTTCAATGGACTCATGAGGTTGATTTGATTTAACTTAAATTTAAGGCAACCAGGATTTTTTTACAGTGTACAGGTAGTTTGTCAAGCCTACTCATCTGTGTGATGCACACTCAGAATTCCACAATGCTTTTATAGACACATAGAGTGATAATATGAAAGCGTCTGGTGCATACACGGAGGAGAAAAAGTGTCCTGCAGGTGGTTTGTCAAGCCCACTCACCTGTGTGTGTATTTTTCCAGAATATTTCCAGAAACAGGGTGTTTAAAAGAAAGTGTCTGGTGCATACAAAGAGGAGACAGAGTGTGTTCTACGGGTGGTTTGACAAGCCTACTCACATGTGTGAAGCACACTCAGAATTAAACAATATTTCCACATATATAGAGTATTTTTTAGAAAGTGTCTAGTGTATATGGAGAGCGATTGTGTGTCCTTCAGGTGGTTTGACAAGCCCACTCACCTGTGTGAAGCACACACAGAATTGCACAATGCTTTTACAGACACATGGAGTTATAATATGAAAGTGTCTGGTGTATACACAGGAGAAAAAGTGTCCTACAGGTGGTTTGTCAAGCCCACTCACCTGTGTGAAACACGAATAGAATTATGCAATATTTCCAGAAACAGGGTGTTTATAACAAAGTATCTGGTGCATACAAACAGGAGACAGAGTGTGTTCTACGGGTGGTTTGACAAGCCTACTCACCTGTGTGAAGTACACTCAGAATTACACAATATTTCCAGATATATAGAGTATTTTTAAGAAAGTATCTGGTGCATATGGAGAGGAGAGCGATTGTGTGTCCTACAGGTGGTTTGACAAGCCCACTCACCTGTGTGAAGCACACACAGAATTGCACAATGCTTTTACAGACACATGGAGTTATAATATGAAAGCGTCTGGTGCATACACGGAGGAGAATAAGTGTCCTACAGGTGGTTTGTCAAGCCAACTCACCTGTGTGAAACACGTATAGAATTATGCAATATTTCCAGAAACAGGGTGTTTAAGGAAAGTGTCTGGTGCATACAGAGAGGAGACAGAGTGTGTTCTACAGGTGGTTTGTCAAGCCCACTCACCAGCATGAAGCACACTCATTTGCTTGTATGCTGACTTATGTGCGTGTGCAATGTATTTCCCCATCCGGACTTGCTGTGGATTGGGGAGTGTGTATGCATACAGTGAGATTCAGATTCCCAGCTTTTTAAATTTCCTCAGCTTGTTTTTACTACTAATGGATAAGATCAGACTTCTGTTAACTTTTTTTTTATATAAGTGTAACCCATCGGTCCTACTTCACCCAACACACATTGAGCTGGCATCGACCTGGCGATTCTTTGCATGGGAGTTGGTTGCTCTAACAAGGAGGCTAAAAACCATGGGCTAGAGCAGCTTTTCACTGAACTACACTGTTCCTATTGACTGTGACCTTTTATGTGAAGCTGCTTTGACACAATCTACATTGTATAAGCGCTATACAAATAAAGGTGAATTGAATTGAATTGAATTTTGAGGTCTGATGTGTGAGGTTCATCCGGATAGCACTTCACTAGCTAGCCTAAATTACATAAGTGTTTAGATGCAGCCTCAATATTAATGCTCTTACATGTGAAAGGGGGAATGATTTCAGCTGTATCTATGGGGCAGAACACTTCATATGCTATAGAGCAGGGGTCGGGAACCTTTTTTCGGCAAAGAGCCATTTCAGATTTTTTTGGCAAATGCATATTTTTAAAGAGCCATTGGGGATATATATGAAACATCAAATGTTTAGCAAGTCCATGTATTAGGAAAGAATAATTTAAAGAATCATTTTCTTTTTGCCATCCCCACTCATGAATGTTGTTTGAATTTACATGCAAGGTTACCATAGAAATGTAAGTTGCATGTCCTTTATTGGTGTTGCAATTCAAGTTAATCCACAGCGCCACACATGTGTATTGGATGAAACATCCTTTTAGTCTCATTCTTATTCATTTTGCTGTAAAAATATACAATAAAACGTTAATTTTAATTGGATTTTCAATAGGAAACTGATTTTTAGTGACAGTTTTATTTTTTTATTGAAGGGAGACAGCTGGAGAGCCACATATTTTTGGTCATATATAGGTTCCTTACCCCTGCTATAGAGCATTTGATTGGTCAGAATTTCTATTGAGAAGCTGAGATGCGCACAAAACAATGTTGATCCATATTGGCAGAATTGAGAGACTGCAAGTTTTGAATGTCGTTGTTTTGGAGCACTTATAGAAAACATTAAGACTAACATTTTGAAAAATATAAAAATATTGAATTAAAAAACCTACAAAACCTTTGATTTCAGAGGGACTTTAAGGCAAATAACTTTTTTTACTATATTGCAGCACATTAGATGTTCAAGGCTAATCTTTATCTTGTTGTTTATCTAGGCAAGTTAACTCCACTCTGTTTGGCCTTTATTCCTGCTGTATTTTGTTTCACCTCCTCAAATTTTCCTCCGGCTCAGAGCCTTTTATTTTCTTTGAGCAGTTTCTTCTGCGCCAGTGCATGTCAGAGCCGGCGGTCTTCAAAGCTCTTTGTTTTCTCGGCGGTGAGGTAAGCCCTTCACTTTACCTGGGCAGGTGCTGGCAGCCAGTGGAGCTTTTCTACAGAGCCAGCAGGTGGGCTGAGGGTGCGCCGTGGCGGGCAGATGTTAGTCTATGGGGAGGCTCTGAATTAAATGAGCAATTTCCACACAAACACAGCAGCCAACGTGTCTCAAACGAAAACACTGTCCTGTGATCAACCCTGCAGACCATATCATTTCAAAACTATAGCTACCAATAGATTATATGTATGGAAAATATTAGTTATTTTTTGGTTAGTGGATCCTTTATATATATAAAGCATAAAAAAAAATAATAATAATTATATATATATATATATATATATATATATATATATATATATATATATATTATGGTTTTTATTTCAGGTTTATTTAAATTCTTAAATAATATTCTTCTTAATAAGAGAACACACACATATACAGTACATAGTCATTCATTCATTTTTCTTCAGCTTAGTCCCTTATTACCTGCATTTCGTTGCCTTGTACTTGTACATGCGTGATGACAATAAATTGAATGTAATCTAATCTAATCTTATTTATGAGGGGTCGCCACAGTGGAATGAACCGCCAACTATTCTGGCATTTAGTTTATGCAGCCAATGCCCTTCCAGCTGCAACCCAGTACTGGAAAACAGCCATACACTCTCGCATTCACACTACGGCCAATTTAGTTCATACAATTTACTTATATCGCATGTCTCTGGACTGTGGGAGAAACCGGAGCACATAGAGGAAACCCACAGCAACATGGGGAGAACATGTAAACTCCACACAGAAACGCCAAATGGCCCAGCCAGGACTTGAACCAGCAACCTTCTTGCTGTGAGGACACAGTTATAGCCATTGTGTCGCCCCTATATACTCTCTAAACTAAATATTTAATATTAAGAATATAGTTTAGATGTGTCTATTTTGTGTCTAGTTAATTGAAAGCATTTAAATTGTAATTTTAAATATAAATTTTAAATATAAAATGTTTTTATTTTTTATAAAATAAGTTAAACTATACATCTAGACAATAACAAATAGAACTTTTTGTTGATTTATTAAAAGGTAATTAACTGGACAAATCACTAAACTGTTTGGTCATACATATTTTTTTTAGCTACAATACAATGTTTATTTGTATAGTACATTTAACACAGCCGCAGTAGAAGTCAACAAATCTGTAAACAATATATAAACAGGAACAATAAAACACATACTGCAAAGGGAGAAGATTCACTAAAATAAAGAATTGTTGCACATCAAGTAAAAAAATATATATATATATTAAATGCCAACAGGAAGGAATAATTGTAATGTAGATGGATAACATACAACAATTGTATGTAGATGAATCAGAAAGAAAAACATCCTTAGAAAGGATTTATTTAGCTTATTTATTTATTCATTCATTTTCCTTCGGCTTAGTCCCTTTATTCATCAGGGGTAGCCACAGTGGAATGAACCGCCAACTTATCCAGCACATGTTTTACACAGCAAATGCCCTTCCAGCTGCAATCCAGTACTGGTAAACATCCATACACACTTATATTTACACTACGGCCAATATAGCTTACCCAATCCACCTATAGCGCATGCATGTTTTTGGACTGTGGAAGAAACCGGAGCACCTGGAGAAAACCCACAATAACACAGGGAGAACAGGCAAGCTCCACACAGAAATGCCAACTTGCCAACTGACACAGCCGGGGCTTAAACCAGCGACCTTCTTGCTGTGAGGCCACAGTGCTAACCATTGAGCCACCATGTCACCCATTAAAAAATGTATTTAATCTAATTATAATTTAACTAAATATATATAGTAATCATACAGTATATGTAGTATAGTACAGTGTATATGTATTATACACACATACTTAAATATATTTTAATATAATAACATTTAATATATGTTTTTTAAAAATTATTATTATTTTACATTTTTTTGTGAGAACTTAACTGCATGCATCCTAACAATGGCTAACAATCCTTTTTCTAACAATGGCTAAAAATTCATATTACTGGAATTTCTCATGATTATTGGAACCCAGGCTCATTTTTATTACGTACCTCTATATACATTACTGAAGAGCGCCGAATATATCCCAGGAGGTATGTTTTTTGCAGTTTTTGCTTTCACGAATTCACCAGAGGCCGCTGTGTACACTTTTTGAGATCCAAAATATCTTTCGCAACTGCAATCGGTCGCTGTCGACTGACTGACTGACCCACCCTCCTCCTTCCCTAAACCCAACTGATAGTGTTTACAAACACACAGACCGACCCCCCCACCCACTTCCCTAAACCCAACCGACAGTTTTGAAAAGCAATCCAGAAAAAGAAAAGCCCTTGCCTGCTTTTTACCACATTTTCAGATTTTACCACATTCTCACCCTGTTATTTCTTTGTTTATTTTATTTTTTTGGCTTCTGTTTTTGTCTTACCCGCTTTCTCAAACCATTACTCGCCGGAATTGAACCCCATCATCATGGTCAACTCCACTCTGTCTCAAGTCCTCTATCATACATGGTGAGCTACCAGGCAAACTGGTAACAGCCGGAAAGCCGTCCATATGGAGGCAAGCGGTCAGCTGCTAGCGCGAAAAGGAACGGTGTCATACCACCTCGTAACGTTCATTTTAAAGACGAAATTCAGCCATACGTACTTCTGGCTACATAATTCACCATATCCAGAAACTTATAATAATAATATTATTATCATTATTATTATTTATTTATTTTTTATTATTATTTCTTCAAAAGACATTGTACAATACTGTTGCAATCTAACTGTTTATGATTAACTGAGAAAAAGGCATTAAATGCAGTACAGTATGACTAGCTGCTGTGGTCCGCTGTGCAGTCAATCAGGGGCCGCACCTCTTGGTCCCACACTAAAAATGCGTGCGGTTGTGTCATTGGAAACGCCCATGAAATCAAGAAAAGAAAGATCTATTTGAGTGTCATGCACATCCCAGGCTGAAATTACGGGGTGAGTTCACTCGCACTCAATCTGGATGTGCTCAGCGGAGCCGCATCGCACCGGGACGCTCTGCAGTTTTGGCAACAGCAGCAGGGCTGTTTCTGTAACAGGCTGCTGGAAGCACAGGCCGCAGTATATCATCCTGCTCCCCAGATTTTGCCTATATTTGTACACCAAGTGATCCAGAGAATAAACAGGCGCTTTGACAGAGTTCAAAGAGGCAGTTTCTGTTGGAATGGCTTGTGACAAAGTGTTAAAGCATGAGGGGGAACAGCTCACAGCATACGAAAACAATCTCTGCTTTCAGTCGCTAATAAGCATAAATGTGGATCTGTAACATTCATTAAAGACTATCTGCTGACACTTTTCAATGAAAATTGACCATCATAACTGTTTTACAATCGTCAAACTACAGTAAAACGACAGTTACTGTTGTTTGAATAAAATGAACTGTTATGGAAAAAGAACTTAAACAATATAAATAGAGTGATGAAATGACAGATAGGTGGATATAATGACAATATAGACAACATACAAAAAAGGAAATAAGTATTGAACCTGTCTTGTTTATTGCTGGTAATAATATTTCTAAAGAAGCTGTTGACTTGGAATCACACCAGATTTAGGTAAAAACCCAAACAATACAAACATAAAAATAAAACATCAGGAGAAAGTACTGAACTACTGAAATGTACTTAATACTTTTTTTTCAGCTTAAAGACGCCTCTCATGTGGAGAAAGAAGTGCATAAATTGCTCAACAGTGTGTAAAATCTTGATGGTTCTGTGGGTCACATCTATCAAATCTGATATTTATTTTGTATTTTCTATTGGATTCAAGTCAGGTTATTGGCTAGGCCATTCTACAGCTTCATTTTCTTTTTCTGAAAACATTTGAGCGTTTCCCTGGCTGTGTTTTGGATCATTGTCCTGCTGAAATGTCCACCCTGGTTTCATCATCACACTAATGTAGATGTTAAACTGAAGTAGCTAATATTCATTTACATTGAGGAAGGGCAGAGGGTTGCTGAATAACTACTGAGAGATTTTAGCTGCTGTATGGGCTTTCACTGCCCTTCTACGCCTCCCTTTCTTCATGTGTTCAATACTTTTTTCTGTGTCATTTCATTTTGTTATGCATAACTTCATTTGTAAACTAACTGGTTTGGTTTTGTTTGCTTTTATGGGTTTATTTGGTTGTTTCCAACACCCGGTGAAAATTTTAAGTCAACAGCTCATTTAGAAATATGTTTTCTGAAAAAAATGGTGAAGTGTTCAATACTTATTTCTCTCACTGTAACTATAGAATGATAGATAGAATGATTGAAGAGAATGATGGTATGATAGAGTGATAGATAAAATGACAGAACTTATGTCAGAATGAATAAAAACATGAACAAAGGGAACAAATGAACGAAAGACAGGCTGTGTCCAAAAATCGCACATGTCCATAGTTTATAGTACGTTAAAAACAGTATGCGAGCAGAGTAGTATGTCTGAATTCATAACATTTGTAAAACAGTAGGCAAGTACCCAGATGACCTACTAATCTAAACGAGAATCTGAAGCACGCATCCAATGGAAGCTATGCTATTCCATTATGCCACGTGAGAGAATTCTTAAATGGGAGTGAGTTGATGTCACTTGGCCCAAGTCAGTTGCAATGACAAATCGCGGATGCAGTATGTGCAAATTCAATTCACACTACTCACATTCATACTATATAGACCAAACTTTTCTAACAGCTGTATAGTAAATTCAAAATCAAATGTAGTACCTGCTCAAATAGGTGGTTTCGTGTCAGTCAAAGAATGATAAATAGGACATTCACATAGACTCTATTGTGAAGAAAGCCCAGCAGAGACTGTACTTCCTTCGTCAGCTAAGGAAGTTCAACCTGCCACAGGAGCTGCTCGTACAGTTCTACTCAGCTGTCATCCAATCCATCCTCTGCACTTCAATCACCGTCTGGTTCGGCTAAGCTGCCAAAACCGACCTCCATAGACTACAGCGAATAGTCCGGACTGCTGAACGAATCACTGGCACTACCCTTCCCTCACTTCAAAATCTGTACTCTTCCAGAGTGAGTAAAAGGGCTCGCAAAATCACTCTGGACACCTCACACCCAGCACACTACCTGTTTGAACTGTTACCGTCTGGTCGGCACTACAGAGTACCAAGTGCAAAAAACATAGCTCCTGGGACGTATTTGGTACTCTCCAGAAATGTATATTGAGGTACATAATCAGAATGAGCCTGGGTTGATATTTACACAGCAATTTACCTGTGTGTTTCCAGAAAAGTCTGTATGCATGAAAGTGGCTGGAAAAGATTGAAAATGGAATAGAATGGTTTAAGAATGATTGAGAATAATAGAAATAAAAACGGAACAATAAAATTAATAATTAATTAATAATAGATTAATAAATCAATAAAATGAGAGATACGATGAATCAATACTAATAACGTATGGCAATTTTAGAAAATTGTTAGAAAGTTTTATTACAAAGTTAAAATTGCAATATAAGGTCTCTTTTAAAAGGATTATACTACAGAAAACATGGATTGTGTGCGTGTTGGGCAAGTGGCTGTACTTAAGTGGCCTGAAACCCTGAGAGAGTCTTAATTGAGACCTGTGCTTCTCTTTCTCTTCACAACATTCTGATCTATGGCTCTAATCAAAACATATACATCCACACACACACAGATTAATCAATTCCTCAAATAAAACTAACAGCTCTAATTTTTTTAATCCATTTCAAAATATATAATTCACAAAAATGAACAACATTAGTGCAGAGGTAGAGAACGAACGCATCTGAAACTCATATGTGGCTTTTCAATCTCTTCCTCTCAGCTGTCAGACTGATTGTTATTTCTATAGTCTAATTGGTGGTTATTGCTTTGAATGGCTCGTGAGGTTCATATGGTTGTGTGTGTGTGTGTGTGTGTGTGTGTGTGTGTGTGTGTGTGTGTGTGTGTGTGTGTGTGCATGTGTATGTGTGTGTTGGACCTCATTATGGGATACTGACAGTCTTGCTGGAGGTCCAGATGGCTGAAAGCAGCTCTCTAAACTTCAGAGTCATGCAAATGATCTCCTATAGAGTCAGAACAGGAGACCACATCACACTGCTGGTCTAATCCTGAGATGCGGATGCTCACTTCAGAGCAAAATACACAAACACATCATTATTTCTGCTCGCTTTCAAAGAAACTTCTAATGAAGACAAAGGCTTCAAGTGATTTCTGTTTGTATGCGTTTAAAATAAATCTAAAACATCATCTTTGGATGAACATGACCGTTCAACGTTTTGGAGTCGGGAAGATTTGTTTTGCATCCTTTCGTAGGGATGCATTAAAGGGTTAGTTCAACCAAAATTGAAAAATTGGTTATTAAATACTCACCTAAATTTCATTTTTTAATATTCGGAACACAGATTAGGACATTTTAGGTCAAGTCGTAGAGTTCTCATTCTCCATAATGATCAGTATACTTTGTGTTGAACTTTTGACTAGTGGTAAACATTGTATTAATCATAGTAAACCCGCACTCTGACCTGATGCAGAAGACACTGGCAGAAGATGAGAGAAGATTTCATCTCACATATCTTCATTTGTGTTCTGTAAAAGAAAGAATGTCTCTGGGGTTTAGAACCACACGAGGGTAAGTAAATAATAACAGAATTTTCATTTTTGGGTGACTAACCCTCCAAATCAGATATGCCCAAACTAGGTTATCAAACAAAGTAACCTTTGGCCCGCCATCCCATCTGAGAAGAGAGGGATGTGTCAAATTTAATGTAACACTTTGTTTGTTTGTTATTTTGTGAAAGTTAACTAATATTAAATGTTTCAATTAAATTGTGTAAATTAATCCGATTTTGTTTAAATGTACATACTGTTTCTCTGTCACTGTGTCACAGTTCAATCCAATGGAGTTTGATTTTAACATGACGCTGAGAAAGCAGCTGTCCAATATAACAAATTTTTTTGACATTTCTAAATTTGAATTTATAACTTTATGTTATATATTTATAAAAAAGATTATATTTATCGTATGAATTTTTATTTATCTGAAGTATTTACTAATTAATACTTTATTTATTTGTTTCATTAAAAGATAAGTTAAACATGAAGCAATTTTTATTGTCACTGTAATAATAATAATAATAATAATAATAATAATAATAATAATAATAATAATACAACTAAATTTGTTTGGCCAGCAGCAAGCAATAAGGAATACAAGAATGAACAAAGAGATAAACAAAAAGATAAGTGCACAATTGCTGTAATAAATATAACAAAGAGGTCCTGATTTAAATTGTTTAAAGGTTTTGTTTAAATGTACATTTTAAAAAGGAATATTTTTATCCATTACTCAGTGAATATGGGCCATGTATTTTGGTGCATTTAAACAAAACAGACTAGAAATCTGATTATAGATTAGAAATTTAAAAATAATACAATTAAATTCAAGCAAAATATTGCAAAAACAATTGCAACCTACAAAATTACTACTAGATTTTTTTTTGTTTGTTTCTCTTGATTTTTCCTCTTTTTTAAAAATTTGTATTTAATATTTTTCTATTACATATACATCCTGGCTACATTTTGGACTGTTATCGCAAGTTACTTTATTAGATAAGCTCCAGATTTGGCTTAAGTACTGACTAATCTAATGTACAAATATAATATTGTATAGCTTCCTATTAAAAATATGAATTTAAAAGAGAGATTTGTTAGGGGTGTATGCTGAGCACTGTAGTTGTGCACAGGTATATGTGAATTATAAACCAAAGTATTAAGCAAAACAACAGTTTTCAACATCAATAACAAGAAAAACTTCTTTAGCAAAACATTTCCAATTACGAATTTACTGTTTATACTGTATTTTGATCAGATAAATTCAACTATGATGAGAATAAGCGACTCACAGTTTTACAAATTACTCGAAAACCTTTTTAAAAAGCAAACGTTTGTGTATACATGCACATTCACATGGAGTACACCGGGTGGTGTGTGGTCAGGTGTGAGATCTGCACAGTTTAGACGTAACTGGATATGAGGACAGCAGTGGAGGTGGAACACACAAGGGATTTTGGGCAAATTGGTGCGGTGATTGCACTTAACCCAGCAGGGAATAACTGAGGTTTAGCTGGCCAGCTCAGATTTACAGCTCTTCTCTTACTCAAGGTGAACAAGACACAAGGACTAGAAACAACACTGTCAGCATTACCCCCCCAGGAAAACAGAGCAATGTCAATATGCATTTATTTACATCATACTTACAACATATTACACATAAATACAATCTTGGGAATTACAACCCACGATAATACGATTTGACACACACACTCAAATGCATGAATACATGTTAATAAAGAACATAAAACCTTTTATAAAAGCCTGAGAAAAGGATATAGCATATGATTTATTAAAGGGCACATAGGTTACCCCTTTTTTCATATTTAATATAAGTCTTTTGTGTCCCAAGAATGTGTCTGTAAAGTTTCAGCTCAAAACACCCATCAGATTATTTATTATAGCTGTTTGAAGTGTCTATATTATAGCTGGATAAAAGGTTTTGCTGTTTTTTTTGTACTGGCCCTTTAAGGCTAGTCCTCCCCACCCACCGTTCCCACGTGCCTGTCAGCAATCGCCGCCCTTGGCTGGCTCAGGAAGCAGATTTCACGTAACGTGTGTGAGAAATACTACAGTAAAAACTTTAACAATCACTATTTGATGCATTTTTTGTGGATTTGCAACAGTGAGTCACACACAATGTCATTACAAAGTTCACGCACACACAGCGAGGACACAAACACACACAAAATATCTTCTTTTGTGTTCAAACTCAAATAAGTTTTGAATAGAGGATTGGTGAGTAAATGATGACAGAATTTCCATTTTTAGTGAACTATCCCTTAAGGTAACTAAGCAATCATAAATCTTCAGATATTCTAGATTTGAGGAGAAACACAATGCAGTGAAGCGGCTCCTACTCGGTTTACTTATTGAAATGCATCCACCCTGTAATTACCATCTCTTCAGCACAGCCTACACTGACCGTCAGACCGAGCCAAGATTCAAAACAGCTGGTGCTTTTCTGTTCAATCTGACCCAGCAGACTAGAGGTAAATGCAAAAAAAATAAAGATGACATCTGCTGTGTCCCAAAGGGGAGAATCATTATTCAAAATCAGTTTCTCTGTCTGTCACTGTGTCACAGTTCAATCCAATAGAGTTTGAAGTTATCATGACGTGAAGAAAGCAGCCGTCCAGTACTTCAGTATAAAAATGTCAGTTTAAGATTATATTTATCATGATGAATTTGATGCCCTTCCAACAGCAAGCCAACAGCAAGCCATCACTGGGAAAACAGCATTTCTTTCATTTCTGGGTAACCTACTCTTACATCAGTATACTAATAATCTTGTTTAAATTGTTCGTAATGCATTATGGGATTATTTTCTTCACAAAGCAGACTATTGCACTAGCATTGAAAACAACAACTAATATCACTATTTCTAAAGCTATAATTAAAATGAAAGCTGTGTATCGTAGGTATCCGTCTCACTGCACATCTCGACACACCCTCAAAAAACCAGACTGGGGGCCCTGTGCTACGCCCCAGGTCAAAGGTCAAAAGTGAGCCCCATTTCCTGTGGCCTGTAACATCAAAATGTCTTTATTATTCAGATCTGTCATAAGAACGACTAAAAACGGCTCCAATCCGCAGACCGTTAGAGACCACCACTTACCAGATGTTCATAAAAAGACACAAACAGAATAAACTACAACAATCGAGAAAACTCAAAGCAGACACGAGCGATTATTTGTGTGTTGATGTAATGCTGGAATAAATAAAAGCGCAACGTGACATACATTAACGTCCGAATTGACAAAGAATGTTTTAGTCTTGGCCATCAAAGCCCTTCTGTTCATAGGAGAACATTTAAAAAAAGACAGGAAAAGAATGGAAAAACAGAGGGAAAATGCTATCCGCATGACCGCAGTTTAAATGCTAATGTGTTTAATGGGAGAAGAGAGGCTATTTTGTGTACAACATCCGTCATGCAGCACTTTTAAAGAGCGTGCACGGATGCCTTCAGGGCTTGGTTTGGGTAATGCCACTTTGTGTGACTTCTCAGCATGCCACATTAAAGACTCGCTCCTTTTCTTTTAAAGAGACTCTTTTTCCTCTTTAATCATGGCCAATGGCTGTCCAGATGCTTCATAAAAATGTGTGTTAGGAAGTGGATTACAGAGGTAATGATCTGCCTCTTATTTGATCACATTGATGAGGGACACTTACGACTGTTTTGTACTCAACTCATCTCTAGCTAACACTGGTGTACATCTCCAATATTCATCTTTTTCTTTATTTCTATAGCACGTTTTACAATGTAGATTGTATCAAAGCAGCATAGATCAAGTTCTAGTAAGTTGAAACCGCTTAAGTCCAGTTTTCACAGTTGAACTACAGTTTATTTCAGTGTAAAGTACAGTAAATGTCACTGCTAAAAGCCAAAACACTAAATACTGAAGAGAAATTCCCCTGATCTGTTGGTTTGACTGATTGTCATCACGTTTTTTTTTACAGTGTGTACTATAAAGTTTTCTCCTTGGTAAATGTTAAGTGATGTATTGTAGTGATGTTGTCTTGTGAGTGTTCAGGCGTTCAGGGGGCATGGTTTTGATTTCCATGATGAGATGTAGGCTTTCAATGCTATCAGGCTAACGTTAGCATTTTCCAAGATGTCCTTTTGCAGATTGAAGTAAACTGAAAAAGATTCATTGGATGTTTTTATCTGCTTCCAATTGCTTTCGGTTATTTTTATTAATGTGGTTTAATTAACATTTTTTTACAATAACATTGCTTTAATATGAGATTAACTCGCCGTTTATGTGTAGTTAACTGGTGATCTGAGAGACCTTTAGCCAGGACAGATTACTGTGCTAATTTTAGATACATCACAATAGCTCGTCATGTCAAATTTCTTTTTAAGGAAAAGTTTTGTTGAATTAAAAAGTACATGTTTAGAGCTATATTCAGCTTGTTTTGACACATTATTTAAAATTTGTGGCTAAGAAATAATCATTTATTTATTTTTAGTGTGGTCAGAGATAAATTTGGTAAATCCTTCATTTTGAGCCCTGAAAAGACATGTGAAATAAAAACTAACTGCAAAGCGACAAAACCCATTTGCTTATGCACATAGAGCAGGCTCATACACAACACATACACACAAAGTGAAATGAATGAGGAGGCATGTGGACATAGCACAAAATCTAAATTTAATCATTTTAGCATGCCAAAGTCAAATTTATGCATATAAAATATATTTTTACAACAAAAAAATTGTGGCTAGTGAAAACGGTGAGTGGTTAGTAATAATACAGCCACAATAGCTGGTGATCAAAAAGTTAATGTCAAGCCCTGATTATTACTATCGGTTTAAAGTGAAATGTTAATAAATGTTTCATTCTATAAATGACTGGTAACTTTTTTTTGTCATTTAGTCATTATTTTTTAAGGTAAGTGGTTGCAAACAATTTATATGAGCTGAATTTAAACAAACAAATTAAATTTAGTAATGTCAAACTTAATTTGTTGGTTTGAATTCAGCACAGGGGCGACACAGTGGCCCAGTGGTTAGCACTGTCACCTGACAACAAGAAGGTCACTGGTTCGAGCCCCGGCTGGGTCAGTTGGCATTTCTGTGTGGAGTTTGCATGTTCTTCCCGTGTTGGCGTGAGTTTCCTCTGGGTGTTCCGGTTTCCCCCACAGTCCAAAGACATGCGCTATAGGTGAATTGAATAAACTAAATTGGCTGTAGTGTATGTGTGTTAATGAGTGTGTATGGATGTTTTCCAGAACTGGGTTGCAGCTTGAAGGGCATCCGCTGTGAAAAACATATGCTGGGTAAGTTGGCGGTAGAGGTCTGCACCTGACCAGATTTCTTGTGGTGCGGGAATAAATTTCTGAATAAAACGCGGTATCGGCGTAATTTGAACGGGAGCAGGCGGTCTAACAGTCTAGTGTTCCCGAGTCCCGACGTTATTTTGGAACAGCATATCTGTGATATATCCTCATTCTTATTGAGCACCGGTACAGACAGTGCTCACGACTGTTACACACGCTGAACGCGTGACCAGAGCTTTCTACACATGCTTTTTTTTATTCGCACAGTCTGTGCGCGCATCATTTGCATAACGTTCCTCAGAGTGAGCTTAACCAACATAGGAAAGCAAAGTGAAGATGCGCTGTCCTTCAGCTTGCATTAGAAAATGGTCATTTTACTGTTAGGAAACCCACATCAGGCAAGCCTGATATATGGGACTCTTTTTCATGCAAATGAAAACAAATTACCCTTTGCATGATGTGATAATACCTCAAAGTTTTACCCTTTAGCAGTGACAAGACTGGAACCTCAGGTTTAAGGCGGCACTTATGTCTCTTCACAAAGGGGCAAACAAAAATGACATTTAACCTTCAATCTTTGCACAACCTACAGTTTCATCTGTTATGTCTCTCTTTTGGTAGTACCCAATTTAAACGTGAGATTATATAAACCAGATCTAAATATTGCACGAACAGTCGGATCAGGTAGAAAACGGGACAGGTCGGGCAGCGGGTGAACAAAGCCTGAATTTACAGCGGGAGCGGAATAAAAACTTGTGGGAGCAGGCACGAGCAGGACTAAAAAAAAATAGTCCCGCGCAGATCTCTAGTTGGTGGTTCATTCTGCTGTGGCGACCCCTGATAAATAGAGACTAAGCCGAATGAAAATAAATGAATGAATGAATGAATGAATGAATGAATGAATGAATTAATTAATTAATTAAATAAATAAACCAATATAAATTGTTTGCAACCACTTACCTTTAAAAAAATCTAGTAAATCCAATGAATCATTTTTCAGTTTACATCAAGACGCAATAGGAGATTTTGGAAAAAGCTAACGTTAGTCTGATAGCATTAAAAGCCTACATCCCATCCTGCAAATAGCATCCAAACCCATCCAAAACCATGCCATTCTCTGTCTGTGTGAATCTGTAAATGCAATGACAATCTTTTTTTGCGCAAACATATTGTGTAGAAACATATTTTGACATGCTTTTCTTGATCCTGCACTTCCACGGACTGTTATAAATGCATTTGAATCAATTCATTTAATAATTTTTATCAGAATGTAAAGAGACTTTAAACCAGCATATTACGACAATCACCTACTGCACCTTTAATATGAGATTATTACATTTAATTCTGGTCTGTACAATGAAACTATTACACAATGTTAAAAACGACCACACTTTAAATAAATATAATTTCTGTAATTCTATTAAGTATTATTTCTAGGACATTTCTTTTGTTTGTCACGTACAATGTATTTTTTCAGTCTTTGATTGATAACAGAACTATGAAATTCACCAAAGAAATACAACATAAAATCTCAATCAGTTTGAAATGCCACCTCAATTCTTTACAGCAGTAAAATCAAACGCTTATTCACTTTATGACGCTCATAGCATACTTAACATACTTACTTGACAACATACTTAACATACTTAATTGACAAAAAAAACTAAAAACTTATGAACAATGAGAGCAGGCACTAGCTATGCCATTTATAATTCTGAAGCCTGATTCTTCCAATTTAAACTAACCAAATTCTGAATTAAATTTCAACAATTTTAATGGGTCAGTTCAGCAAAAAGGTGAATTAAGTCATTAATAACTTACCCTCATGTCATTCCCAACGTTCATTCTTCTGTAAAAAAAAAAAAAAAACGGAGAAGTTTAGCAAAATGTTGAAGTGGCTCTACAAAACAGTCGATACTACAAAACATTATAATCATAATAATGATTTTCTTAGATTGCTTACTCTTGTACAAATATCTAAACATGCTCAAGGTTCATTTAGTGTCTTATTTTCTGAATGAGAAAATCATCAAAATACAGCTAGTTTGTGCTTAAAATGCCAGTTGTCTATGAAATATATTAGGAAACATACATAAGAATAGATATTTTTTCTTGTTTCAAGTACACAGTTGATTTTCCAGAAAATAAGAACTATTACTATTATTATTATTATTATTATTTCATCAAACAGAAAATAACACCGTAAATACAAAATAAATTATATGAATAGATATAGATATACAAAACATGCCATAAAAAAAAAATCACACACTGATACAATTCACCAAACAAGAATTATTAGGAAAACATAATTATACAATAAATAAGTGTATAAATCATAAGGTTAAATACCAAATACAGTGCTCAGCATATAAGTACACTTTTGAAAATGAATATTTCTCAGTGAGTATGGGTCATATATATTGGTGCATTTGAACAAAACAGATTTATTAAACATGTATATTTTTAAAATAAGAAATAGAAATGGAAATAGAAATGGAATGGAAAGATAGACAATAGAAATGGAAAAATAATACATTTAAATTCATACTAAATATTGCAAAAAATGTACAAACTACAAAAAAAATTTATATATTTTTTTTTCTTTTGATTTTTGCTATTTTTTAAAATTGAATTTAATATTTTTCCCTGACATCTAAATTTTGGCTACTATTTTTTGAACAATTATTGTAAGTTTTTGTAAGTTATTTAGATAGATTAGCTCCAGATTTGGCTTCAGTACTGACTAAACTAATGTATATGCAGTCGTATGAAAATGTACGATTTTAAAAAGGAGGCGTGGCACCCAATCCCACCCCTAAACCCAACCAACATGAGCAAATCGTACTAAATTGTACTGTGAGATAGCGTTGGCACTGTTTATATATATATTATATTATATATATATAACATTTATTTTATTTTATTTTTTATTTAACAAAGAAAAAAAGATTAAAATATAGGTGTCTGCTTAAATTTTAGAAAAGGGCTCCAGATTTTCTGGAACTTTTCTGGCTTTTGTTTTATTGTGAACCAAATATTTTTTTATTCTAAGAGCATGTAAACCAATCAAAAACCCACTGCCGATAAGAAGGGGGAACTGATGACTTACAATTCATAAGAATAAGTGACCCATTATTTTAAGTTTTTACAGAGTAACCCTTTTCTTCTAAAAACAGAAAAATACACCATAAAAATGGTTAACATGCACCGAAATACTCAATTACTTTTTAGTTCACAGATTATTACTGACATACTGAAATATTTACCTGCACTGCAGCTCTCAAATTGCACATATTTAAATGTCACATAACAAACTGCTCAGCCAGATATGTTGTCGTTGATGTCATTGTGATTTGAATAATGTGAATAATGCTGCTTTGGATAAACTAAAATAAGTAAATGCAGTGTAGTTCAGTCTTAATCAATAACATAAAAGAAAAGAAACAGAACGGACAATGATTAACACTAAATACTTCAAAAAGCTAATTTAAAAGTGGTAAAGCACATCTGCAAAATACACAAAAGAGTATTAAAAATGAAGCATATGCACTTGTCCCGTCTTGTTCAAGACACTGTGGAACAAGTATTAACAGGTATGGCCGAATCTAATCAACACCTCCAGCACACACCTGGAATTGTCTATGGCACTGAACAGCCTACAGGTGTCAGCAAATAAATTCAGGCTGATAACAAGTCATGTGAATTCTTTGAAATCCCTGTTTCTCTCAAAAAGTCATCTCACTAACGCACAGTTCTGCTAGATATGGCTTTGTAGCTCCTTTAATTATTCTTTTTTGCAGTCCAAGTGTTTAAAACAGCATTAGCACAGTATACAAATCAAACCTATCGACTTGTGGAATCAATTATGTCTGAAGCATAAATAGTGTAGGATAAATTATGCATCAAAATTGTAATGTTTTAGAGAAAGTTTTTATGGATATCACTTGTGAATAATAATGAGTAACACATTAATCAGAAAGACAGAGCGACAAATTTCCTAAAATCCAAGCCAAGAATCTATCAGTCAACGTTGCTTTAATCAGCATTTCCTCATCCTGGGTGTTTGGCAAAATCTCGCATGGTTTGACCTGAATGAGATTTCTCAGGAAAGCGAAAGTTACCACATCGCAGAAATGAAAACATCTCAATTCACTAATTGTGATCTTAAATACACCTTTAAGCAAAACCGAACAAGACTTGGTGCTTGTAGCTGTTAAACATTGAAGAAATAGTTTGTCACGTGTGTGATTGACAAGTTGTGGAATGTGTTATTGGGATTTTAAGTCATAATAATCAACAACCACAAAGCGAGATCTGTATACTAGCGGATTCATGTCAGAGGTAGAGATGGTCAACTAACTGCAAGCAAATATTTTGGTTGTTAAATCTTAGCTGGAGCATACTTCACATTTTTGTACCAGCTATAAAAACAATCTTGTGTTCATTTGCAACATTTACATTTACATTACATTTAGAAGATGCTTTTATCCAAAGCGACTTACAAATGAGGACAAGGAAGCAATTTACACAACTATAAGAGCCGCAGTAAACAAGTGCTAAAGACAAGTTTTAGGTGTGTAAAGTCTAAGAAGCAAAAGCATTAGAAAAAATTTTGAGAGAGAGTACAGTTAGTGGTATAGTCAGAGAGGCAGTTACAGATTAGGAAGGAACATTTGTGTTGGAAATATAAATAATACATAAAATCATCAGTCCAAGGTACTCAAAAGTAGGTGAAAAAGGTAGTCTAGTAGTTTCTAAAAGGAAATCTGAATTGAAGTCATATAGGTTTGAAAATGTTTTATATTCAGGGTCGCAAACTTGTTGATAAAGAGTTGACACAGTAAGATCTACTTTGCATATTCCAACAAATCATTTTGGGGAAACAGGCCAGAAAACAAAAATCATTTTATGTTATTTTCAACAGGAGGATAAACTTGAAGGCCACACAAATAAAATCCTGATGTTGTTGGTGATTCACAGAAGGACCCAGCAGATGAGTGTTGTCATGAAAGGCACCAAAGTGTTTCAATTGTTTGCAATGTACAGTATGTTTTGACATTATGAAAATCATTTTAGATAGGCTAGAAACCAGACAAAATAAATCTAAGAAAGAAAAGTTTTTTTTACAGTGATGTGTCTGTGCATATACAGTTTAAGTCAGTATAACTAGCCCCCCTTTAATATTTTTTTCTTTTATTTCCCAAATGAACAGAGCAAGGACATTTTCACAGTATGTCTGCTAATATTTTTTCTTCTGGAGAAAGTCTTATTTGTTTTAATTCAGCTAGAATAAAAGCAGATTGTCATTTTTTAAAAACCATTTTAAGGTCAAAATTATTAGCCCCTTTTAGCTATATTTTTTTTGATAGTCTACGGAACAAACCATCGTTATACAATAACTTGCCTAATTACCCTAACCTGCCTAGTTAACCTAATTATAACCTAGTTAAGCCTTTAAATGTCACTTTAGGCACCCGGAGGAAACCCACGCGAACACTGGGAGAACATGCAAACTCCACACAGAAATGCCAACTGACCCAGCCGGGGCTCAAACCAGCGACCTTCTTGCTGTGAGGCAATTGTGCTACCCACTGCGCCACCGTGCTGCCCAATTTTTGCTTTCTATAACATTTATGTCATGTTTTAGGATGAATATTTTTTCTTATTCAAATTAAGCATACAAGGTTGTGCTAAATATTTTATCCAGTGCAGCTGTGAATTTTATTTAATGAATGTGGTAATATTTATTGAATTATTTGCCTTATATGATTTACTGAATTATATTTCTTGAATTACATTTCTTGAATTATATGTCCCATGAATTTAATTAAGTATTTGCCCTTCAAGGCTTAATATCAAATTTAAAGACTTTAAAAGAAAACAGGCAATGAGCAAATGAGTTGTTTAACAAACACTGAAAAATGTTTCACTGACTATATATACACAAATACAAATATTTCACATTTAATATATACATTTTTAATAACTGTTTCTTTTTCAACAATGTAAATTTTAACATTCCATCTCAATGTCAAAGACACTTCTAAATCATCACATTTACACACATCTTTTCAGTTTCAGGTTTCTTCTCAATTTTGTGTGGTGTGGCATTATTTAGTCGACTCTGATTTTGAGTTTCTTTCTCGTCTTTGCTGCTGTCAAAAGAGCAGTACGGCGAAATGACAAAAAGCTGATCCTGATTGGTCTTCGTGCGTGCATTTGAAATGCTGATTGGCTTACAGAAAGAACTTCATAGAGCCAAGCTCAAGTTTGACTTTGTAGATGAAACCTTTTTTTGTTTTTTTTAAATAAAAAGTCTTAAAATGTAAACAACTTATAAAAATACCATCACATAATGTAAATAAGTTGTCATTTAATAAGAATATGTCAATAACTCATTTTTGACAAAATGTCAGACAGAATCTTATAATTCTAAGGTGACGATATGTAATATTTTAGCCGCCTGCTAAAAGTAGATGTAAATGTTACTCAATTTGTATACAAAATAATTCCTAATGAGACATATTAGTTAGATCCTACCTAATTTGCTTTAGCATGTAATAGCTGGTGAATTAAAATTGTTACCTTAATTTTATAATTTTGCTATAGGTTATTTTTTACAGTAAGCTTGTAAAAACACAGTACATTGATTTACTTTCTGCACTTGCAAACTGATCTATGTGAATTGCCTATTTCAAGTTCGCACCCTTGATATTTATATAAAAAAATATCACATAGCATTCAAAATATCATCTCATACAATTATTTCTCTCATTATGTCTGGTGTTGGATTTAGACATAATTCAAGAACTGCTTAAGAAAGTCATCTGAGTAAAGGGCAGAGTGAAGCTCAGGGCAGTGTCTGTGTGTGTGTGCGTGTGTGTGTGTGTGTGCGTGTGTGTGTGCGTGTGTGCGTGCGTGCGTGTGTCGTCCAGCAGTCAGTTTTGGCTGATGGCTCTCAGCAGGGGCAGTGCAGGGTCAGATCAGTGGTCAGGGTAATTAGGCAGACAGTGGTAAGTCTGTGCTGTCAGATGTTTGGTTCTATTGATGTCGTCTGCCCTATGGCTGCCCAAGAGTCCAGTGAAGAGAAGAGAAGGCCAGCACATTTTTTTTTATTTTAACCCGTTCAGCATCCATATAAATGCCACATGTATTTTTAAGCTGAATGCATCCCAGTTTCTTGAATGCCACAAGGACATCAGTATTTTTATGCTAGGATTCATTTTTATGTAAGGGTATTTCAATTGTCATACAAACCATAATATTTTTAAGATATGTCATGATATTTTTGGACAGAATAGAGGTTAATAAAAGGCAAGGCAAGTTTATTTATATAGCACATTTCATAAACAGTGGCAATTCAAAGTGCTTTACATAAACCGGAATAAAAGAGACGAGTATAAGAAAAATAAAAAACAAATAATAAAAATGATTTTAAAAAACTGAAAAAACAGATAAAATGTGTTAAAACAGGTTATAAAAGAATGAAAAAGAAGAGAAAAACATAACAGTGACGTAGCATAGTGCTCATTCGGTAAAGTCACAGCTAAACAGATGTGTTTTCAGTCTTGTAGGGATAGGGTTAATTCAGTATGTTGACTTCTTGTAAATAAACAGTTGATCACTTTATGAATTGACAGCATGTCTACTAACATATTTATCTCTGTACATTCATTTTGTAGTCAGCTATATTAAAAAAATACAGCGTAAATTGAAATAACAGGTAAAAAATACAGAGAATTTGATTTAAATAGTGATGTACTGATGACTGTTGTGAAGGTAAAACTGATTCAATGATGAATAAGATTTAATAACTGCAAGCTTATCTTGTAGTACTTCATTTTATCTAAACTACATTAGTAAGATCACTTACTTAGATTTCTTTGTCTTGTTACTAGTCCAAAAATCTAAAAATCCTTAAATCAAGAGGCATTTTCTAGACAAGCAAAACATATTGTCTTGTTTAAAGAAATAATATGGCAAAAATAAGTTGTTTTCCTTAAAACAAGCAAAATAATCTACCAATTGGGGTAAGCAAAATCATCTAGATTTTCCTTTTGACATAAGCTTATTTTGCTTACCCCAGTGGCAGATTATTTTGCTTGTTTTAAGCAAAACAACTTATTTTTGGCATATTATTTCTTAATATAAGACAATATGTATTGCTTGTCTGGAAAGTGTTTCTTGATTTAATAATTTTTAGATGTTTAAACTAGAAACAAGACAAAAAATCAAAGTAGGAAAGCATTTGCTATAATCTTACTAATGTAGTTTAGATAAAATTAAATACTTCAAGATAAGCCTGCACTTATTAAATCTTATTCATCATTGAATCAGTTTTACCTTTACAACAGTCATCAGTACATTACTATTTATACCAAACTCTCTGTATTTTTTACTTAGTATTTCTTAATATAGCTGACTACAAAATTTGTTCAGTGATGAACATGTTAGTAGACATGCTGTCAATATATAAAGTGATCAACTGTTTATTCACAAAAAGTTTCTGTGCATGTATGTGTACATAATACAGACAAATTTGAAAACATTAAAAATAATTGTACGGCGTCACAGTGGCGCAATAGGTAACACGATCATCTCACAGCAAGAAGGTCACTGGTTCGAGCCGCGGCTGGGTCAGTTTGCATTTCTGTGTGGAGTTTGCATGTTGCATTGGAGTGGGTTTCCTCCGGGTGCTACGGTTTCCCCCACAATCTAAAGACATGCGCTATAGGTGAAGTGAATAAGCTAAATTGGCCATAGTGAATGTGTGTAAATGCAAGAGTGTATGGGTGTTTCCCAGTTTTGGGTTGCAGCTGGAAGGGCATTCGCTGTGTAAAACATATGCTGGATAAGTTGGCGGTTCATTCTGCTGTGGCAACCCCTGATAAATAAAGGGACTAAGCCGAAAAGAAATTAAATGAATGAAAATAAGTGTACGTTTGCTAATTAATATTCTGATTGCTTTCAGCTTGTTCATTTGATTCAAGTCAGACATAACATTATCCTTAATTCATACTGCCTTAGTAATTAGCAAATGAAAAAATAGACTGATTTGCTGTGTAAAAAATTCATATCATCTTTCCCTTTTTAGCCAAGCAACCAGAAACAAAACAAAGCAACCATTGAAATCCCTCAAATCCTAGCAACTGCATGAGAAAAAAGAAAAAGAAATACAGCAGTGAGTTGTGAAGCCATTCACTTTTTTTTCCTCTGAAAAATGCAACAATGTTATTCATATTACGACACCTATAATTAATAGTGGGATTTTCTGGATTCTAATTTTGGAAACGTTTTCCTCCCCTTTTGCACGCGTTTCTGGTTCGGCAAGTCAATCCACAACAGTCAATTCCCACGATCCTTTGTGCCCTGTAGCGGCACTGTCACTGTCACTGACACGCTGACTCATCTCAAACGTTCAGTCCGTTACACCGGTAAAATCATGAAAAAGTCATAACGTGACTGCACTCAGGTGTGACATTGCCCTTGTAGACTGCTTCAAGATAACCAGGTTTGTATGCTAATTACGGGTCTAAAGTGTCACATGAGGTCTACATGACAAGAATACACCCTGAAATGTTCAAGAAAGGATCAATTCAGGTATCTATAGGACTATAGAACACGAACTAAAAAGATTAAATCACTTTACAATATAATAATGTGATCAAATGGTGCTCTGTTAGATAAGAGCAAAACAAATGAGACAACAACACACATGACTGCCTGAGGAGATTGTGAATGTGTGATTCTCATTCCTTCAATCAGTTTCAACTGGTTTCTCTTTATTGCGTTAAGAGACTTTAACAGGAAAACAACCAACGGAAGGAGATTGAATAACAAGGGATTCTTTCATTTTTGCAGTGAGGGCATTGGGAATGTTATAATCATTTGAGCTGGGAATTTTATATTAATGAATTTTTGTTATGTTTAATCAACTAAATTTGGAATGGTTTAATATTGATGGGAGTAGTTAAATGTAATGATACGCATTTCATTAACTGGCTCTTACCAAACTTGCTGCTCCTACCGTTAAATTATCCGTTTGTTCTGACTTAACCAGCAGTACTTGAAATGCTAGCCATTGTGACTCACATCATTTACAAGAAAATAATAAACAATTCAATTTGTGAAAGCTTTGCGCTCTACATGGGATTAACTTTGGTGAAAATGGCTCATTTTGATACGTTGACAGTCAACAAAGTTTACAATCACATACAGAAGATTTTTGCTTTGTTCCAAAACCTAATAACCTTACTACCTGGACTGCAAAATAATAATAACAATGATTCCTTACATTTATATAGAGCTTTTCTAGGCACTCAAAGCGCTTTACACATAGAGGGAATCAGTGTGCAGCATCCATCTGGATGACGCGACGGCAGCCATTTTGCGCCAGACCGCACACCACACACAAGCTGATTGGTGGAGAGGAGACAGAGTGATTAAGCCAATTATGATATGGGGATGATTAGGAGGCCATAATGGACAGAGGCCACTGGGCAGATTTGGCCAGGATGCCGGGGTTAAACCCCTACTCTTTTTTAAAGGACATCCTGGGATTTTTAATGACCACAGAGAGTCAGGACCTTGGTTTAACGTCTCATCCGAAAGATGGCGCTCACTGAGCAGTATAGAGTCCCCGTCACTATATTGAGGCATCAGGACCCACACAGACCGCAGGTTGGGCGCCCCCTGCTGGCCTCACTAACACCTTGGATTGAATAACAAGTGCTGCCAGTACTAAGGCCATTGCTTCTAATGCCCCTTATTTTGGCCAAATTATAAAAAATAAGTGAAAAGACAACCATAAAAAGACTAGCTATTAAATATTAATATTAATAATATTAGTTAATAAGAGGATTAGAATTTTTGGGTGAAATAACTTTAAATATAAATATAATTAAAATTATATTTATTATAAAAAATGTATAATATTTATATTTTATAATAAAAATATAATTAAAATTATGATGTTGCTGTTTTTTTGAACAGACAATCATTTCTGTTCTCAACTTGCCTAAGAAGACAAGCTATGTGTGTGTGTGTGTGTGTGTGTGTGTGTGTGTGTGTGTGTGTGTGTGTGTGTGTGTGTGTAGTATATGTGTGCAGTTTAATGTTTAACTGAGTTGGCAGGTCAGTTTCTCATGTGTGTGTATCATGGTTTGACAGGCAAGTTTGAGGTGTAGGAGAATGCGCCACACACGCTCACTATCTATCCTACTCACCCTCTAAACTCACAGAGAATAAACATTACAGAGCAAATTATTACTCACAAAGAGAGACAGACAGAGAGAGAGAGAGAGAGAGAGAGGGAGAGAGAGAGAGAGAACGTCAAGTTCACTGTTTCACTATTCTCTATTTCAGAGGTCACCACAGCAGAATGAACCGACAACTATTCCAGCATATGTTTTACGCAGCGGATGCCTTTCCAGCTGCAACCCATCACTGGGAAAAATCCATACTCTCTCCTTAACACACACACTCATACAACAATTATACATACAGCCAATTTAGTTTATTTAATTCACCTATAGCGCATGTCTTTGGACTGTGAGGGATAACTGAGCACACGGAAGAAACCCACGACGACATGAGGAGAACATGCAAACTCCACACAGAAATGCAAACTGGCCGAGCCAAAACCTTGCTGTGAGGCGACTAAGCCAACCACTGAGCCAGCAATGAAAAATTGTCATTGTACAAATACAATGGAATATCCATATTCTCTCTCACTCACTCACTCATTCTCTATCCTTTCGGCTTAGTCCCTGATTTATCAGTGGTCACCACAGCGGAATGAACTGCCAATTACTTTTGTGCCCTTTCAGCCACAAATCAGAAATACTCATACACTCTCTCATTCACACACTATGATACAATACAGCCAATTATACAGCCAATTTAGTTTATTCAATTCACCCATACTGCATATCTTTGGACTGTGGGGGAAATCCATAGTCTCTCACATCTAATTTTCAAAGCACAAATAAAAAATAAAAGCATAAATAAATAGCGTATACCTTTTAAATGCTAAATATGTTAAGTGCTAAAATTCTGGAACTAAAAAAAGGAAGAATGTAAATGCTTTGGTTGTGAAAAACAACATTATCCACACCAAGGTTATACAGTTAGCACAGCTGTCATGTGACCCTTCACAAGACCCTCTGTTTCTGCATCTCCCTCTCTCTATGCTCCTTCTCTCTCTGGGCCACGAGACTGCCCGCTGACTTCCTCTTCGGCCACTGCCGCTTGTCCAGATGAGCAGACAGCTCTTATACAAGCGCTATTGAGCTTAACCCAAAGAGAGCATCAATACAGTATTACATCATCGCTCAGGCTTAGCAATGATCTTCAGCTTAATGAGAATGCTCTAGCAATGGTGTTGGGCGAGGGCACAATTCAAACCCTCATTTCTGGTTTGGTGGTAGTATTTTTGAGGCTCAGGCAGCAACAGGCACAGAAAAAAACAGGTTGTAAATATAAATAAGGGGCAAATACAGATGCATGCATATAAGGAGATCATTTAAAGAATGGTTTGGATTTAAACCACAGACAACTATGTATTTCATATTTTTATATAATATAATTTTTGTATTAAACAAGCAAATATCAGTAATTTTTACTAAATTGACCTTGTAAAAATTATGTTCTTACTTACGGTTTTCTAATTTCTAGCACAAATGTCTAAAACTGTTAAATCACAACGCCTTTTCGAGACAAGTAAAAAAATTATTATAATCAATCAATCAATCAATCAATCAATCAATCAATCAATCAATCAATCAATAAATATACACACACACACACATATATTATATTATAAATATTATCAGACATACTGTGAACATTTCCTTGCTCTGTTAAACATCATTTAGGAAATATTTTTTTTTAAAAAAGAAAAAAAGAAAAATCAAAGGCGGGCTAATAATTCTGTCTTCAACTGTACATATATAATCAATATCAAAATTAAGTGGTCTTTTTCCTAAAGCAAGCAAAATAATCAGCCAATGGGGCAGATAAAACAATCTGTTTTTTGGTAGAAATAAGATTATTTAACTTATGTTCATGGCATTTTAGACACAGTGTGAGATCTTGTGGACACAACTTGAACATGAAATATTTGCACACATTAGACTTTATAAGGTTAACGCATCCTTCCACCATGATCTTCTGATAGTTTGTTGTTTTTCATTTTAAGCGAAGCAACTCCAAGATGGAGTAAATGATCTTGAGAATGAGAGGTTCACATCCTCTGAAATAAAGCATGAATGAGGAGAACTGATCCAGGGATTTCAAGAATTAATATTAGTTGGTTAAATTGTACCCTGTATAATTCTGTAGTGTAATGGGCTCTAATGCACACCTTAACCCTCTGGGGTCTGAGGAGATTTTGAGGTCCCTAAGATGTCAGACATTTGTGCTTATTTCAGCTACTTATATACTACTACTATACAGCTACTTATTACATAGTATTGTTCAGTCATTCATTCATTTTATTTTCGGCTTAGTCCCTTTATTAATCTGGGGTCGCCACAGTGGAATGAACCGACAACTTATCCAGCGTATGTTTTACACAGCGGATGCCCTTCCAACTGCAACCCATCACTGGGAAACATCCATACACACTCATTCCCACACAATTCACCTATACCACATGTTTTTTGGACTTGTGAGGGAAACCGGATCACCCAAAGGAAACCCACGCAAACATGGGGAGAACATGCAAACTCCACGCAGAAACGCCAACTGACCCAGCCGTGGCTTGAACCAGCGACCTTCTTGGTGTAAAGCGAAGTGCTACTCACTGTGCCACCTAGTATTGTATTTTTTTGTTTTCAGCACAAACTGCGCTACAATAATATGTGAGAAATGTTGATATACATATATGATATACATATATTTTAGAAAAACAATATTATGAGTGGTTAGTAAGTTTTGGAGAAACAAAATGTTGCTCAGATAAGGTCCAAAACAACACACTGAATGGGCCTGACCAAGACTTTTGAGTAACCAGTCTTGTAGGCTAGAATATTTAGTCCACAATATGTGAAAAATATTATTCTCTATCATTCAAAGAACACATTACAATTCATTCATTTATTTTCTTTTCAGCTTAGTCCCTTTATTAATCAGGGGTCACCAAAGCGGAATGAAGCGCCAACTTATCCAGCATATGTTTTACGCAGCGGATGCCCTTCCAGCTGCAACTCATCTCTGGGAAACATCCATACACACTCATTCACACTCATACACAACGGACAATTTAGCTTACCCAATTCCCCTATAGCGCATGTCTTTTGACTGTGGGGGAAACCGGAGCACCCGGAGGAAACATGTAAACTCCACACAGAAACGCCAACTGACCCAGCCGAGGCTCGAACCAGCGACCTTCTTGCTGTGAGGCGACAGCACTACCTACTGCGCCGCTGCATCACCCCTACACATTACAATGATTCACAATATGTAAAGTGTATTTTGGGTTAGCATACTGTATGCGTGGGAGTGACAATGGTCATGAATAATTCACATCTGGCAAGACAAAAGACACTCCCCCGCGGGCTAATGTTCACCCATTAAAGGCATTGAAAAGCAATGTCTAACTGCAAAGGCTAGCCCAAACTAAATGCATGTTGTATTACTTGACCATGTAAACACTATAAATAGACAATGTGCACTTATACAGCCTGCACAAAAAAATATATTTGAAATGGTATAAAATGTGTTTGCAAAACTGTTGTAATAAAAAAATTCCTGTGCATTAATCCAGCATTTAAATTAAACAGCAATGTTATGTAATGTGTATTTATATAGTGCATTTATTGTGTATGGCCATACACCCAAAGCGCTTTACAATCATAAGGGAGGTCTCTCCACTCCACCAGCAGTGTGCAGCATCCACTTGTATGATGTGACAGCAGCCACAAGACAACGGCGTCAGTTCGCTCACCACACACCAGCTATAGGTGGAGTGGAGAGACAGAGATAGAGCCAGTTTGGTGGATGGGGATGATTGGGAGGCCATGATGGGTTAGGGCTAATGGAGGGAATTTGGCCAGGACACCGAGGTTACACCCCTACTTTTTACGAGAAGTGCCATGGGATTTTTAAAGACCACAGAGAGTCAGGACCGCTGTTTAACATCTCATGCAAACGACAATGAGACGCAATAGCCCAACAAAATAATTACAATGAGAATGTAACAGTCAAACACACACAAACACACAGGAAATCCAAGTAGACTTTAGCTAGGTTTCCATTACCTTGTGCTATGCTGTGTTTGAAGTATTGCATGAGAAACAAGTAACATGAACGTCAAATTAAGAATAAAAAGTCCTTTGAAAACCTTTTATGCTCGTTTGAAGAGGATTTGCACGAGAAAAAGCGTCAATGCAAATATTGTAAGACGGAAACGCATTTGCCAAATAACCAAACATTACTACCCATGTGACCAATCAGCTGTCTCCATTATGCTTGCTCCATTATACAGTGGGTTGCTAGGTTACCAATCCTACAGTCAGACACTCTAATTACTTGATGGAAATTCACCGAATTGATATTTACGATATTTTGTAAGCTTTGCTTCATATTAGAATGAAAATCCAGCTACTGCCATACTACCAAAAACTCTCTCAGTCTCTCATTCATGCTGTAACATACTGAGTCAGTCTATTCTCTGCATCTGCACCACTTGACGTGTCTATTCTACTGTCCGCCGCAGCGTCGCTCTACATCAGGGTCGAGGCTCTGACCTCAGCTTCCTGTCTCCCAAAAGCCAGTCTTTATGTGGCCACACAGGCTGACATCACGCTCACCACTGGCAGCTTCGCTCTGTTCATCTGCACTTTACACCCCTGCAGCCACAGAGCCCAACAGAACCAGCTTTGTGTGTGTGAGAGAGAGAGACAGACAGTGAGAAATCAAGAGTGTATGTGTGTGTGTCCTTATCATTATGAGTCCCGTTCCAACTGTAGCAAAGCCAGAAGAACACTGACTCCTCCATTCCAAATCATTTCCTGTGTTTCAGACATCAGCCAGACTCTGAGAGAAAAAAACAACAACAGTTCCCAAGGCATTGTGGGTCAGTGGAGGTCATGGCCCACATTGGTTGCTCATAAGACCTCTTGATTGTGTTAGATCCAGATGAATATGAATGAATGTGATCATCTAATAGCATATTATGCAAGCGGAAAGCTTAACATGTCAAGTGCTACTCGGTCTGGGTTTAATATGCTGATGACTCCTATGAAATGGGATGAAATATGTATTTAGACACTTCACAGTTTTTCAGGCATTTCTATCTGTCAGATGTATTTAAAAAACAGCTTCGCATGTCATATTTTGTTATATAATGTTTATAATCTGTGTAAACATTGTCACAAGCTCTGGAGCTACATTCAGCAACATTAGAGGTGTTGATTTAAGAAAAATATGTTAAAGGGATAGTTCACACAAAAATGAAAATTCTGTCATCATTATTATTTCAATCTCTAATTATTCCAAACCTGTTTAAGCTTTTTTTCTGATGGGAAAAATATATATTTTTTGAAGTAGCCATTAGCTAAACAGTGCATCCAGAAAGTATTCAAAGCGTTTCGCTGTTTCCATTTTTTTGTTTTGTTTTAGCCTTATTCCAAATTCCTCAACATTCTACACACAATGCCCCATAATAGCAATGTGAAAAAAAGAGTTTTTGAAATTGTTGCAAATTTATTAAAAATAAAAAACCTGAAAAATCACATATACATAAGTATTCACAGCCTTTGCCGTGAAGCTCTAAATTGAGCTCAGGTACATTCTGTTTCCACTAATCATTCTTGAGATGTTTCTGCATTGTAATTGGAGTCCACCTTTGGTAAATTCAGTTGATTGTACAGATTTGAAAAGGCATACACCTGTCTATATAAGGTCCCAGGATTGACGGTGCATGTCAAAGCACAAACCAAGCATGAAGACAAAGGAATTGTCTGTAGACCTCCGAGACAGGATTGTCTCGAAGCACAAGGCTGGGGAAGGTTACAGAAAAATTTCTGCTGCTCTGAAAGTTCCAATGAGCACAGTGGCCGCCATCATCCGCAAGTATATTGTGTGGAATTTTGAGGAAATAATTGAATATAATCCATTTTGGAATAAGGCTGTAACATGAAAAAATGTGGACAAAGTGAAGCGCTATGAATACTTTCCGGATTCACTTTATATTTCCATCCAAACATGCAAATTAGAATTATGCGCAAAATTGGGATATTGCATAAAACATTTGCGAATAAAGCACAGTTTCTATCCAATGAGGACAAAATTGTTGCTTTCTGATAAACTGGCGGCAAATATCAAAAAGAAAAAGGGAATTTGCTAAGGTAGGACAAGCCACTGTTGGGCTTTTTATATAATAACCTGCGCCTTTAATAACCACTGAACCACTTTGATGATGGGCATTGGCTGAGGGATTTTAGAATGACCAAAATGTTTCACAGTGTTGTTGGCCCACTTGTTTTTTTACCATTAATGGTGTTCCATTGTGCCCATTTTTGTTATCACATGATCATCTTTTTGATGTGCATGTTGGAATTTGTTCAGTAAATGAGTTTCCACTGTAGTTTATACACATCATAGTTTACATTCTTATTGAATAAAACATTGATTCTACTCAGTTCTGCTCATGTATGCATCTCGGTACTTCCATTATGCAATTCTAATGTGATATTCCAAAATGTGCATAAAAATCAGTGGATGGAAACATAGCTATTGACTTACAAAGTATTTTTTATTCCTATTACTTCTGTCAGTCTCTGCTGGTCTCCAACATCAGAATATCATCTTTTATCATCTGAATAAAATGCAGAAAGGTTTAGAACCTCTTGACTGTGAGTATATTTTTGGGTGAACTATCCGTTTAAGTCATATATTTGAGTACAAACGAAAGTCCAGCCAAAAATGAGAAAGAATCCTTCAGGAATCTAAAGGTGTTTGTTTGGCTGTTCAATACAAACGTGCACTGTTATGGCCTGATCTTTATAGAAAAAGCATGAAGGAATGTGGAGTATTCCCTGCATGTGTCCACAGTGGCACCTTTCGCTTATTGTGGCTGTAAAGGGGCATAAACTTTCAAACAAACACAAATCTCACCTCTGACCTGAAGCACATGTGACTGCTCAATTCTGGTGATATTCAGACAATACAGACTTTCCTTGCAACCTTTGCAGATTTTTCATTCATTTATTCATTTCCTTCGGCTTAGTCTATATTTCAGAGGTCGACACAGTGGAATGCACCGCCAACTATTCCAGCATATGTTTCACACAGCAGATGCCCTTCCAGTCACAACCCAGTATTGGGAAACTGCTCATTCACCCACACTCATACTCATCAAATTCACCTATAGCACATGTCTTTGAACTGTGGGGGAGGAAACCAACACGAACATGGGAAGAACATGCTAACTTTACACAAAAATGCCACCTGGCCCAGACGGGACTCGAACCAGCGATCTTCTTGCTGTGAGGCGACAGCCCTACCCACTGAGCCACCACAGATGTTTTATTTAAACAAAAAAACATCTGAGACCTCAATACAGTTGGTAATAAGATGCCTTTTCATGAATCCTGTCAAAAGCATATAAAACAGTTACATATAAACAGTCAAAAATGTTTTGAGCTTGTCCACTTTCAACCACTTTTAGAGGTATTTGAAAACACAGAAAAAAGGTGTCTACACTTACACCAAAATATAAAAATTATAATTAAAAAAATTACTTTTGTGATTTGTATGCTTTCCCACTTGCTTTAAGCTGTGTAACAAGGGTTTGTTCATTTAGTAGCACTAGCGCGTCATGCTAAACATTTTGTCTGTATAATATCTAACTGTTTTGAGCAACTGCAAGATCACATATAGATCTTACTCCGTTCAATCTAATGGATGAAATCAAGATTCTTCCTTACATTTCTGAATTATGCGTTTCACTCAGATGTCAAAGTAATATAATACATCTGTTGTTACTTCTATTGAAAAGTGACTTCAAAATTACGTTTATTGTCATTTTACCTTTCTTATACACTACCTGACAAAAGTCTTGTCACCTATCTAAGTTTTAGGAACAACAAATCATAACTTGACTTCTAGATGATTATTTGGTATCAGAAGTGGTTTACATGAAAGGCAAAGGCCTCTAGATTACGCTTATTTGAGCAAAATAAAATATAATCATGCCTTGATTTTTAATTCTTTAATGAGGACAGTAGGGTCTGACTTTGCTTAGACAAAAGTCTTGTCACTTAACAGAAATAATGTACAGTAGAGAATATAAAGTCATAGTGCAATGGAAAAAGAATCAATATTGTGTATGACTCCCATGAGCTTGGAGGACGGCATCCATACATCTCTGCAATGACTCAAATAACTTATTAATGAAGTCATCTGGAATGGCAAAAAAAGCGTTCTTGCAGGACCAGAGAATATCAAGATTCTTTGGATACATCTTTAATGCCTCCATCTTACCCCAGACATGCTCAATAATGTTCACTTCTGGTGACTGGGCTGGCCAATCCTGGAGCACCTTGACCTTCTTTGCTTTCAGGAGCTTTGATGTGGAGGCTGAAGTATGAGAAGGAGCGCTATCCTGCTGAAGAATTTGCCCTCTCCTGTGGTTTGTAATGTAATGGGCAGCACAAATGTCTTGACTTCAGGCTGTTACAAATGATAAACTAGTCGTCAAATTATTATTTTACTCTTACAACTGGGATCAACGACAAGACTTTTGTCAGGTAGTGTAGTAATGAACAAACATTTGACAAGAAAACCAAATATATAGTATTGTTCTGCTTTACAATATGCATTTGTAAATGTTTAGTTTAGCCAAAAGTTTAGTAGTTTAGTTTTTAGGTCTAATAAAAAGCAGGCAGGAACATTTACGAAACTTACAAAAATGAAATCCAATAAAACAAGACAAAGAAACTGAACAGTGTCCAGGGGTGCGCATTTGTTTCTATCCTACTCTATTTTTCTGTTTAATTAGATGCATCTCTGCATCCAAAGGCCAAAGTGCTCCAAGTTTTTCCCTCTTTTCCTCCTTTGAACCACAGCAAATTCAGATCATGCCTGATACTGATTCAGCGAACGTGACTCCACAAGATTGCCATTCTGGATTTGTAATGAGGAACACCCTGAAGGCTTCTGCTACACACACACACACACACACAGACCCACACACACATTTCCACAGAAGAGTTGATCTCTTAAATAACAAAGTTCACTTTCGGATGACACGCATAAGTTAAAGCAAATGCAGTAAGTTACAAAAGAGTTTGCTCAAAAACAAACCTTAAAAAAGAAGCAACAGAACGGAGCTGACTTCTGTTCTAATTCATCGTACAGCTTATCCAGTGTTATTTTCTTTCTGTATTAAAAAAAAGAGGGAAAACATCATCACTTGACCTAACTTTTGGCAACGGATGATCATCTGTCTTTACTGTGACACAACAGGAAATATAAGACACTTTATCTGCCTCAGCCACCACAAATAAGACTTTCAGCCTTAACATTTATCAGTAATCACACATGACTGTATAGTAACTGATGTACTGCATTACAAATAATAAATAGTATGGTATAGAACAAGGTACCACCATCAACGACTGTGTTTTTCGCACATCAAGTCAACAGAAAAGCTATCCACAACAACAAACACAACTTAAAGTACAATAGCTCAATATACTGCCAAAGATTAGCAATGAAGGTGGGTAATTTGTATGAAATCTAATTTTCTATCTGAGAAAATCCAAACATTGTCAGAACGGTGTATTTCCTGTTAGTTATGTGAGTCTCACAAAAGTTACCTGCACATTAACAGCTCCTAAAAACATTTTAGAAAGTAAGAATACCGTGTGGGTTGCTGTAGAAAGACAACTTGGGGAAGAAATGTTGATTGGTCATTTTTCCAATTAACCATTAAGGGCTTTACACAATAAGGTGCAGTTTATTTAATTTCATTAACTAAAAATTAATTATTAAACAGCTAATTAATGATTCGGGTTTGTCAATGCCCAGCAGGGACACAATGCTATAAGACGTTACTATTAGGTTAGATTTAGGTTGTGATGTCAGGTGACTAAAATTCAATGTCTAGCCAGCGTGTAAGGACAAAGTTATTTGGTTGTTTTTAGGTTGAGTTGGAAAGTGACCAAAATCCAACTTTGAGCCAACATCTTAAGCCAACATCATATTGATGTCAAATACTAACATTTATTCACCAGGTATAGCAACCAAAACCAAAATAGTAATGTCCACACAACGTCAAGCTGTAACATCATTAGACATTGATATTTGCTTGATTTTATGTTTGACGTTGGACATTGACAGTTTTTATTTCCAAACAAAATGCAACCTCCCTACGACGTTGAGGTACAACATCAATTTGATGTCATGTGGATGCCCTGTGCCTTTTCTAAAATGTTTTTAGCTACGGCAGAAATAAATTCCATTACAATAGAGACAATAAGCTATTTCTTATTGATCTATTATCGATAAAAAAGATTAATATACAAACATTTTAAAATGTCTTCCAGATTGAGATTGGGCATATTTTACGTTTATGTCTCTTCATCTATCTATCATTAGGCCTATATCTATCTAGTTCTTTCTAAGCTCCTTGTTTTTGATGTTGTAAATAATTTGACATGTTTTGCTCAGATACTTCAATGTATTACCAAGAGCCTTGGTAACTTGCATTTTATGAAGCACCAGTACCACAGTTTCAGCTAAAATCATTTATAACGTTCTACTGAAGAAGAAAAAAATGACATTGGATGGCCTGAAGGACAAAAACAACCAACGTTGATTTTCAAAACGTGAAAAATGAAATTCTCCAAACTATTTATAAAACCAGAGATTAGAGGCATGGGCCTATCCTTGACGTTTTAGACACTTTTGAAGATTTACTCTCCACTAATGTCTTTATCATTGATCATACTCTGACAATTAGGTAAGGCTGATCTGAAACAGCACACCAAACTCTTTTCCGCTCACGATTGCGAATTAAAACAAAGCAACATTCACACAGTTAACCCCGCAGATCAACCCTGACCCAGATTTACATTCTCAAAGGGAAGAAAAATAAACCATGGATTTTGAGTATTACAACTTCATAGCCCAGTCTGTCTTAGTGTTTAACAATTTATTATTGGCCTGTGAAAGATCATGTTTGGCCAGCGGAGGAAAGCGGCCTGTGACCCTGAGGGCCATGTTTGGCCTTCCTCATGACCATGAGAACTCATGAGCAACGCTGCAAAGCCTCTTGGGATTTGCTGTTGCTTCATGCTTTTTTCCCATGAAGTTCCATGTAAGGCTACAGATGTGGGTCCAGATTGATCTTCAATGGAGAAATGCAGAAGAGCTGCTCTGACATAAAACAGACTCGATATTGTGACCGTTATTGTGGTAAATGTGATCAGTTAAGGAGTCATACTTTACCTAAATGACGGAATAAATTGCCAAGAAGAGCAATTATGGCTTTTTTCAAATCCAGCAAATAAATGTTCTTTTAAGGTAGAAGGGGAGGGATTGACCTCAGAGTGACAGCTTTGGTCTTCTTCTTGACTGATTCTTGTTTACCCACAATCCACTATGTTTACCCAGAGGTCCTGCAGAGGGATGGGCATTCATCACATTCACCTGGGTTTGAAAATTGGCTGATGACTAGCTGTGCACAGCAGGGAAAATAAGTATTGAACACATCATGTTTTTTCCTGGGAATAATATTTCTAAAGGAGCTGTTGATGGATTGAACCAGATTTTGGTAAAAACCAAAACAATACAAACATAAACATAAAACAAAAAAAATCTGAAAAATTAGTCGTGTAATAACAATGAAATGACACAAGGAGTAAGTACTGAACTACTGAAATACATTAAACAATTTAAATAAAAGGCTTTTTCTGGTGATGGCAGCTTAAAGACGCCTCTCACATGGAGAATGAAGTCATGCATTGCTCAGACTTCAACAGAGTGTAAAAATCTTGATGGTTCTGTGGGTCTCGACTATCAAATCAGATCTTTATTTTGTATTTTCTATTGGATTCAAGTCAGGTGATTGGCTAGGCCATTCTACAGCTTTATTTTTTTTCTCTGAAAGTATTTGAGAGTTTCCTTGGCTGTGTTTTGGGTCATTGTCTTGCTGAAATGCCCACCCTGATTTCATCTTCATCACCCTAATAATGTAGATGTTGGACTGAAGCAGCGAATATTTATTTACACTGAGGAAGGGCAGAGGGTTGCTGAAGAACTATTGAGAGATTTCAGCTGCTGTCTGGGCTTTCACTGCCATTCTACACCTCCTTTCTTCATGTGTTCATTTTACAACACATAACTTAATTTGTCAACTAATTAGATTTATTTTTTTGCATATATGGAATTCTTGCAACCCAGGCTCATTCTGTCGAACGAACGTCTGTCTGTCCGATTGGCTGAATGATTGACTGGGCAACCGTCCAATCGGCCAGCCAGCCGACCCACCCTCCTCCTTCCCCGAACCCAACCATTTTTACAGATTGACCCGTCCGCCCTAAACCCAACCAACGATTTACAAAAGCTGTCCGGAAAAAGCCCTCGTCCGATTTTTTTTTTTACAACGTTTTCGGATTTTACCACATTCTCACCCTGTTATGAACCTCTTCGCTTTATTTCTTGGATTCTGTTTTAGTCTTACCTGATTTCTGGAACCGCTCTTCCCTGGACTCGAACCCGGTAGTCGTCGTCAAGGTAAGCTCCTCTCTGTGTCTCGAGTCTGCCGACGCACAGGACGAGCTAACCGGACAAACTGGTTGCGGTGGGAAAGCCCTCCACACGAAGGTAAGCGGTCAGCCGGCGAGCGCTAAAAGGAACGGCGTCATACCGCCCCGCAGCATTCGCTTAAAAAACTAACGTCCTCGGGACTACGTTTTTGGAATGAGCCTGGGTTGATTTCTTTGGTTGTTACCAACATCTGGGGAAATATTCAAGTCAACAGCACCTCTAGAAATATGTTTTCTGAGAAAAAAGGTGTTCAATACTTATTGTCCCTGCTGTATGAGCCCAAGACTGAAGCAGAATGAACATCAAAAATAAAAAATCAGGACACACTTTATTTTGATGGTCCGTTTGTTACATTGCATCAACAGATTACCAAATTCTCATTAGATTAAAACTAGACTGTTAGGTTGGGGTTAGGTTTAGTGTAAATTGACGTACTTGCAAAGATTCATATAGTCAGTTAAATGTTTGTTGAAGGAGCAGTATCAACAGATATTAAGCAGACAGTCTACTAATACTCAAATGGACCATCAAAATAAAGTGTTACCAAAAATCAACACGAAGCAGGTTAGTTAGAAGCTTTCACAATGTAGCCGAATAAAATATTGAGCATAAAAATTGGTCAACAAAACATAATAAGCATACAAAATATACTATATTACCTAATACAATACTGAAACAGGCACTCATAATACTGTAAAAATGAACAATTACCAACGCATGAATAAAACACACAGAGAATGCCTTAAAACAGATCTTGTTCTCCAGTGTCATCGACAGATTTTGGGGATTTAAATCATTAATAGTTGCATAATTCTACTTAATTTTTTGCCAAAGTAAAATGTGTGTTTTTACATGAAATATAGGCAGCATGCACACATTTCTATCATGTCCGTCTGCGCACATTTCAGTTCCCTCCATGCTGCATTACAGCTCTCAATATAATAGCATAATTGCAGTGTACTTCCTTCAAAAATGTAGCCCACATCTCACTAATATGAACATACAGAAGTGTGTGTGTGTGTGTGTGTGTGTGTGTGTGTGTGTGTGTGTGTGTGTGTGTGTGTGTGTGTGCGTGTGTGCGTTTTGAAGGCTTTTATATAGAAATGTCTAATTCGAGTGAGTCCAATTGCAATGGTGTCTAATTAGAGCAGCAAGTAGAGGGAGTAATGTACACATCTGGACACACACATGCACATACACACACACAAAGCGCTAATGTGTGCATTAACATTTTCCTGACATTGCCAGACCATTAGCGACTGGTTGACTGTCTAGTATAATAGACCGGGATCCTAATTCAGTAGGTGAACTCTGCTTTTAATGAGAGGCACACACACACACACAATAAGAGGAGGTTTTTCTTTTGAAGAATCATAGCCAGCGCATACACACACAATACACATTAGCTGGCGAGTCTGAACACGTTTCCTTCCTAGCTTTTAATTCACCCTATTTTGCCAGTCACGTTCTTTGGAAACATCTAAACCTTCCTCCAAAGGGTTTGGCAACATTTCTTCCGTGCATCACAACAGTCTTAAGGCTTATTTTTCATGCGAAGTGTATATTATAACAGTTAAATTATAATTAGACACACTTCCTTTTGTGTCTGCGCTTGCTTTTACTTCTCTTAATCTGTTTGATAGTTCATAATCCAGCTAATCCAAATCCAAATGGGTTATTTCAATTGTACAGGCGGGTAGACTCTTAATATGCAAAGTGTTTAATTGTTCCGGCCATTAGAGGTCAACTGCCTCATTGACACAGGCGTTAACACTTGGACATCAGCCTAAAAGTGGCATGATGGTGTCAATCAGATGTTGCTGAAATGCTGTTTGCTGGGGCTGTTGGCAGGAATGTGTCACATGATCTCTTGAATGCTTGTCCATCTCACTTAAATATATATATATATATATATATATATATATATATATATATATACTGATATATTTACATTATTCATCAAAATATAGAGAATATTGTGTGGTATACTGTCACAAGTGTTAGACCTCATTTTAGTGGTATGTGTTCAAAGTGTGTTAAAGCGCATTTTGAAGTATCGCATGAGACGCGAGTGATTGAAATGTCAAATAAAGTGTGAGTGATGGAAATGTTAAATAAAATGTGAGTGATGGAAATGTTGAGTAAAAATCCCTTTATTTTCCAAAAAATGCAATAAAATTTAAGTACCCTTGAGGTGGTTTTGAACATGTGCGAAGTAGGGTTAATGTGAATAATGTGAGATGGAGATGCATTTGCCAAATAACCTCTGACACAGTGCTCAACATAAATGAGTACACCGAAATTTCTCTTACGAGTGCCGTTTGCGCCTGCTGTTCTCACATAAATCCACCAGAGGCCGATGTTGACTGACTTATTCACAGACTGACCGATCGACTGACCCACCCTCATCCTTCCCTAAACCCAACTAATAGTGTTTTCAAAAACACAGATTGACCCGTCCACCCCCTTCCCTAAACCCAACCGACAGTTTTAAATGCAATCCAGAAAAAGAAAAGCCCTCACCTTATTTTTACCACATTTTTAAATTTTACCACATTCTCACCCTGTTATTTACTTGAATCATCTGTTGAACTGCATCCCAATCATCACAAATACTGCAGAAGACCTATTGGAACCCGCATGGACCCAAGATTTTCACAGAAATCAGTCAAGTTTGGTAAAGGAAAAATCATGGTTTGGAGTTACATTCAGTATGGGGGCGTGCGAGAGATCTGCAGAGTGGAAGGCAACACCAACAGCCTGAGGTATCAAGACATTTGTGCTGCCCGTTACATCACAAACCACAGGAGAGGGCAAATTCTTCAGCAGGATAGCGCTCCTTCTCATACTTTAACCTCCACATCAAAGTTCCTGAAAGCAAGGAAGGTCAAGGTGCTCCAGGATTGGCCAGCCCAATCATTAGACATGAACATTATTGAGCATGTCTGGGGTAAGATGAAGGAGGAGGTATTGAAGATGAATCCAAAGACTCTTGATAAACTCTGGGAGTCCTGCAAGAACGCTTTCTTTGCCATTCCAGATGACTTTATTAATAAATTATTTGAGTCATTGCAGAGATGTATGGATGCAGTCCTCCAAACTCATGGGAGTCATATAATTTATAGCATATAAATGAGTAATAAATAAACTAATTTTTGGACTGTTATAGATGTTATAGGTTTCCTCCAGTTTTGACTTCAGTACTGACTAAACTAATGTATGCACAAATTTAAAATTGTATAGCTTAAAAATATAAATAATTCAAAAAAGATTTGTGAGAAGTGTAAACATATGTTTTTATATATTCTAATCAGTACAGGTCAGAATGAGCATGTTGTTTCATTTTTACACAAATATGTTACACTAAAAACATTCTTTCACGCATATTTTAATTATTTTTTTAAATCTCAAGAGTTATTTGAAACATTAGACACGTTAATTGCTTTTGATTGCTATAATACTTTAATGTGAAATAATGGCCATAATGTTTTGGCGTGTAACTGTACAATGCAAAGGATTATGGGTAGGACGACAGGCAGCGATCAGTGATTGCACTGTAGTAAACACACAGTGACGATGGTAGTCATGTGCAGTTGTTAAGATGTATGTGCGCAGGAACTGGGAGTTTTTCAGCAGTGTTTGCCTACACAGACAGAGGTGCTGATTCTGTCTCTTTATGTCCGCTCTGAGTTCAAATGACATCTGGCCTCTCACACACTTATATGTTTACTTCAGTTAACACACTCCGCACACACTTACGCTCTGTAAAACCAAGCACACATTCAATGCTTGCTTTTGCTCTAGAGCTTTCAAACACAGCAGGTAAACATGGAGCTTTCCACACATGTGAGGAATCTTACAGAACTAACATTTCACATTTCAGCCTTTACAGCTAAATAAACAGCCCAGGCTCGTTGGAAATATGTGCCTCAGCCTTGTAGAGTAAAATAAGTTGCTCTGAGTATGTTTCTTTGCAAGTTTATGAAGACAAATCCTTGTGTGGAACCCACCGATTTTCACAGTGCATGTCAAAGACCCCAGATTATATCATTTCATCTTTTTGGATTTCGCAAATTTTACTCAGATGATCAATTCATGGTGAAAATAGCACAGTGTAAGCCAGGTTTTAGGATAATTCCAAATAGGACTAAAGCCTGGCTCACACTATGTGGTTTCTAACCCAGGCTGTACGATTTCTGACGATCTCAAATTTCTCTCACGTGTCCTCTTCTCGCATAAATCCACCAAAGGGCGCAATATACACTTCAGTCATCCAGGCCAGCTTGCTGTCAACTGACCGACTCACCCACCCACCCCCTTCCCAAAACCCAACCGATAGTGTTTTCAAAAGCAATCTAGAAAAAGGAAAGCAGTCGTGGTTGTGTAAATTCACCACGTTTTCAGCCTGTTGTTTATTTATATATTTATTTAGCTTTTGTTTTACCTGGTTTCTTCACCAGAGTCGAACCTCGTCAGCGTGGTCAACTCAGCTCTGCATCCCAAGTTCATAGGCGTACGTGGCGAGCTACTGGGCAAACTGGTAACACTGGAAAAGCCGTCCATATGGAGGTCAGCGGTCAGCTGGTAGCGCTAAAAGGAACAGATAACGAGTGTTTATTTTAAGGATGAAATGCAGCCATACGTACCTCTGGCTACATAATTTGCGCTCTCCAGAAATAGACAGGGGTACGTATGCACTATGAGCTTGTGTTGGTGGTTTCAGTCACAATTCATCAAGATCATTGGTTTGATAAGTTCACCGACAGCTTAACTGCTGTTGCCCTCAAATTTTTCGATCTTCAATGAATCTGATAATGCAATCAGTATAGCTGCAAACCACCTCAGGAAAATGTCAAAACTGCTTTTTTGTTTAGATTCATTATTAAGGCACATTGTGAGCAAAAGTTTACTGTGAGGCGTCATTTCAGAACACAAGAGTTACGAACAGGTCCTGAATTAATGACTTCAAACTCCAGATTAAGTATTGCATGTATTTGTTTGATGTATCTTAATTGTCGTTCAGTCTGACATTATGACAACTGACAGTCTGACATGTGGATTAACCGGTGACCTCTAAATAAAAAAAAAAAAAAATAGATCGTTCTCTAATTTTGATCTCTACTAAATACAGTTGCTTTTTTGATGCAGAGACTTACAATAAAAGTTTGTCTGGTGCTATTATTTGAATAATTCTGCACTTATATTGAAGTCACATTGTCTGAATTGTCTCCAAGAAGTGAGGCACGAGGCTCCTGGATATTTTAAAACGTCTGACAAGACGCACATTGGCTGTTATTCCTCGAAGCTTTAAGTGCAATCCCCTGTTTCCACTTGCACACCGACAACTCTGTCCATCTGTTCCATGTAACCTCAATGGAAAAAGAAAAAGCTTTAAATATAGTTATTTTTATTAGCACAGTAACTTAAGACTGTTTAGGGATAAGGCCTGATTTCACTGGTGCATTAATTCACTTCACTTTTTCCCAAGAGCAAGATAAACAAGACACTGAGTATTTCCCTCTCTCATCTTACAGATTACGCTTGTTTGGCTGATCCAAAGTCAGTATTGATATAAGTTGCAACACTAGGAGCATGAACATATAAAGCCGTTATCTCTTATAGAAATTACATGGAAAATATAAATAATACATACACTGTAAAAAACGCTGGGTTCCACACAATCGATTTGTGTTGGGGCAACATGAAGGAGTTAAAGCTAACTTATTAGTTTTTAGACATTTAAGTGGATTGAACATAAAACAATTCAGTTGTTTCCCCCCAAAAAACTTCAAGAATTGTGTTGTTTTAGCTCATTTATATACAGTAAGTAGTTTGAACACACAGTAAACATAATTTTCTAGAGTGTATATTACATTCAAGTTCATATTTGAATTTCATACACTCGTTTATTTTTCTTCCGCTTAGTCCCTTTATTCATCAGAGGTCGCCACAGCAGAATGAGCCGCCAACTTATCCAGCATATGTTTTTTCAAAGCGGGTGCCCTTCCAGCCGCAACCCAGTACTGAGAAACATTCATACACTCACGCATTCACACACATACACTTCGGCCATTTTAGTTTATTCAATTCACCTACAGCGCATGTCTTTGAACTGTGGGGGAAACCGGAGCACCCGGATGAAACCCACACCAACACAGGGAGAACAAGCAAACTCCACACAGAAATGCCAACTGACCCAGAAAGGACTCGAACCAGCGACCTTCTCCTTTTCTTTTCGGCTTAGTACATCCTTCCAGCTGCAACCCATACCTGGGAAACATCCATACACACATTTACACTCATACACTACGGACAATTTAGCCTACCCAATTCACCTATACCACATGTCTTTGGACTGTGGGGGAAACCGGAGCGCCCGGAGGAAACCCACGTGAACGCAGGGAGAATCTACAAACTCCACACAGAAACCCCAGCCGAGGTTCGAACCAGCGACCTTCTTGCTGTGCGACAGCACTACCTACTGCACCACTGCGTCACCCATAGGAACACATATATATGGGTAAAGCTAATATACAGTGGGTACGGAAAGTATTCGGACCCCCTTGATTTTTTAGCTGTGCCCTAAGCACACAGTTAAAATAACGAAGGAGTGGCTTCACAACAACTCAGTGACTGTTCTTGAATGGCCCAGCCAGTGCCCTGACTTAAACCCAATTGAGTATCTCTGAAGAGACCTAAAAATGGCTGTCCAACAATGTTTACCATCCAACCTGACAGAGCTGGAGTTGATCTGCAAGGAGGAATGGCAGAGGATGTGAAAAACTTGTTGCATCTCTCAAAAAGACTACTAAATACTGAGCAAAGAGTCTGAATACTAGGACCATGTGATATTTCCATTTTTCTTTCTTAATAAATCTGCAAAAATGTAAACAATTCTGTTTTTTTTACTTAAATGATTTTAGCAAATGGCTGCAATAACAAAGAGTGAAAAATTTGAGGGTGTAAGAATACTTTCCATACACATTGTATGTTTTGCATATGTGAAATCCAAATATGACATTGCATTTAATATATTTAATTTGCTTATATGGCCATATATCAGATATGAAGTGGGATGCATTAGTCATTAAATCCTGCTATTATCTCGCTAATCTCGATTCATTAATTCTGACGTCATACTATGAGAACTACTTTCACTGTGTGTGTGTGTGTGTGTGTGTGTGTGTGTGTGTGTTTGATTTTATGACTTTGTGGTCACCATCTGTGACTGCACGTCTTTCAAACAAAGCAAAAATGATTAATAAGTCTTTAAAAGCAGACAAATTGCGGAGCTGCTGGGTGCATTAGCCTGATAACTGAGCCACTGTAAAGCCTAATGAAGCTAAAGTCAACGTCTTCAGCTTCTAAACAGCTGCTGTGCATTTTTCCCCATGTGGTCGTAAAGGGACGCAAGCAGGGTTACCTCATTTAACTCAAGCTGCTGGGGCCACCTGAGATATTTGTGTTGATACAGCCTCAACTAAAGAGCTTTTTGCTCAACTCATTTTTCCTCTCCAGAGACGCCAAAAAGCTAGAACTTGTAGTCTAAGGAACGCCATGTTCCTGACCGCTGCTGTAAGCTGATAAAAATAATGTCAGCTGTTTATAGTAACTGAAACTGGTTAAAGGATAAAACTGTGTGCAGGCATAGCACATTCTACCACGAACAAACAATGCATTTTAAAAATGTATAATAAAATATATATTTTAAAATGTAATTAATCCTGAGATATATTAAATATATACATAAAAGTAATAAATAAAGTATAATATTTATATACAGTTATGGATAACTGTATATATCCTGTTCTGGATCTAGCCAACTGTTGTGAACAGTGTTTTCTTCACCAGGGAAAGAATTCTTCTGTTGTCCACCATAGTTGTGTCCGTGGTCTTCTAGGTCTTTTGGTGTTGCTGAGCTCACTGGTGCATTCTTTCTTTTAAGAATGTTCCAAACAGTTGTTTTGGCCATGTCTGATGTTTTTGCTATCTCTCTGATGGGTTTGTTTTATTTTTTCAGCCTAATGATGGCTTGCTTGACTGATAGTGACAGCTCTTTGGATCTCATCTTGAGAGTTGACAGCAACATATTCCAAATGCAAATAGCACACTTGAAATGAACTCTGGACCTTTTATCTGCTCATTGTAATTGGGATAATGAGGGAATAACACACACCTAATTACTTTTGGACCCTTAACAAGTGGGAAGCACATATGCAAACTGTTGTATTTCCTACACCATTCACCTGATTTGGATGTAAATACCCTCAAATTAAAGCTGACAGTCTGCAGTTAAAGTTTCATTTCCAATCCATTGTGTTGGTGTATAGAGCCAAAAATGTTAGAATTGTGTTGATGTCCAAATATTTATGGAACTAACTGTATATTTTAAAAGTTTTTTGTCATGTGATCCTTCATAAATCATTCTAATATGCTGATTTGCTGCTCAAAAACACTTGTTATTATTATCAATGCAAAAATAGTAGAGATGCTTTACATTTTTTAGAAATATGTACTTTGAAATTCTATGGGAAAAGCACAGAAAAAAATCATGTATTGCAATTTTAGGAATTCATTGCTGTCTCTTTTGATAATTTAATGTGTTCTCTATACAAGTATATATTTTTAAATACATATATATGCATGTTTACTGATTTTCTTTGATCTTACTGAATCGAAAGTTTAAGAGTCACATATTAATGTGTAAATTCAGGCACAAGCAAGATAACGTACATTCATGGAGTTGTTATCAGAAAAGAAACTCCTTCAGGGTGATATAAGAGCCCTTGACTTCATATCTAGGCACTGTTCAGCCTGTCTGGGTTTATTTTGCGATAATGACTAGCTGAGAGAGCATTATCCCTTCATTTAATTTTAGAGTAATTTTAGCCACATTAGTCTCATTCTGAGCTTTGTGTCATTCATTGAGATGAATTAGTCCACCACCATGAGCCAAGCAACAACCAATTTGACTTGTAAATTGTATTTTTAACATTTTATTTTTGTGCATTTTACAGAGTATCACAATCAGATCTTCTTATGAAAAAAATAATTAGTCTCTCCAGCGCTGTAATAAATATCTGGTAAATAACCACATTCCACATTTTGTGACTCACAGGTGTTTTCTGTTTATTTACGGTTGTGAATTGCATTATGGGATGTTGATCTCTACTCAGTCGACTTTTGATGTTGAAAATTCAACTCTACAGTTTTTACAGAGTGACTTTTATTGACATTTCAGCTGTTTGAGACAAGATATTTTTTAAGAAATAATATATAGAACTAAATTTGTTATATAACAGAAAATGTACTGGCAGCTTATTACCAGGCTTTTGGACCGTATTTTATAACACCAACCCAGATGATATAACACTTCAAACTAGGCTTGGGTGATGTCGACCAGTTTGGCATTGTACGATGTCTAATGTGAAACATTGTAATGGACAATGGCATCGTCGTCGTATGCGGTGGTGAATTAATTATTTATGAATAATTCATTCCTTTATAACGAATTTATTATTTGTAACCTACCGTTTCAACTATCTGACCCGCATGGTCTTTGTTTTACGCACAACCAAATCATAAATTAATAAAGATAAATTACACACAAATTACCACCTGTCAATCACTTTTTCCGTGGGACTCTGGCATGAATAGGCAGAGTGATCTGTGATGTTATAATGGCGTCGACAAACTTGGTTAGTAAAAAAGGTGCATAACCAACTTGAACCAACCGACAGCATCTGAGGTTTTCGCTAAAATTACTAAGTAAAGCAAAAGCAAAAGATTGAAGCAGTGTACTGACACTGTGACATGTTACCTGATAGATAAAAAAAAAACGTCAGATAGAGACAAGATGAATTAAATATCAGGTTTAACAACTATAGTGAGACACGATCCAGCGGTACATCCTTGATAAACTGTCCGACATGCACTGCTCTTGGGGTTTTATGCTCAAAGCACCCTCTGACTGCCTGGAGCTCAGATGTGTGTTTATGCTGCAGCGCATGCCAGAGTGTGTGTGGTCACGTGATGTGCGTTTTCAGCAGTATAGTGTGGATGGAGATCTTTTCAGAAGAGCTATGTGAAACACCACTGTGGATTTGGATTGTTTTCGTTCTAAAATGCCATTTTAAAACTAAGATGTATTAATGTAAACGGGGCCTAGGTGTGTATTTTTCGTGAGCAGGTTGCTGCTGTGTTGAGGGTGGAGGATCGCGATCCCGGCTCAGCATCGTGATGTCTATCGGCCATCTGCGATCGACCCAACCCTGCTTCAAACTATTAAAAAATGCCAATGTTTCTACATCAAAAGCTTTTGGAGGAAAGATCAAGCTCCCATAATGCAATTCAAAAACCTAAATAAGTGAAAAAAACATGAATCACAAAATACAAAAAACTGTCAATTCACAGATATTTGTTTACAGTGTGGAGATTGTGTCCATTCAGTCTTTAATGACCCAACTGAAGTCATATGTATCCAATAATGTCATTACAGACAATGGGTGTTCTACTTCCAGACTTCATGAGTGCCGAAAACTGGTAGTAATCTGTGTCCAGTTCATTCAGACCCGTGTGAGATTTATAGAAGAACGGCATTTTGTGCTGTACATCAATTTGGCACGAGAGTCGTTTGGTGGGCACAATGGATTTGCTCAACTTCGTGACATCTGATGACTTTCTTCGTCCGTCGGCACTCCTGGAAAACCCGGCTATCCTCCGTTTGACGTTTACCAAGAAGTCTTTTGCAAAACTGCGTCCAGAACTGTGCTTTAGTTCAGTCTGTTCTGGACATTCTGGCAAGTCCATCCAGTTGTGAATGAGATCTGCAAAGCTGTTGTCTCCCAGAACAAGCGGCTGCCGGTTTCGCCCGCGGGTGAGCAGTGATGTAGTCCAGTCCTCGGGGTCACTTGCAGTCTCGAACGACGTCCAACTTTCCAGGCAAGCATCGGAGGTGGATTTAGGACGCACTCGAGTGTTTGAGAGCTGGTTAGTGCGGAGACATGCAGTGGAGGATACACGAATGTTTTTAGTGCGTCGTAACACGACTCCTTCATCCTGCCAGGAAGCCTCAGAGTATCCCGAATCAAACTCCAGACTGCGCTCGCTGCTCGGGGAGCTAACCGCTGATGGGTCGCTCGCAGACTCTTCTTCCTCCAGAGAGCTGGACAGACAGCAGGCCGAGTCGTAACTGCTGGCCTCGCTGGCGTCGCTGATCCTCAAACGGGCCCGCCGTTCTCGCTGTGCGATCAGCTGCTTGCAGGCACGCAGTCTGACTGGGGGTCCAACAGGGGGCGCCACACAGCTCCGCCGCAAATGCTTCAGATCCTGCAGGGAGCGCATCATGTAGCGCATTTGGTCCCGCAGACAGTCGCCCGATTCCTGCAGACACAACTGGAAAGAGACAGAAAAGGTCAGATTAAACACTCAAAAAATTATTTCTGCTTCTTGTTCAAACTACTAATTTAAAATGAGCTGAATCAACTCAATTTTTGAGTTTGTTTTGGAACAACATGATTGTTTTATGTTCAATCCACTTAAATTTGTAAAAACAATTAAGTTAATTTAATGTATTTGTGTTGGAACAACATGAAGGAATTGTGTGGAACAACATGTTTTACAGTGTAATTTAATGAAATATGCATTTGATTTTAAATTTCAAGTCTTTGTGTTGGGTGAGTTACTTCATAAAAGTAATTAAATAATAAATACTCATTACTTGATTCAGACTGTATTTAAATTACTGTGTCTAAAAAGTAACCTTAGTTATTAAATGAATTTACTCAACACAACGTAAAATTCAACGCATAAATGCACTTCATATAAATCTCAATGCTACATACTGCATAAACCTACATTCTACATATAAATCTAAAAAAAAAACTCAATGCCACATAGACAATAAAACTGAAACTTTTAATTCTTTAAATATGAGGCAAACAGGACCTTTTGGCTTTATAAAAATGTTACACTTATTATAAATGACATTATAAACATTATATGTATCAAAACACAACATTTCAAAGCGATGACACAATATTTCATGCATACCATATATTGACTGTCTATTCATAGCTTCTCAGGCATGTTCAATCTACTTGGTATATGAATTACTCTGCTTCTCTTAATTGATCCAGAACTGTTGATATCATGAACGGTATTTAAACAAGTACATTATAAGTAACTGTAATTAAATCATCTGAAAATGAAAAGTAATCCCTTACTTTTCTTTTTCTGTGGAAAAGTAATCTAAATACAGTAACTAGTTACTTTTACTAATTACACCCAACACTAGTCTTAGTGTGTATTAAATAACTAGGGTTCATTTGGAAAAACAGTGTGTTGGAAAGTTTGTTGGAAAGTCCAGAATCAGAGGATTCAACAACATCTAAATACTAAGAAGATTGTCTTTATGAAGTGCTCAGCATGCATATTACTAATCAATCATTTGGCTTTTTTTTACATTTACAAAATATATTCATGAAATATGATCTTTACTTAATATTCTAAATATTTTTGGCATATAAAAAATAATAATTTTGACCCATACAATGCTGCCTAGACAATAAAAATGAAACTTTTAATTCAAAAAAATGTTTATAAAACACTTATTATAAATGATATTGTAAACAATACATGTATTAAAACACAAAACATTTCAAAGCGATGACACAATATTTCATGCATACCATATATTGACTGTCTATTCATAGCTTCTCAGGCATGTTCAATCTACTTGATATATGAATTACTCTGCTTCTCTTAAATGATCCAGAACTGTTGAATTAATGAACGGTATTTAAACAAGTACATTATAAGTAACTGTAATTAAATCATCTGAAAATGATAAGTAATCCCTTACTTTTCTTTTTCTGTGGAAAAGTAATCTAAATACAGTAACTAGTTACTTTTACTAATTACACCCAACACTAGTCTTAGTGTGTATTAAATAACTAGGGTCCATTTGAAAAAACTGTGTTGGAAAGTCCAGAATCAGAGGGTTCAACAAAATCTAAATACTAAGAAGATTGTCTTTATGAAGTGCTCAGCATGCATATTACTAATCAATCATTTGGCTTTTTTTTACATTTACAAAATATATTCATGAAATATGATTTTTACTTTGGATACTTAGGATTTTTGGCATATAAAGAAATCAGAATTTTGACCCATACAATGCATTTAAAAATATATACCTATGCAACATAAGGCCTGTAGTATGTATATACAGTATGCATATACATAATAGGACACAATTTGGATGTACACAATTTGTATATATACAGTATATTCTTATTAATTTATTATTATTAATACTAAAATTTCAATTTATTATGACTTGTTATTAATATTTAAATAAGACATCTCATCTCAAATTTGGGTCACACTCCCTTTGATTTTGTTTTCCTCGTATTGGCTAATCGTGCTCCTTAGACAGGCTTGGACCTGCAGGAGCTCTGTTAGAGAGGGCATGGCTCTATTTGTCTGGAGGAGCTGAAAAACCACTCTAATCTACATAGAGGGCGACCTAACAACCGATGAATGCGCATTATGTGGACACACTCACGCCCAGCTATCAGAAAGGATGGATGACTACCACCTTCACATCTAAAATCTGTTAGAATAAACCTGTTAGTAGCCACACCTGGAAAACATCTTTTCAAAAGAGCAATTACCACACCTTCAATCCATACTGTCAGACACATGTACGAAAACATACAAATCATAATCAAGTAACGGAAGCGTGATCTCTTACTCATTTGAAATAGACGAAGTGAGTCATTTTTTGCAAGCAAGCTTCTTAGACTCAGGACTGAACTGAACTCCGTATCAAATAGTCAAGAAAATGGGGAAAATGTGATCTCATAGGTCTGTTTTAAATGATTCACTACAGGCTACGTTCCAGTTCCTAACACAACAACAACATTACTGCAACACGCGATGTTTTAGTAGTACGTAATTGAGAAATTATCCAAAAAGCTGAAGATGTGGATAAATTCTAATAGCAAATTTGACACAATAACACAACATACATCACAACTGTGAGTGTTAACATTAATAAACCTTAAAGTCTTCCCACATTGATAAACCTTAAAGATCTTAAGTGAGTATTTTCTAAATCTAAACACACCAGAGTAAAGCCATAACGGCATGCAGCAAGTGAGTGTTGGCATTATTTCAATGCACAGATTGCCGTGAGGTGCAGATGTCATTCCATATGCTGAAATTTCAACAACGGACATTTCTTCACTGCAACTAATCCTTTGCAACAGATTACGTACAGTGATGCCCAATGAGTGCAGCTTTACCTATTTTAATTAAATACAAACTCCCAAGAAGTGTGAAGAGATGATATTTTAGAGTAATGCTTCTAGTCTATCTATCAATCTATCTATGTAAAAGGTAATATCACATTTATGATGACAATCATGCAATCTATCTATCTATCTATCTATCTATCTATCTATCTATCTATCTGTCTATCTGTCTATCCGTCTATCTATCAATCTGTCTATCTATCTATCTATCGATCTTTAAGCATGAGCTACTTTTCCATTCTAGGCTAAAGATTTATATACAAATATTTAAATACTAAATGTATATATTTAAATAATATCCATCTATCTATTCAAGCATGAGCTACTTTTCCATCTTAAGCGCTTAAAGAAATCTTCACTGCAACTAATCCTTTGCAACAGATTACGTACAGTGATGCCCAAAAACTCCCAAAAAGAGGTGATATTTTGGACAAATGCTTACCATTATTCTCAAACAATGACAAGAATCAGAGATGCCAAGTGTAAAAGGCAATATCAAATATATAACGAAAATCGTGTTATCTATCTATCTATCTATCTATCTATCTATCTATCTATCTGTCTTTTTAAAGCTTGAGTTACTTTTCCACTCCAAGCTTAAGATTTATTTAAAATATTAAAATACTTAATGGATATGTAAATAATATCTATCTATCCATCTATAAGCATGAGCTACTTTTCCATCTTACGCACTTAAAGACTTCTTCACTGCAACTAATCATTTGCAACAGATTACGTACAGTGATGCCCAATCGGTGCAGCTTTACCTATTTGAATTAAATACAAACTCTCAAAAAAGAGTGGAGAGGTGATAGTTTGGAAAAATGCTTACCATTATTCCTAATGATGACAGTCCAGAAATGAAGTCCAGCAGTTTTAGATACTCCTGAAATAAAAACGAATGCTTTATGAGACATAAAACATAGTTAACTAATGAAATCAATGCATCATTTAAAAATGTTTTCATTAGATGCAAGGAACTATTAGGAGATAAAGAAAATAAGCCCCTCAGAAGGAGATCATGACTTACATTTGCTGGAAAGCCCCTTAAAAAAAGAAAACTCCTTCAGTGCAATCCTGTGCAGATGTGGCTCTTGTGACTCAAACTCCAGATCATGAGCCCCTCGCTGCAGACCAGCGCATATGTGCTATTCCAGCATGCGCGTCTCCGCCAATCGCAGCGCAGCATCCCTGCGCTATCCAATCAAATCATCGCAGCGAAAGCCAATCGCAGCTCGCATGAAATCTGAGCGCTCATTTCTTCCCTCTATCAAATTTTGAGTGCTTTGCTTTCAATATCAGTGATGCCAAGTGTAAAAGGCTATATCAATCGACAATCATGTAATCTATCTATCTATCTATCTATCTATCTATCTATCTATCTATCTATCTATCTATCAATCAAATTTTGAGTGCGTTCAATATCAGTGATGCAAAGGGCAAGATTACATTTATAACGACATTCACGCAATCAAACTATCTGTAACATAGATATCCATCAATCTATTTATCAATATATCCATCTATCTTTTTAAAGCATGAGATTCTTTTCTATTCTAGGCAAAATACTTAATGTATATATTTAAATAATATCTATCTGTCTAAAGTTAAATATCTATCTATCTATCTATCTATCTATCTATCTATCTATCTATCTATCTATCTATCTACCTATCATGAGCAACTTTTTACATTCTAAGCTAAAGATTTATTTGCAAATATTGAAATAAAGAATATGTACATTTAAATAATATAACCACTTTAAATATTTTAATATATTTATTATTAATTTTTCTATGTGTATTGACTTGTTTGCATGTTTGTACGAACGTCAAGTATCAAGCATTCTCTAAACAAACAAACAAACAAACAAACAAACAAACAAACCAAAAAACAGACAAATGAATCAATAAATAGCATGGTTTTGCTACATTAACCATAGTTTAATGATTATATTGGTAGTAAAACTTTGTTTATGCAAATAGTAATCAACGGCTCGTACAAACAAACATGCTATACGTTTTTACTTCATAATAAAACCGTAGTTCAGTTTAGTATGGGTTTAAACGTGTGTAATGTAAATATGACCACAAAGAACTTGCTATTTTAAACACATTTAAGCTCAAATATGTGGACCTTACGACATTAAACAGCTGTTTCTCATGTGAGAAAAAAAACTCTACTAGGTCATCTATATTTTACCATCTTTGTATCTTAAATATCTTTAAAAGCACACATTGATAGATTTATTCACTTACCTTGTTATCAGCATAAACGAAATGTTTTCTTGTGTGTTCACATGGCCTTCGGTAGAGTTCACGGCGTGTTGATCAGCGCTCTCTGGCGGTCGGAGAAAACGCTGCAGAGTCCGAGTCTTTTTAACGAATCGATTCTTTTGAACTGCTACACATGGCACGACGCTTACTCCATAACTGGATCACAATAATTTATTTTCGCGCCATCAATGATTTAGCACAAGGCGCAGTCGGATTCACGGTGTTTCGGAGAAAACGCTTTTAGGTCCGTCCGATTCTTCTTAACCAATATATTATTTTGAACTATCAAACATGACACGACGATTATATCATAACTAATAATTTTAACGGCATAAATAATAAAGCGCAAGGCACAGTCAGCCAGATTCACAGCGTCTAAGCAGTGCTCTCTGGCGGGTGAAGAAAACGCTGCAGAGTCCGATTCTTTTTAACGAATCGATTCTTTTGAACTAACTTGAACTTTTTAAACAAGACATGATTATTTTATAACTAGACCACAATAATTAATTGTAACGCCATAATGGTATAGCACAAGGCACAATTAGTTAAAAATTATTAAGAAAATACCACTAATGCAATGCAATTCACACAAAGCCTCCACGTGACACTGATCACGACAAACCCAAGGTGTTTATTGTAATTAGAGTAAAATCTTCCCATTAAACATCCACATCAATATTCTTTAGTATTCTTAAACCCTCATCTGTGACACATTCGGTAAGATTAGAGGTGTTTGGACTATCAAACTCACACAAAAACACGAGTGTGCAGTAGTTGATTCTTTTGTGATGCTATTGCTGAAGCTCAAATGTGCCAATCCGATTTACATGTAGGAAAAAGTGTGAGCTGTTACTGTACCTATTGTGTTTAATGATGGCCAGTTCAAACAATCTTCCTGAAGTGTTAAACTTTAATGCATGAGGTAATGTGGAAAGCACTTGTCAGATCTGTAAACCGGGCATGCCTTCAAGGTTTATTCTCTTGTGGCTTTAAGAAACAGAAACAACACAACACATGCTACTTCAATTACCTGATAATGTGCAGGATGACAGTAGCTAATCAGTAGCTAAGAGAGAGAGATCTATATCGATCTATATATATATATATATATATATATATATATATATATATATATATATATAGAGAGAGAGAGAGAGAGAGAGAGAGAGAGAGAGAGGAGAGAGAGAGAGAGAGAGAGAGAGAGAGAGAGAGAGAGAGAGAGAGAGATAGAGATCTATCTATATCTATAGATAGATAGATAGATAGATAGATAGATAGATCCAGAAACCTTTTTTATTTTTAAAGAAATATATAATATGTACAATCAATGAAATAGCAAAATTGTATTTTCATAAAGCACTGTAAACAATGTGATTTCTTTTTAAAATTAATGTTTTTTAATGTTTTTTATTAACTTTTATTAACTTTTTTTAAATTAAGTTTATTAACTTTTCCTTAACATTAAAGATTTTTGTATTATTTTAGGATTTATCAATACAAGTTTTAGAAAATATCATGAATAGCAAATGCAACAAAATACTTAAACTTCCAGATTTAAAAAAAAATTCTTTCAATTTTGTCAACCATCCCTGAAGCTGTAAATGCATAAAGTGTGTAGTAAATTGAACAAACAGCCTATAGCATAAAAAGAGACTGTGGGAATCTTTTCAACAACCTTACTGACTGATTGTTGATCTGATTATATTATCATACACCGTATATTATGCAGCTGCATTAGCACTTTATTAATAACTGCCCCACTAAGAAAAACATTTTTGGATAGCATTTCTTAACTCCTAATGTCGCTAGTTAACATACTTAATGCATTTTTTTTCCAACACATCCAATAATTTCTGAAATATCAACCTCTACCCAATGGTAGGTATGTCGGTTTATGGGGAAAATACCATTAATATGTTTACTATGAAAAATCTGAAAATATTAAGTGTAAATCAATGTATTTAAAAACAATCAAAATAAAACATTTTTGAACACTAAATCATCTTTATTTTTTGAAGTATGCCATAAAATATTTCAGATTCTCATTTAACATGTTTTCTTGTTTGTTTGTTTTTTTACAATAAAACTAAAATCAAATGTAGTAGTCCAACAGGATTATGTCCAACAGGATTGATTTTTTATTATTTTTTTGTAAACCAAGAATGCGTGTATACCATTACTTAAAACAGTCATTCTTTAAATGACTTTCATTACTTAAAACAGTCATTCTTTAGATGACTTTCATTACTTAAAACAGTCATTCTTTAGATGACTTTCATTATTTAAAACAGTCAAAATATGGTCAATCATTTGGTAGAGCAGACGGTTAAATGAATAAACAGATAGTTTACCCTCAAATTAAAATACCAGGCCTTCATGAGTTTCTATTTTTGTCCTGCTAAACACAAAACAAGAGATTTTGGAAATGTTGAAAATCAGTAGCCTCTGATATCCATAGTAAGGTGCAAATGTATGGAAGATATTAGCTACTAGTTAGTATTTATAAATATCTTATTTTGTTTTGAGCAGAAAAAGAAACTCAAACAGTTTTAGAACAATCTGAGGATTTTTATTTTTTGTGCATGCATTGTCAGAAAAAAGGGTACGGTTGGGGTCCATTTGTGAACACTTGGGGTACAAATGGTGAAGTTGTACCCTCAATGGTTCAAAGTAGCACCCTAAGATACTTATATGTACCCTTTAAGGGTAAAAAAAAAGGTACATATATGTTCCCAACTGTCAAAGGGTCCATGTTTGGGCCATTTAAGGCCCAAAGAAAGGTACAATCACTTGTGTGAAAAAAGGAGCAAGTCAACGTGTATGAAATGGTCCTTCATTTATGTCATGAGTTGTTGGTTATTCTGAAGAAATGCACAAAAATACTGTACATTAACAATAAAATGATTTAATATAAACATGGCCTTATAAATATTATAAATTAATATTTTGGTATTTAAGAAAATGTTAACATAAATCCCCCTAAATGTGAAGTGAAATGGCTATACACATACCTTTCTTTGATTATCAGATTAAATAAACTACTACAATGGACATATAAGTATATAGTAGATGTATACAATAGGAATTAAAGGTAACCAGATTGGTAAACAAAGACAGAGTACAACAGTGTAGCATTAAAAAAATAATAAATTAATAAATTAATGTATGTGTCTTTAAATATGCCATCAGAAATTCCGCAGTTCATTTCAATATAAATAATTGTTGATGTATTTGGCAAAATGCAGATTTACACTGATGAATGACTTTCTATTAGAACTAATTGATTATTATGAAATTTATGTTAAAACAACGAATCAGTGTGAAAGTAGTGCTGTGCTGATGATCTTGAAACACCGGAGAGGATTTGTCTCCATCTTGTGACTGAAAAGTCAATTGTCAGATGATGCTGTGATCAGAACAGGATATCTGCGTTCACACAGTCTCGTAAAGGGCTCAAGCAAAGTTTTACACAGCCTCGAACACGAAATTATGAAACGATCTCCAAATTATGAACAACAAAATGGCGGGTCAGAAAAACATCTGTGGCCGTCATGTAACAGGTTACGTGTGACTGTGAATAAGCAGGTAGGCCTAGTAGGAAAAAAAGCTAGATATGTTTAGATTCAATGACTTGCAACAAACAAGCCAGCAAAAAAACATATATAAAAGCATAATAATAAAATAAGATAAAAATACATGAGCTATAACCAAACTATAGGCCTAGAATAAATAGGAACACAACCATAATAAAAGAACTTCGCTATAAACTATTAAAAACATCTTTATCCATATATTATTGTTGAAAAAAAAACCTTATATCTACATATATTTGGCAATATATGCAAATGTACAAAAACTGTAGTAAATCACTACAAGTACACCTTAAGCTCTAGGAATAAATCCTCATATAAAAGAATAATAGAATACTAGGTCCTTAGGCATTTAAAAAATACAACAGTGTTTTTGAACCATAAATTTATTATACTAGTATTTCCAACACTTTATTAATCTGGATAATATATATATATATATATATATATATATATATATATATATATATATATATATATATATATATATATATATATATATATATATATATATAATGCTATTGTGTAATTTGTTTAAATTAGCCCACTATAGTTGTTCAATCACCTCAAAAGATTAATTCAAGTACTTCACAATAGTTAAAAAAATACTATTAAATGGGTCACTAGAACATACGTTATTTGTGTTGATATGAATGCCATATTTTAATGAAAAAACAAATACTATGAATGTCAATGGCTACTGATTTTCAACTTTCTACTATACACTTCCTGACAAAAGTCTTATTCCTAATACGTCTATTCAAGTATTAGGAACAACAAATAATAACTTGAAATCTAGTTGATCATTTGGTATCAGAAGTGGCTTATATGAAAGGCAAAGGCCTCTAGATTACGCTTATTTTACCAAAATAAAATATGATCATGTCTTGATTTTTAATCCATTAGTACGGTAAGGTCTAACTTTGCTTAGACAAAAGTCTTGTCACAGTGTAGAATATAAAGTCATGCTGCAGTGGAAAAAGAATGAATACTGTGTATGACTCCCATGAGCTTGGACGACTGCAACCATACATCTCTGCAATGACTCAAATAACTTAATAAAGTCATCAGGAATAGCAAAGAAAGCGTTCTTGCAGGACTCCCAGAGTTCATCAAGATTCGTTGGATTCATCTTCAATGCCTCCTCCATCTTACCCCAGACATGCTCAATAATGTTCATGTCTGGTGACTGGGCTGACCAATCCTGGAGCGCCTTGACCTTCTTTGCTTTTAGAAACTTTGATGTGGAGGCTGAAGTATGAGGAGTGCTATCCTGTTGAAGAATTTGCCCTCTCCTGTGGTTTGTAATGTAATGGGCAGCACAAATGTTTTGATACCTCAGGCTATTGATGTTGCCATTAACTCTGCAGATCTCTCGCACAGCCCCATACTGAATGTAACTCCAAACCATGATTTTCCTTCAAACTTGTCTGCTTTCTGTGAGAATCTTGGGTCCATGCGGGTTCCAGTAGGTCTTCTGCAGTATTTGTGATGATTGGGATGCAGTTCAACAGATGATTCATCAGAAAAATCGACCTTTTGCCACTTTTCCAAATGATCAACTAGAATCGCTCTTACAACTGGGATAAATGACAAGACGTTTGTCAGGTAGTGCAGTTTCAGGGGGAAAAAAAGCATATATCTAGTACATCAAAAAAGTAATACATTTGTTGTTCTATCCAATTCAGCTAGAAATTATAATCACAAATAATACCAGATTAATAATTAAAAACTGAAAATTTAATGCAAAAGCACACTACCATCAGAAGGAGCTCTAAGGGACAGTGGTCAAAGTATGAGAATCATGATGACCTGGTCACAGAAACTTGCTTTTGGGACATGGGATGTCACCTCACAGAAGATGTTATTTCATAGAAAGCTGAAAATCGGTAACCATTGACTTCCATAGCTGAAAAAACAAATACTATGGAGGTCAATGGTTTCTGATTTTCAGATTTCTACTATATATATATATATATATATATATATATATATATATATATATATATATATATATATATATATATATATATATATATATATATATATATATATATATATATATATATATATAGTGCATTTAATATAAGAAAAAACCCAGACAGGTAATTGAATGGTGATAGTTTTGGGTACACCACTAGGTTCATGTTGTGGACGGAGTAATTACTGAAAGCTGTCACTAGATGTCAGCGTCAGCCTGACCAAAGCCAACAATTAATAACCGATAACAGCGAGATTCTCAAAACACTCATTTAGTTCAGATCCTACAGTAAATTATCTTTTATTTATCGTTCCTTTCAGTGTATTTGTTTTGAAGCTCTAAACAATTTATAAAAGAAAGAAATTACCATTTTGAGAAGCATATGTTCTGAACATGCTGTTTAATTAACCTGAGCTGATTTTCTGATGTCTTTCCACTCTAACAGGATGAAGTTACTCATTTAAATCTGCCTCATCCTCCTGCAATCTGATCTCAGAAAAAGAGATGAATCTTAATGATCTTTAATAATTAAGTAAGTTACTGTTCTTACAGATGTCTCCCGGTAATGGATAGCCAAAATGAGCTACTGCACATTATCCTAAAATTAGAAAAATATTCCAGTTGATGCCCTACAGCAGGTCTGTAAATGTGCGTTTAATTACTGCAGATTGGATTTTAAATTAATTATTCAGCCAACAATGTGAACTTGTTAACCTTTAAATGTAGACATTCATTTATTCATTTTCCTTCAGCTTACTCCCTTTATTTATCAGGGGTCACCACAGCGGAATGAATAGCCTACTAATCCAGCATATGTTTTACGCAGCGGATGCCCATCAGGCTGAAACCCAGTACTGGGAAACACCCGTACACTCTCACACTCTACTCTCTCATACACTACAGCCAATTTAGCTTATTCAATTCACCTATAACGCATGTCTTTGAACTGAGGGGGAAACTGGAGCACCTGGAGGAAACCCAAGCGAACATGAGGAAAACATGCAAACTCCACACAGAAATGCCAACTGGCCCAGCCGGGAATCGAACCAGCGACTTTCTTGCTGTGAGGCGACAGTGCTAACCACTGAGCCACCATGACACCTAAAATGTAGACATTCATTCATTTTCATCTGCTTCTCCGGGGGCCAGGTCACAGGGACAGCAGTCTTAGGAGAGAACCCAAAACTTCCCTCTCCCCAGACACTTCCTCCAGATCCTCCAGGGGGATCCCAAGGCCTTCCTAGGCCAGCCGAGAGACATAGTTCCTCCAGTGTGTCGTGGGTCTTCCCCAAGGCCTCCTCCCGGTGGGACATGCCTGGAACACCTCCCTCGGTACGCATCCAAGAGGCATCCGAAACAGATGCCCGAGCCACCTCAGGGGACTTTTCTCGATGTGGAGGAGCAGTGGCTCTACTCCAAGCTCCTCACCCTTTCTATAACGCCCCATTCACACGGGGCATCAGCGTCAGCGCTTCACATTCACTTTGAATGGGTGATGTCAGTCATTGCCAAACTGCAATGTGGATCCGTTGCTGCCGATTCAGTGGCGTTGTTCGCTGCAGAAGTTGGGAATTTCTCAACTTCAAGTGTCAACGGATGCACAGCCAATCAGACAGCTCAGACAGTAGCCGTTTGCAGACTTTATTGGTTGACACAGCTATGATGATCGCGTCAGCCCCAACTTCAGACACGCCCTCTGTCAAGCATCGATGCTGAAGCCCCATGTGAATGCACGGTAAGGGTGCGCCCTGTCACCCTGCGAAGGAAACTCATTTCGGCCACTTGTATCCGAGATCTTGTCCTTTCAGTCATGACCCAAAGCTCATGACCATAAGTGAGAGTAGGAACACAGTTTAACAAGAAAATTGAGAGCTTTGCCTTACGGCTCAGCTCCTTCTTTACCACAATGGACCAGTACATCGACTGCATTACTGCTGCCTCTGCACCAATCCACCTGTCAATCTCACGTTCCATCATTCTCTCACTCGTGAAAAAAACCCCAAGATACTTGATCTTTACCTTCTTGAGGTAAGAACTTTGTAGACATGAAAAATAAAATAAATTAAAACACAGGTGGCACGTTTTCATCTAGTGAATGAACTTTTATTTAAATTAAATCATTATATAGGTCTTTCAAAAGAATTTCTGAAGAATTTTTACCAAAAACAGAAACAAAAACGAACAAATAAAAAAAAACCTACCCTTTTTCTCAATTAGATTTCCATTATTAATCACTATTTATTTTTTACATGGTGTGAAAATTCCGGAGGAGAAACGTTTACGTACAGTAGGACAACTCGGGGAGAAAACAAAGTCCATTGTAAACGGAAGTCAAGGCACAAACAGAATGCTAGAAAGAGGAATCGGGAAGATAGAAGAGAAGAAATAAAAAGATTGTTAGATACTGTTACGTACATACTTTAAATATCAGTTATGTTTTAGCAGTTTATTCCCCATTTGTGAAGCTTTTTTTTTGTGCTTTTTCATTTTTTTTTTGTTATTTTTGTATTTTTTTGTATTTAATTTTAAAAAGGAATGCTATGCTGATGTGAACTGATTACTTGTATTGATATACTTGCTATCTTATCATGCAGGACGGCTTTCCATTTTGCTATCGACAAGGACGTCATGTAAACATCATAAAAAAAGCACTTTCCTTTTTTCCAATCATACTCTATATCCAATGCCTGCTGCTTCTTTAAAAAAATAAGCATTACGCAATTAAAACTTGAATAAAATTTGCACATCAGATTCCCTAGAGTAAAATGAAGCATCGTATAAAAAAAACAAACATTTTTTTCGCCTCTGCTATTACTCGAACAAATAAGGAGAGGAAAAAAACATGGAGAATGGACACATTTGGTGATTTGTGGTCATTACCCAAGAAATTAATAATAAAGGTATTAAATGTGGAACTCAATGGAGGGACGGTGTCTGGACAGAGGCTGAAATGGTTGGCAAAGGTTGACATTGTGTTGTGCTCCTCTGAGCTCTCAGTTGTCGTGTGAAAGCAGTAGTTTCTACTTCCTCTGCTCATCAAAACTGTTCAAGTAATCTGAAAGAGGAAGACAAATGCAGTATGAGTGGATACACTAGTTGTTGTGCATCATATTTTTTTTAAATGTATTTTATTGTATTCCGAAGCAACTATTAAAATGCAATAAACAACAAGCATGCACAACACATTCAGTCTGGAGTAAATATATGCGGTGCATTTTACTCTCAATAGCAAAATAAACATACAACTAATATGAATGTTTTGTATATTTTTATACAGCAGTTCTGTCTGGTTCTTGAATCTGATTGGCTGATAGTCATGCGATATTCTGCCAGTAACCGCACTCGTACCGCCTTTTCACCCTTCACCTTTGTGTATTACTCCTCCCACATACAGCAACAAGCAGAGGACACTCTATAGTTTGACAAATATTCCTGCTGTTGGACAACATGATGTACTTTTGAGGCTTTTTAGTCGAGAATGTAGCTGTTTAGATTGCAACTCTGCAGTTTATTTATAAGGATAGTGCCTATTTTAAAATATTTATAAGTATAATATAATATATAATAGAGACATCACATCGGCGGCCATTAGCCTGCCATACTGAGCAGACCAAAGACGGTTGACGTTGTCAATCCACAAGATGGCGGCAGGACCGCATAAGACATTAGAAAATTAAAACAGCGTAATTTTAAACTACAGCTGATCAAATCATTATTAAACTGGTAAGTGATATTCTAAGTTGATCTCTCCCTTTTGTATGCTTTAGTGCTGTATTTATACCATATAATTGTACTGAATGTGAGATGGGACTTGCATATCAGGAATATGTGCTGTGTTGGCAGAAAGAAAGAAAAAATGCCCGCATGCGTTTATCGTTTTTTCCTTGGTAGTGATTGCGCTGCTTTTTTCTGGGTTAATTATTGCGATATACCAATTGCAACAGAGAAATACTGTAGACTGTAATACTGTAGTATTACACTGTTTAATACTGTAAAGACTGTAGTATTTTATGTCACGTTCAGGCTTATAATCTTAAAATGTCAGCAAAATCACCTGTATTGTCATCAATTTAGACATTACATTATGTTAGAGAATCATTCAAATACTATCGCTAAAGTGACGTTGGTGAAGTAGTAACGGTTTCTGCTGTTCTGATGCAGCTGCAGATGTGAATGAATGGCGGAAGAAAGTAGTTCCTCTTACAAAAGTGTTTTTAGTGTTTGATTTTCTTTTTTATATACACGATTATGCCATCAAACTGTTGTATAAACGCAATCACACTCGTTGCAGTGCAATAATGCTGTAAATCAGCACTGGTGGGACACTAAGGTATGCTATGAGTGTGATATTGCACTGCATATAATATCAGTGTATACATCTTTGCAATTCATCAGTTGATGTTTATAAAGTCATGTTTATGTATACAACAGCACTTTGTTAGCATATTTAAAGATTTTTAATTGAATTATCAGTGCTCTTAATAATTAGTATTTTTTGTATTTAATCATGATTCAAAACACATTTTATATTGGGGATGAAATTAACTACAACCACTGGAAAATACAAAAGTTTTGGAAAGAGATAATAGAATGTATGTCACAATGTATGTTCTTCAAGCTAGAAGGGCTATTGCATATTGTATCAACTCTGATTATATAAAGTTAGTCTCTGTAGTCCAACAAAGGCAAGCAGATCTTTGACTATCTTTGGAAATCATGTATGAATATTATGTAAACTGTGTGTTTGTAAACATGTATTTTATTGTATTATTGTTATTTTGACAATATCTATTTTTTTATGTTTTAATTAGTTTATTTATTAATACTTTTATTTATTTATTATTTTTGTTTGTTATGTCATTTAAATGTGCATATGTATATATATATGTACATATATATGTACATATATAAGAAAAGTGTGAATTTGTGTGCTGTTTTGTAGGCTGCATTGTTATTGTATGCCTAGTTGATGGGGGGGGGGGGTGTTTTTGAAGAAGGTTTTTATTTAAAATGTAAAAAAAACAAATAAATAAACTTTAAAAACACCACAATATCTACTAGCATAAAAATACTAAGCTAATATATTTTCAAAGAGAACAATGAACAGTCATTAGTAAAAAGAACTGCAGTTGTTGTATTGCATTTAGGTAAAGTTATACAAACTAATTTCAAGAGGAGCACGTGATATGATTGATCATGGCTGGTCTCTCATCTGCAATCATTAATACACCAACCAGATTATTCCATTTCACAATAAATAGCCCATCTAGCCTTACTCCCAAATCTTTGTTTTAGAAGAATTGTTGTAAAAGCACTTTAAAATGAATAAACGAATAATTGAAACATTTCTATTGCTTTGTGGAGTTGGGGAAGTAATCCCAGAGTGTATGATCACATGCCATAACAAAAGCCAAAAAATTCCAGGAAAGAAATTGATAATTGCATGTAATTTAATAGCAAAACTAAACATTTTGAATGCAATAAACAGAAGAAATTAGAAAAAATAAATCCCTAGAAACGGATATATTTTTCTTTCAACACTGCTGTTTGTCTATTCATGCCTAGGTTTTTTTTTTTTCCAGAAAATGCTTATTTCAGTATTGCTGCATACCTCAACTCATCTTCTCGCTCGTGTGGTCTAGAAGAGCCCACAGTCCTTCAGGTTGTTTTTGATGATGACGTCGGTCACGGCGTCGAACACAAACTGCACGTTCTTGGTGTCCGTGGCACAGGTGAAGTGAGGGTAAATCTCCTTGGTTTCTTTCTTCTTGTTCAGGTCTTCAAACTTGGTGCGGATGTACTCAGAGGCCTCGTCGTAGTTGTTTTCGCCTTGTTGAGAAAAGGAAACACAAAGCTCAATGAGAAAACTGTAGAGGAGAATCAAAACAGAAAATAAGTGACAGACAGGGAACTGCAACCCATTAACTTCCACACATTTTTTTATTTGGATAAAAGCACCGTATGTAATTTTCACCACTAGAGGGCGTGTATTCACAATAAACAAAGGCATGTCTGAGCGGTTTTGTTGTTTCCCTGTTTTCTGTAAAACCAAACTGAAAATCAAGGGTATGTGACATTATTAGCGTGGTGAAACAGCCCATGCTCCATCTCACAAGCTCTCTGCATTTCAAACATTCTTCAAAATATTTGAGATGATGTAAATACATTGAGTATAAAACAAATTTGCTATCGACAAATTTTTATAACAAAATCTTACATTTTGTCCTGTTAAATTCTGTTCCTGACACCAATCTAAAGCAGCACAATATTGGACAAAACTGATATTTAGTTTGTCTGATATATATATATATGTGATATGAATGTAATTTCACAAGATGTCTTATAACTCTTTGGAATGAATTCATGATTTTATATTGATTGGGCTTATTTTGTAAAGGAGTGTCTGCATAAATGCAATACAATTCAATCGATACAAATTAATTTGATGGTTTTCAGTGGAATCTAACTGTATTGAGGTATAGAAATTCAATAATAATAATAATAATAATAATAATAATAATAATAATATACAAAATAACACTGTATTAGTGCAGAGTCTTCACTGTATAAATAATTAAATACAATTCATTTAGGTTTATTTACCTTTATAACAGCTTGGTTTAAGTTTGCTTAAATCTTACACAGTCACATGTATTAAAAACACCAACATAGGAAAATCGTTCAATATATTTTAGGGTTAAATTTTGCGATGACCCCAAAACCACATGTTCTGAACTGCTGATCCTGCAATGTGACTATTGCAGATTCACACATTGCGATATCGATGCTGAAATGATATATTGTGCAGCCCTACACCAATCTAAGTAAATTTAGTGGGTCTTTTTTATTATTATTATTATTATACTCAATGAGCAAAGGGTCAACCAAGCAGATACGATGAATGTTAAAAGATTAAAAATGGAAAAACTAAATTCAAAAACAGCATTTCTTAAAATTGTCGTTTAATTGACATTGATTGATATCAGTGAAGTTGCTGTTCTGTGTTAGATGGATGTCATAAAAATCAACCCTTGAAACTAGTTGGAAAAACTTGTTGGGTCTGGTCTGTTTATCACATCTAAGATATGCACACATCAAAGACAGCATGTTAATTCATCAGCACTGGATTGGATTATGAAACGTAGGCAAGTATATGTGTAATTAATATTGTATTAAGCAGGGCAGCATGATATTGGAAAAATCTTTTAATTTTTCAATTTTTTAAAATAATTTTAGATTGATTGGGATGATTCTGTAAAGGAATGTATATGCATAAAATATAAGAAATTAGCATAGATCAATTCCATTAAGAAAAGATACAAATTATTTAAACAGCGTTTTATTGTTTTTGAGTCGTCAAACTGTATTCAGGTATACAGTAACTGAATAATCAAATGCAAAATAATACTCCATAGTCTTGTTTTATAAACAATTCAATAGAATTTATCGTTATTATTCAAGTTATCGTTATTTGCGTTATAATTTATAATAAGTTATTCATTTAAGTTACACTGTTATATTCATCAAGTTTAAACAGTACAACTTACTAGGCCTAAATGATTTTGAAACCTTCACACAATCACAGGCTTCAAAAAACACGAAATGATCAATTATAATCCAGACTCAACATTGCAAATACTCACGATGTCACTATTGCGAATGTTCACATTGCGATATCAATGCTGAAGTGATATATATCATGCAGCCCTAATATTTAGTATTGTTTACTGTAACCCCTATGATGGATATATCTCAGAAAGCAGATTTCAGTGTCTTATTTCAACTTCTTTATTCTTTTTTTTAATTATTATATATGTTTAATGTTATTTATTATTTAATGTAGAAAAAAAAACATGTTCACCATCTTGGATGGCCTAAGTTTATGAACTACATTAATTTGCATTTTTAAAATCCAACTCATTTATTCATTTTCTTTCGGCTTAGTCCCTTTATTAAACAGGGGTCGGCACAGCAGAATGAACAGCAGAATGTGTTACGAAGCAGATGCCTTTTCAGCTACAACCCATCACTGGGAAACATCCATACACACTCATTCACACACATACACTATGACCAATTCACCTATAGTGCATGTGTTTGGACTGTGGGGGAAACCGGAGCACCCAGAGGAAAGGAAACCCACGTGAACACGGGGAAAACATGCAAACTCCACACGGAAATGCCAAATGACTCAGCCGGGACTCAAACCAGCGACCTTCTTGCTGTAAGGCACCAGTGCTAATCACTGAGTCACTGAGTTGCCCCTAAATCCAACTCATAATCCTAATAGTATAATATACCTAATACTATCCATAATGTATTTAAATGCACAAAACCCCAGGTACATTTATTTAGACACTAAAAAGGACAACATTGATTTCGTTTAGTCTTTAATGCACAGGTAAAGATTTATTGAGCTGGAGCACTTCAAAGCACTCTTGAAGCATTTGCGCACTTGAATAAGCTGGTTTATTGGGTAGCTAGCTGTTTTATAGTACCTGAATACTCAGGAAAGCAGATGGTCAAGGCGCTGCGTGTGATTTTCTGCTCAAACAGATCCTTCTTGTTGAGGAAGAGGATGATGGAGGTCTCCGTGAACCACTTGTTGTTGCAGATGCTGTCGAAGAGCTTCATGCTCTCGTGCATTCGATTCTGTAATGAAATGAAGAGATGTTAGAATCATTTGTGAAGTATAATGTGACACTGAAGACTAGAGTAATGATGGCAACAAATCAGCTTTACAATGACAGGACTAAATTACTCTTTAAAATATATTTAAACTGAATCATGAGCTAAACTGGGGTCAAATGTAATACCTCATTTCCACTGAGTGGTACATTACAGTTCGGTATGGGTCACCTTTACCAGACGTGTGTCTCTACTGGCAAACGGTATCAACAGTACAGTTTTGGTAAGCGTGATGAACGACAGAAAGTTGCAGTCGACTTAATTATCGCTTGAAGTCCACATATCGTTTGAGAAGCACTTCTTAAAAGTGAAATCTCTCGTGCTTCAGGCGACATCGTAAACTACACAGGAGACACGGCGGATTCTGTTCATCTTCTCGGTTTTGTGATGACAAGTTTTGTTTGAGCTGGTTGTGGTACAGTATGGTTCACTTTTTGGTACCTTTTGACAGTAGAAATAGCCATAAAAGCACACCAAATCGTACCGTACCACTCAGTGAAAACGGCCTGTTAGAGTCTCTCACCATTTCTTCATCCTCAGCCAGCACCAGGTCATACGCACTCATGGCCACACAAAAGATAATGGCTGTCACTCCTTCAAAACAGTGGATCCACTTCTTTCTCTCTGAACGCTGACCGCCGACATCAAACATCCTATATAAGAGACAGCAAACATGGGTAAATGTTCAGCATTATAAACAGACACATCTATAGGTGTATCAAGAACATCTGAAAATATCAAGTACTCCCTGAAAAACCCTAAATAACAGGATATCTAATCTGCCAAACAAGCAAAAGCCTTCTTTAATTTGATAAAATGGGCAAAAATAGTTCAACTTAATATAGAAAAACATCTTAGGGGATGTTCAGACAACTATGCCACAAGATATTGGTAGTGGTTAACTAGCAACAAATAATAATGTTTTGGAAAACTGTTAGTATTAGTATTATTTCTGTGTAAAAAATGTTTCTTGAACAAAGCTATTGTATATGTATTACACCTTTAGTCTACAGAATAGATCTCAAACTCGATTCCTGAAGGGCCGCAGCTCTGCACAGTTCGACTCCAACCTTAATCAAACATAGCTGACTCAACCAATCAAGGTGTTCAAGACTACTAGATTATCTAATGCTAGATTATCTACTAGATTATTAATACTAGATTATTAAACTTCCCAAAAAGACATTATAATTTGAACGGCATATGCGCTTATGTTAGTCTTTTTTTATTATTCCAGAGGTTTCCATAATCCTGGACAAGGCCGTATCCTGAGCAGCTAATGTGGTGGTCATGGAGGAGTGGAGAGCATGAGACTGATTCCTGTAAGACCCCGGTGACAGACGAGTCCTCGCATTGATCCTGAAGGGACAGCCTGTACACCAGCCGGTGACCTACTCATAACTGCAGCTTCTCCACGATGGACGTCCAGCATTCTCCAGCCTCCGGCACCTAGACTTCAGCTCTGCACAAGACCTTTAGCCATAGGAGAAATGGTCGTGCCCAACTGAGCCTGGTTTCTCTCAAGGTTTTTTAATTCTTCACTTTTTTTCTTCGCCACTGTCGCCACTGTCTTGCATGGTTCAGGACCTGTGAAGCTGGGCATCGATGGATTTGCTCTTCAGTGTTTGAACTCTCAGCAGTGAATATTAAACCACACTGAACTGAACTAAACTGAACTTCAACACTGAAATCCTGACTAACACTATTAAGCAGGTGTGAGTTGGAGGTGGTTGGAGCTAAACTATGCAGAGCTGTGGCCCTCCAGGAATAGAGTTTGAGACCATTGGTCTATAGGCATGCGCAGGTACTTGACAATCCAAACAACAATGGCTGACTACTAGAAGTATAGTGTTAACAAAGCGACTACTGGCCCGACATGCACAATACAGTATTTGTAATAGAGACACACATAATTTTTGGCAGAAAATGGCATTTTAGGTTTACACCCGAAAAAGAAATACAGCCGAAAATATAAGATGAAATAAAGGTTATGCTGCGTTGCAATGAACAGCAGTGTTCAGTGTGCTGTTTCACTCTCCCTCCAGCAGAGCACGGGCAACTTCAAAATAGCATTCAAAAATTATTTTATTTCCTTGTTTTTTTTTTTTTCTTCAATATAATAATAAGTTATTGAGTTAAATAAAAAAAAAATTATTTTTGATTTTTACTTTTGCCAAGTGCATCCAGAATTTTTGGTTTTGGCCCAGTATTTTCATTTCAGTGCATCCCTAATTTTTATTTATTTTCACTTGAAGAAAATAACCACAAAGTAGAGGTAAGTAGAGGTAATGTTTTTCTTTTGTCGCATGTTAAATATTACAAAATTATAAAAATAAAAACAAATTATAAACCTAAACATGTAATAAATAAATATATAAATAAATAAAACGTTTCTGTTTCTGTACATCAATGCATATTAAATCCATCCTGCTTTAGCAATCCCCATCACTTAAAGTGGCGAATGACAAAACTGCAGTGCACACTTAACATCATAACGCACACTTTGCAATAATAAACAGTTTTTGTACATTGGTGTGGATGCTAATATAGTTACCTCTATAGTTCTCATTCTTGCTGTGAATGAGCCTTAAGAAAGGAAAAAGTCAAACTAATTAGAAGTAACCTAAGAGCAAGTAAACAATGATTTCAGGTCACATCTAGCTTTCCACAAATTATATATTACCAGTGCTGACTGGAAATTTATGGGGAAAACAGTGCATTTGCAGAGTCAGCGTTCTAAGCAAAACATCCCTTTCTCTTCTTTAGGTGTGGACATTCATACGTGTCACTGGCATTTGTTGACATTTGAGTCTCCGCTTTGTTTCTATGGTAATGGAGGGCTTGAAAGCAGGATGGATGAGACAGGGAGGGAGGATGGAGGAGATGAAACTTCCGGTCTATTTCAGAAGTCATTCATTTCTGCCTCTCAAATCGAACAGTGCAGACCTGGAAAAGACGTCACTGCCATTTCTAGGAATTTCCGCGATCATGTTCCTCTTATGTGGCATTTCCCTTTCTACACACACACGGTACATAATATGATTTACGAGACATTAAATAAAGTAATAGAGCTTATAGGACAGCTGGCTCATGTTTGATCTTTCGAAAGGTTGGCCTGACATTTCTTCTGTAGATTAAAGCAGACACATTCAAAGAGAATCATTCCAGGCTTGATGCATCCCATAAACTGAGCAAACAGAACCACAGATTTGAGATAAATTACTCCCAAAACCTAATACCAGAAACATGTGGATGGCACAGGATTAATTCCTCGATTCCATTGAGAGTTAAAGTGGGTGTTGGTGGAAAATGGCTGTTAGATTGGGCAAATGAGATGTTTGAAGTGTGAATGTATGTGAACATGCATGCTAAAAACACCTACTAGAGGGTGCGAATAATAAAATCTCGGTTCAAATCAGAGTGAAATAAGGACTTCCATGCATGCAGGGGCTTTCTCACTTGAAGTGCAGGTCTTTGAAGGTGAAATGTGTCTCTACGATGCCAGTGGTTTTCACTCTGGTCCTCAGGACGTCCTGCTGGGTTGGGATGTAATCGGCTTTGGCTATCCTCTCCATGTCATTCAGATAGCTGCAAAACACAAAGAGGATGGTACAAAACATTAGCTTTAAAAATAACTGTTTGGGATCTGTTATAAATACTGCGCTTAATATAATTATTAATATTTTCATTATTAATATTAATAACTATGCACACACACTTTCAGTATGTTAACTATTAAATTGAAATGTCAAAATTCAAAATGTCTTTAAAATATAAAAGGACAAAAGACAATGCTTGAAACCAAAATTAACAAATAATAATAACAACAACAAATAAGTTAAATACCAAAACAATAATTTTATATAGTCTCAACGGCAATAAAAACAGAACAAATATAAATAAATAAAAACAAAAAAAGATGTAAATAAAATGAAAACAGAACAAACATAAATAAAAACAGAACAAACATTAATAAATAAAAACAGAACAAACATAAATAAATAAAAACATGAACAAATATAAATAAAAACATGAACAAATATAAATAAATAAAAAGATAACAAATATAAATAAAACAAAAACATAACAAACATAAATAAAAAAAAAACAGAACAAATATAAATAAATGAAAACATAAATATAAATAAACAAAAATAGAACAAACAGAAATAAAAACAGAACAAATATAAATAAATAAAAACAAAATGAATATAATTAAAACATAACAAATATAAATAAATAAAAACAAATATAAATAAATTAAAACATAACAAATATAAATAAATAAGAACAGAACATACGAAAAAACTGAATGAATATAAATAAATAAAAACAAAACGAATATAATTAAAACATAACAAATATAAATAGATAAAAACAGAACAAATAAATAAATAAATAAAAACAAATATAAATAAATAAATAAAAACAAATATAAATAAATTAAAACATAACAAATATAAATAAATAAGAACAGAAGATACATAAAAACAGAACGAATATAAATAAATAAAAACAGAATGAATATAATAAATTAAAACAGAACGAATATAAATAAATAAAAACAGAATGAATATAAATAAATAAAAACAAAATGAAAATAATAAATAAAAACAGAACGAATATAAATAAAAAAACAGAACGAATATAAATAAATAAAAAAACGTAACAAATATAAATAAAATAAATAAATAAATAAAAACAAATAAATAAATAAATAAAAACAGAACCAATATAAATAAAAACAGAACAAATAAACAAACAAATAAATAAATAAAATAAATAAAAACAACAAATATAAACAAAATAAAAACAGAACAAATATAAATAAATAAATAAAATATTTAATGCACTTTAACTTTAATATAAAAATTAATTAAACTTTTAAAATAAACTTACTTATAATTAGAAATACTTGTTATTTAATATTTTAACACAAAGACACACACATTTATTTGAAATATATACGCATAATTTACATCAACAAAATTTCCCTTTTAAAATTTCAGTACCCCTGAAAAAAAAGTCTCTCACTTTATTGAACATTCGATTAAATGATGTAAACAAAAATATGGCACAAGTAACAGTTTAGACAAATACTGTACACTGCAAAATACAGTAGACTTCTGTGACTCAACTGTGTCAGCAGCGTTGGTGTGAAACAAGCCTTGTATACGATGTTCTTATGCAAAACACGGCATGTGCAATCGTCTAATCAAATTTCCAAACAGAGGAACAGACGAACCGCCTTGTGACAGTGACGATGCAGATCTTCATTCAGCTGCCAGTCAAACGCTGGCAGAAACACAGCTTGGATGAGCTGCGTAGGCAAGAACTCCTGCCAGCAGCACTGAATGTTATTGCTCCACCTAATGCTGTACTACGACTCAGACTACTAACAGTACCATTTCATGACAAGCCAAGAGTCCACGTTTTCAACACTGCAGCGCAAGAGAATAAGGCTACAACACTCCTTAATGTAGTTTCTGCCTTTCGTGGTGGTTTTTACATTTATCATGCCTGAGAGCAGTCTCAGCATTGCCTGAATCCCAGCAGATGCTGCAATTCACAAGCCTAAAATAATCAAGCACAGCCTAAATCAAATTGAAATGTGCTGATAATCCCTCTTCACAAAGCATGGCTTAGAGCTGCCTTTGTAGCCCTTACCTAGCACAAAATGTTTAGTTTTGAGATTTACAGGAGTGCTTTCTTGACGCCTCATTAAGCTTTACAATTTCACACACTGCTTTTGCTCTGATTTATGCATTTATGGTGCAGTAATTTCTGCTGTACAGACTGGAGAGAGATAAGGGATAGAGCAGATTTAAGTCACTCTATAACAATGATAAATTAAGAATTCTACTTGGTGAAGTGCCCACTGCTTCTTTAGTAGCTTGTTGTATTTATAAATGCCACAAACAAAGGGGTGAAGGGGGGTAAATACTGTATATACACAAATGTATTTAGTTGTTTTATTGTAGGTATTCTGTATATATTTCTTTCCGCTTTATAAATTATTATTATTATTACAATCACTATCCTCATTTCTATTATTATTACTTTCATTGCCGATAAATTGAATTGATCTGAATAGAGAGCGAGAGAAAGAGAGAGAATTGAAAAAATACTGCATTATAACTGTTTACATAAAACACTTTAAATTAATTTTACATTTACTTTTTAATACCACACAAAAATAAAAGTAATAAAAGTATTATTACCCTTTTAACATGTCTACATAAGTTGAGTAGGGAAAAAAAGAAACTTCCATCAACCACAGAGAGCAAAGCCTCGATTTTTACAACATTTCATTTCAAAAGTGATACAATCACACAATAAACTTTAAAAACTACAATCAGGAATATTAACTATTAAACATAAATACCAAACCTAATATTCTGGATTTGACTAAACTTAAAAACACAACGTTAATGTCTTTATCTAAACCAAGTTCTATCTTCTTTTTCCTATTCATATACAGTTGAAGTCAGAATTATTAGCTCCCCTTTGATTTTTCTTTTGATTTTAAAACATATTTCCCAAATCATGTTAAACAGAGCAAGGAAATCTTCACAGTATGTCTGATAATATTTTTTCTTCTAGGGAAAGTCTTAATTGTTTTATTTCGGCTAGAATAAAAGCAGTTTTAAATTTTTTAAAAGCCATTTTAAGGACATAATTATTAGCCCCTTCAAGCTTTATATTTTTTTTTATCTAGAGAACAAACCATCGTTACACAATAACTTGCCTAATTACCCTAACCTGCCTAGTTAACCTAATTAACCTAGTTAAGCCTTTAACTGTCACTTTAAGCTGTAAAGAAGTGTCTTGAAAAATATCTAGTCAAATATTATTTACTGTCATCATGGTAAAGATAAAATGAATCAGTTATTAGAAATTAGTTATTAAAACTATTAGGCTTAGAAATGAGTTCTAAATGTCTTCTCTCTGTTAAACAGAAATTGGGGAATAAAATAAACAGGGGGGCTAAAAAAAATCAGGGGGGCTAATAATTCTGACTTTAACTGTATAGCTAACTCATCTTGATCGATAATAAAATTCAAACAGACAAATATTTTTTCCCTAATAGATTTAAAACCAACAATAAATACATCTATAAAGGAGAGAGCATGCACGTGAGAAAGAAACTATTATTAAAATTATAGCTATTTTATTGTTTTATAATGTCTACTGTATATTTCCTTTTTTCAATATTATTATTGTTATTATTACAACAATACACCATTTACAACATAAGAAATGCTTACTAAACTAAATTTATAAGCCTTATTTAAAGTATGTATGCGAGAGAAACTATTATTAAACTTATAATTATTTTATTGTTTTATAGCACGTGTTCTGTATATATTTATTTCCTTTTTTCAATATTATTATTGTTATTATAACAACAATACACCATTTACAACATAAGAAATGCTTACTAAACTAAATTCATAAGCCTTATTTAAATTATATGATTAAATTATATATATTCAATTATTATTAGGAGTATTATCTGTTTTTTATTTTTATTTTTTCTGTCATTCTTTTTTCAACTACCATATATTTATCAATCTGATTGATCTGTAAATATTTTATTAATCTGATGATCTTAATATATTATATATTTTATACATATCTGCTTTTGGCATAAAATGCTTTGGCAATACTGTATAAAACATCATGCCAATAAAGTAACTTGAAAGAGAGAGGTAGAGAAGAAATTAAGAGAGTCCTCAGGCCACCTTATGAGAGAAAAAGGCCTTTTTAACTTTTACTTAAGCTCTCAGTCTTTATGATTCATGATTATTATTATTATATACTATTCTTCATCTTTTTTTCATTGCAATACTTAATTAATATTGTGACAACATACATGTATAATATGTCATGCCAATAAAGCTCTGAATTCGAGAGAGAGAGAGAGAGAGAGAGAGAGAGAGAGAGAGAGAGAGAGAGAGAGAGAGAGAGAGAGAGAGAGAGAGAGAGAGAGAGAGAGAGAGAGAGAGAGAGAGAGAGAGAGAGAGAGAGAGAGAGAGAGAGAGAGAGAGAGAGAGAGAGAGAGAGAGAGAGAGAGAGAGAGAGAGAGAGAGAGAGAGAGAGAGAGAGAGAGATTAACAACCACCCGCTATCATTTAAGGTTTGGGGAATTAAAGTCATGTCTCTGATAAACGGAGCTAGAGTTTATTAGAGCCAAGAGTACAGTTTAATACTGCAGCTGATCTGTAATGAGAACAATATGCCAAAGCCACAGCTTAGTACAGTGGCTGTTCAGAAGAAATGTGAAAAATAAAGCATCTAAAGGTACATACTGTTTACTGATTTCAGCTCTACTAGTATGGTTTGTTCTGAACGGTGTGTATAGCAGTACTTGATTGTTGTGACAGGATCTGTGCAGACAGACAGACAAAGATCTTTTCTTGGATGCATTGGATGTTTGTCTTGTTTCTCACTGGAAGGGGAGCAGCGCTTGATGTCTGGCTGTGGTTTAGAGGATGGGAAGATCTCATGAAAAAGAGCCAAAAATAAGTTCCAATTCTCAGTTCCAGTAAAAACGTAATGCTACAGCTTACATTGGTTTTCTGGATTATATAGATGAGTGCAATGAAGAAGATATGAAGGATTTCTGAATCTGGTGTGCATGGAAGAACTCCACTAGCCTTTACAAAACACCAACCTTAACCCATGCAGACACTTGTGAGGATTCTGAATCATGATAAATCACAGACTGTGATACAAATCCTTCATAGCCATGCTAGTTTATCTCTCTTTTGTCTTGCATTATAAAATAAAAGTCAAAACCTAAAATTGAAGGCAAAATTATTAGCCCTCATTACTAGCACTCAAAAAACTCATAAAAAGTGAATTCTTTTCAAATATTGTGCTACATAAATATAAGTGCATAAAGAAGAGAACATTTTTAAACATAAAAGTTTTAATAAATTTCTGATAACTTATTTCGTTGGTCTCTGCCATGAAGACATTATTCTTTACCAGTTATTTTGTAAGATACTTGTTTTCAGTGTAAAGTGCAATGTTAACTAGGCAAGTGATGCTAATTAAAAAAGTCATTGGACAACAGTGATTTGTACTGTAGCCAATTGAAAAAATGTATTTCTTAAATGGGGCTAATAATTATAATAATATAATTTTAAAAATGTAAGTAATACACTTTATATTTAAATAAAATCAAGATAATTAGAACCTAGATGCAAGATGGATGCAATGAATTGATGGATAGTAATAAATTATACAGTTGAAGGCACGTTTATTAGACCTGCTGTGAATTTTTTCCCCCAAGGATTTCCCAAGTGATAAAGCAAGAAAATATTCACAGTATTTCATGCAAGTAATATATATTCTTTTTTTTTTAAAGGTCTGTATTAATATTATTATTATTATTATTATTATTATTATTATTATTATTATTATTATTATTATTATTATACACACACACACACACATATATACATATTTATACATTGTACTGATGCGAAGAAAAATAGTTGCCTGCATCTCTCATGTGCTAAAAATAATAGTAGACTGCATCTCTCTACAAGGAGTTTTTGCTATTCATTTCTGATGTAGACATTTTAGTGTGTGTTCAGAGGGTGGGGAGGGAGTGGCGGCTTCTGTAAAAACCACACTTCTCTCCACCCACACATACACACAGACTGTAAACCGTCTCCGATAAACATCTGCAGAGCCTAGCAAGCACAACTAAATATTATGAAAACTAAGATTAGCGCTTCCTCTATCCTTCCACAACCCCTTTTCCCACCAACAAATTACATCATCACTCATTCCCTAATTCAAGGCCAAATCGACCGTGATCCCCCGCGAGGGAACGCTCCGCCTGCCCCTGATTGATTCCTAGTGTATTCAGCATGGGAAAATTCATGGAAATCCTGACCTAGGCCAACCCTCCATTTAATAGCAATTGGTTTCTCAACGAACCGTCAACTGTTAAGAGTTTCTGCTTGCTTTAACGCATCGATCTGATCCAGCTCGCTCTCATCGCGCATTTTAATCTGTCTTTTTATCCCTTCTGAATTTAAAAAGGTGCTACCGGGTAGGTTTCAGTTTTTCTTCATTTAGAGAGATGCTTGTGGGTGGTTCAATAAAAGGAGATACAATTTGCATTTCTAAAAATTAAGAGAGAAAATAATGTTTATTAAAAGTAATGATCTTCTCTGTATGTTGATGGAAATAATATTGTAATATTTCAGTGATTATCAAACACATTACTTCCTTTTTTCACTTTTCATGGGAAAAAAATCCTTAGAGCAGGGGTGCCTCAGTTTATTCTTATGAAGAGCCAAAAACTAAACTTGGGCCAAAGGTAAACATATTTGCCATGGGTAATTTCAGAATTTATTAATATTATTTAACAATAACTAGAAAACATTACTTTATATCAGGGCTTCTTAAAGTCTGGACTCCGGTTCGAATCCGGACCGTAAGGGTATTCAGTCCGGACCTACTAGGAGTATTATTTGTCAGCTCTTTATGTTAATAAAAGCGAATGTGGCGCTAGTAATAAGTCATGATTAAAAGACTTTTAAACCACCCTTTGTGTAATCAGTGATAAATTCTGTTACTTTTCATGTGGTAAAAGTTTTGGCATTTTAGAAAATAATTTGATGTTTTGATTTCCACCATTTAATATTTGATTACACAATAATACACAACAGGAAAAAACTAATGAACAAATTTGGACAAGAACTTGATTGTCAGCTAAAGAAGATATTCTTTGCAGAAAAAAATATATTGTTACAGCCCAATAAATGATAATGACTGACAAATGATTACAATAATTTAAAATATAACTTTAAAAAAAAAAAACTGAAAGAAATAGTGACTTTGGACACCTGCATTTGGAGAATCACCCTTATATTAGTTTGTATTTACAGTGGAGCGGTTTTTGTTTCTACATTAAACCTTTGAATGTTTATGTTAATATAATCATCAGAACTACCCACCCTGTTCCATCTGTAAATGCATGCTTATCCTCTGATAGCCGGAATGTTAAAGGTTATGATATTGGCCTATCATGAATAATGATTGGTCTGAGGGCTTGGTGATATGGTAAAAATGCAATCTCGATAATTATTTTCCATATTGAACAATGACGATATAAATTTCGATACAAGTTGTTAATGCTTCCAGATTTAAGAGTGCCTCAACAATGACTAAAGCCACAAAAATTAGAGGGTCCATTAAATGACTTGACATTTTCGGCCAATAAATTTTTGGTGGCAAAAAATTTGGTGCATCTCTAATATCAACACACTTTTAGATTCCTATTGATGCACATTTCCGCTGTGTGATTGGCTCTTAGGTCAACATAGAGTAAGAAGTCCTAAGTTTATGATTGTTATTGACATCAATCACGATTCGATACAATATCGCTTATCGGCCCAGCCCTACTTGGTAGGTATTTTGGGAGAACTTACTATGCAGCGGAGTCATTGAGTTGGTATTCTCTGGCACGGGTGAAGCAGCTCTGTACTCCTCCATCAGCCCACAGTCTGCAGATGACATTGGCCAGCTCGTCTGGAAGGATACCCTGCTCTTCTGCTGTCCCAGACAGGGCAAACAACTGACGGGCATCATCCTAGAAGACAAACAAATAAACAGAAATACAGTTAAAAATAATGCACATCAAAGCACACATGAAATCATACGAAGCATATGATTTTGTTAGTTCACTTTGCTAGTTTTGTGGGGAACAATTCATCTGGGTTGTTGCTAGATCAGATACATTTGCGGCCGGAAGTTAATGAGAATTATGTCTATTATTTATAAAATTGTCCATTTATTGTATTTTATTAACGTCTACCCGCACCCCAACCCTAAACCCAACTGTCACAGTAACGTAAAAACAGTAGTTGTACCAAGTATTATTTATGTTATATATTAAATTATCCAACAAATTGTATTTTTTAACTGCTACTCCCACCCCAACCCTAAACCCAACTGTCACAGTACTGTAAAAATATTAATTATTGTTACACAGTGTCACAAAAAAAGCTGCTTTATTAATGTGCATATCGTACTTCCGGCCGGCTGCATATCCGATCTAGACTTTACCATTCATCTTGGCATGTTGTAATCTAAAATTGAAATCTGAAAATGACTTCCAGTTTGTTTTCTGTTAAATTCTCAGATTAGGTCTGTCTGAGGTATTGGGGCGTGGCTAACATACTTAACCACACCCCTCCAACTGTCAGTTTTGCTAGCTCTCGCAAAGCACTTTACCCGATCTTTCTGAATAAAATGAATACTTTATTACATCCAATCAGCTCGCAGAAAAAAAAAACAAAAAAAAAAAACAAGCCACGCCTACTGTTTTCTCATTTAATATTCCATTTCTCTAGGAAGTGCATCACAATACAAAAAAAAAAAAAAATCTAAATTCAGGTGGAAAAAGGGCATGAAAAAAATTGTATATGCTCTAAAATGCATTTAATTGAATCGATTTCATTGTGTAAACACTCATATGGTCGAATGTATACAACCGGCATCAAAAGACCACATCAAAACAACGTGTTTATGCTTGGCTGTGCAATACGAAAAGCAGCTGTGCATTAAACAAACCAATGAACAGATGCATTGAAAAATAATAACACACTGATATACAGAAAGTAGCATTTTTATTATGAATTATATGGAAAAGAATCAGGAATGCAAGGCAGGTTTATTAAGCCTGACCAATTTTATTAAGTGTAAATAAAAAAATCAGCATTTTAAACATATTACCCCAAAGCAGCTGGAAAGTGACTCAGCAGAACTCATTGCACATTAATCACTGCTTTATTTATTTATTTTAAGAAAAAGGCATGATGTTGACAGTCAAAATTTATGGTATTTTCAAGGTGCTTTTAAGGGAGAAAATACAACATATATTTTCATTTTTAAAAGTGGTCTATAACATATTTTAATAACGTTTTATTGCTTAAATGTTTTAATTATTATTCGTAATTTAAAAAAATAAAGAAAACTTTCTTGCATTCAGAGGATTTAAATTATTGGTATCACTTTAAATTAATGTATTTACTAAAATGAACCATTAGTAATACATTTATTACATGTATTACATTAATTAAGTTAAATAGCGTTAGTTCATGCTAACTCGCAGTGCATTGACTAATGTTAACAAGCACAACTTTGGATTTTAATAATTTATTAATTAATGTTGAACTATCATTAATAAATGCTGTAAAAGATTATTCATAATTAATGTTGGTAAATGTTTTAATTTACAATAACTAATAGACCATTTTTCTAAAGTGATACCAAATTATCTTATCAAAAACTTAAAACTCAAAAGACACCCTAAATCATTTCATTGCATGATGCAAATTATGTTAATGACACATTTTTGCACGCTTCAGTAATGAAATGAATGGAATTAGAACATAGCATACAGTAGGAGTACACACAAATAATATTTTCTATAGAATGCTACACAATATTATATTTGTGCATATACATTAGATTGGTCAGTACTGAAGCCAAATCTAAAGCTAATCTAATAAAATAATGTACGATAACGGTATAAATATTAATAGCCCAAAAGAATGTTAGGAGAAAATATTAAATAATTTTTTTTTATTAATAATTTTGGAGTCAATTGAGGGCCATATATACTTGCAATATAAAAGAAAATTTTGCAAACAAAAAAAAGTATTGAGCAAAAATAAATAAATAAATGTAAATCTCCAAAAATTGAAAATGTATTTGAGAAATAAAAATGTATTTTGCTAACAAAAATAAACAACTGCAAAAGGAAAAATAAAGTTAAGAAATTTAAATAAAATCAAGCAGTGCAAAAAAATATATTTTTTTTCCAGTCCAGTCGATTGCAATGCTCATTTTGATTTGCTTTTTAGTCAACTGTGAGTTTGCGATGCTGTTTTCACTTTGCAGTTTACAGCCTGCCGTAAACACCCAAGTTCCCTTGACTCCGCCCCCTTGTCAAATCAGGGCCACAAAGTAAAACACGCAGAAACGTGAAGTGCAAAGTGAAAACAGCATCGCAAACTCACGATAGAATATATGCAAATATTTAAGGTTTTTTTGCACTGCTTGACTTTTATTTGCAGTTCGTTTTATGTTTGCAAATAAAATTTTTATTTCCCAAAACAATTTTCCCTTTGTAGTTTGTAAATTTTTTTCTCTCAAATTTATTTTCGCTTTGTGATTTTTGGAGATTTGCATTTTTTTGCTCAATTATTAATTTTTTGTTTGCAAAACGTTTTATTTTGCAAGTATCTATGGCCCTAGATTGACTCCATGAATAATAATAATAATTTTTATAATAATTTTTAAATAATAAAAAAAAGTTAAGAGACAAAAAAAAAAAAAATCTACAAAACTTTTGTACAAATGTTGTTTTTGCAATATTTTGTTTGACTTTAAATGTATTATCTTTCTATTTCTAAAGATGTTCAGTGACCAAACTATAATGTTATTGAATAAAACTGTTACATTCACGTGCATCAAAATGCCTATATTCACTGAGAAAATTACAAATATTTATTTTCAATTCATTCAAGTATTTTTACGTTTATGTATATTTACGTATATGGTTTATTTATGAACTCCTAGCTTTTTAAATATCTTTATCTAACATGAGCCTTTAACTATTATTTACATTTTTTCATAAAAGTAATAACAATTCCTCCAAATTTCCAATAAAACCAATAAAATTATCAACTACATTGACAAAAAGCATTACTGGCTATTATTTGCATTTCCTAGACATCTATAGTCATGAAGACAGACTGGCTGCATGATGGCATCCTGTGAGAAGGGAGATTCTTCATCATCTTGCCGTGTGTGCACGTGCATATGTGTGCTTTTGGTATGTGAGGTTTCTTGATGATCCAGAGATTTATTTGCCAAGCAGGTCAAAAGTGCAGTACACAAACATGAGCTATGCATCCCCCGAGAGAAAAAAAAATAAAAACAGAGTTCGTTTCCTGACTAAATCTAACCTCCTGATTCTACAATCACATCTCAGACTTAACACAGTCTCGATCCATTTAAAGCATCTGTCTGTCCGTCCGTCTCCCACACATTTCTACAAAAATAACCATCTACCTAAATATATGTCTCTCCACCCAGAACGCATGTTGAGGGAATGGAGCGTGAAGTCAAAACCCTCCCACCGCAGGGCTGAACTGGGTCACAGGAAGACATGCCTGGGGCAAAACATGGGAACCGTGAGCCGAAATGTCGAGCTCAGAGACATTTAACACGCTCGATCCTGCGCTTGTAGAGGACGTGATGAATTCTTAACCCTTGTGTGCTGTTGGGGATGTATTCATCCACTCTGGGGTGATTTTGAGCCTTAATTTAGCCACAACTTTCTCTGTTTTAGCAAATGGAATGATTTTGGGTGACGAATCTTATTTTGAGAGAAAAAAATTGGGAAAATGCTTTGAAAAGTTTTAAAAGTTCAACAATACATTCTGGGCAAATTGACTATACCCTTTCATTATGTTCGGTGCTGTTTTTGCCCCATTGACTTCCATTATAATGATTTTTTTTTTATTTCAAACCCTTTACCCAATAATGCATTCTTTACTGTTGGTAGTTTTTCCTGTTAAAATAAAATAAAACAATAGTAAACAGCACACTATAATCTGCTGTTTTACTCCATTAAACTCCATATTCAGAAACAAGTCAGAAACAATTTTTACACAGGCCTATCTAAAGGGTTAACGCTGCCAACTGTTGATCAACAGTAAAAATACACATTTTACCCCTATAGCCAACAGGGAAATCCACCAACAATCAAGAATGCATGATTATATGATGTCATGGCTTTGTAATCAATAAAATGTGGTTATAATGGAAGTCAATGGGGGAAATGGATGTTTTCATCCACTCTGGGGTGATTTTGAGGTTTAATTTGGCCATAACAGTCTCTGTGCTTCAGCAAATGGAATGATTTTTGGTGACAAATCTTATTTCGACTCATATATTTGAAATTTTTCAAAAATTCTACTATACAATCTGGGCAAATTTATTACACTTTTGTTATGTTCGTGGCTGTTTTTGCCCCATTGACTTCCATTATAATCCCATTTTTTGATTGCAAAAGCCATGACATCAAATAATCATGCATTCTTGATTGTTGCTGATTTTTCTCTGTTAAAATTAAATAATAAAATAAGCAGCTCAGCTCTCAGAACATAGTAATCGTATTAAGAGCGTTTATGCATGCACACTATAATTTGCTGTTTTACTCCATAGAACTCCATATAAAAGCCAGAAACGTTTTTGCACAGGCCTATCTAAATAAATTGTACCACCTGATGATCAAGAGTAAAAATGACCAACTTTACCTCTTCCCAAGAAGGAAAACCACCAACAATCAAGAATTATTTGGTGTCATGGCTATGCAATCAAATGTGGTTATAATGGAAGTCAATGGGACAATAATAGCCACGAACTTAACAAAAGGGTAGTCAGTTTGAACAGTACACAAGGTTTAAATATGTTGAACAGATCCTTAAATTTGTATTTGGCCATTTATATGAATTTGTTTTTGTTAAACATGGCATTGCAATCAAAAAATGTGGCCATAATGGAAGTCAATGGGGTAAAAACAGTGTACTACTGTACAATTACACACTTCGTAAAGGTTAAACGGCTTAGTGTTTTGCAATTCAAAAGTCAATAAACTTGTAAACCCAAGGAATGCTTGAATATCTATTTCGAAACAGGAATACTGTTAGTTCTTTTAATAGTCGGTGGAAAAAAGGCTGTAGATATGAATAGACGATAGTTTTAGGCCTTTTAAAAGATTTACGGCCTCAGGAGTAGGGGGGGGGGGGGGGGGGGGGGGGGTAAGGAGTTACAGCGATCAGTCCCATGGGATGCTGATTTCCACGTGTCTAAAGCACACACTGCACAAACTGTGACATATGGCTAACACATGCACTCTCATATGGTTTAAAGATACGCTGGCTATTGCTCCACTTCCTGTCTTACGCTCAGCACTGCGCATACAGTGTTTCTGATTAAAGAGCCAATGAAACATGGGGATGGTCGAAATTTTTAAGGTCCATTGACGTATTTATATTTTTCTCTCTCTTTAAAAAAAATAAATTATAGATAACATCTCAACTGCCTGTCATTACTGATATCTGCACATAGTATGGCTGCACTGCATGAATTGGGGAAAAATCTAATTATAATTCTTCTGATAAAAAATAAAATTGGGTTTGTAATTTGTAAAAATGTATTCCAGGTTTATTGTGCTTGCATGTAGGGATTCATATTTATGGTCAAATCAATAGTATAGCTATGCTATGCATTATTATTATTATTATTACTATTATTGATAATTGAAAGTAGTTGGTAATAATAATAACAATAATTATTATTTTTATTATAATTCGATTAGTTTAGTTATTATTATTATTATTATTATCATTATTATTACTATTAATATTATTAATGATAATAACAAAATTATTTTGAAAAATACAATCATTATTATTTTTATTTTATTATTATTAGTATTATTAGTATTATTATTATAGATAACATCTCAACTGCCTGTCATTACTGATATCTGCAAATAGTATGGCTGCACGAATTAGGGAAAAATATAATTATGATTCTTTTGATAAAAATAAAAAATTGTGTTTGTAATTATGTAAAAATGTATTCCAGGTTTATTGTGCTTGCATAAAATGGTTCACAATTAGGCTCAAATCAATAATATAGATACATAATGATAACAATAATACCAATAATAATAATACTGATGATGGGGATAACAAAAACAACAACAATTATTATTATTGTTAATAATAATTAGCTATATTATTAATTTAAGCCTGGATGTGCCTAATTGAACCTATATTATTGATTTGAGCATAAATGAGCCTGATATCATCATCATTAATATTTTTATCATTACCATTAATAACAAGAAGAATAATAAAAATATAAAATGAAATACTAAATAATATCAATAATATTAGTTAATATTAACAACTAAAAAAGAAATTTTAAACAACAGTACTGTAAAAAATATTTTATAAAAGTTATTTTTTTAAAAATCATAACAGTAAAACAGTATATAAATTTCAATTGAAAGTTAGTAATAATAATAAAAAAATATTATTATATAATTATTATTATTACTATTATTGCTTTTATAATTATTTATCATATTATTATATATAACAATAATAATAATAATAATAATAGTAATAATAATAATAATGATGATGATGATGATAAAATAATAATTATTAAAATAGCAACAAAAACAACAACAACAATGATAATGATATAATAATAATTAAAATAATAATAATAATAATAATAATAATAATAATAATAATTACACATTTCCATGGTTACTTGAAACAACACTTGATATTTTTTAACCCAGCTCTACAATAAAACACTAACCCTAATTATGGCTTTTTGATAAATTGTATTCAATGCATGCAAATAATTCATTAAAGAAGTATAAAGCTGAACACTAGACAACTAATTTGATAACAGTACATGTACATCAATGATTAACAAATGAATTTCAGCTTTCACAAGGTTGATGCGTTTCCAAATTCAGCCTCTGATCTCATGTTAAATGGCTCAGAAATCTATCTGCATGCTGTCTATTAGATAAGACCTCAAACAGGCTAAATAACCCAGAATTTCCTCAACATGCACTAGTTAACTACTAATCCAGACGACCCACTGACTTCCCAGTCATCAGTTTAGCACATCTCTCATCAAACATGCCAGGAACGAGAAAGCAAGCAAGAGCGAGACACACTTGAGGAATGTCTCCAACAGATCTCTCTCTCACTAATTAAATGTGATGGAGAGATGTTGTTAGCCTCTCTAACAGCACTTTGCAGCTCAATTCCCTGAGCGGAGACACAATCATCCATCTCTCCCTTCATCCGCCTAATTAAACCATACACTGCTTCTACACACCAAAAATAAAGGGCCTGTATCCTTTTAAAAGAGCCATATTCTTGACTTCTGCTGCTTTTTAAAAGATTTTTGGACTTTTAATAACACCTCACAAGACTCCTGTGTCCTACATGCTTCCATTCAGATAGTGTTAATCCTGTAGATTGTCAATGACTGTAAATTGAGGTGTGACATAATATATGGCGAGTGTAAATCAGTGCTGACAGAGATGGAGTGTTTCTCTCCAGAGCATCAGGTGGATCAGATGCGCTGAACATACTGCTGCCTTCAGGCTGTTCTCTTCAGATCTGCGCTAGCAAGCTAACACTCTCACTTCCTTATTCTCTTTTTTTTCTCTTGCTTTAAGCTTCATCTGTCCTCATTAATGTCTTGAAGATTGGTTCATAGAGAGAATAAAAAGCTGAATAAAACATTTGCTGTTTTATGAGGGATCTGTAGTTGCTTACAGGACTTCAGTTTACAGGAAGAATAGACTAAGGATTCCTGATGGGACTTTTACTTTGTATTTTTCTCAGATTTAAAAGAAGATGCTTTCCAATGCGCTTCTTTTCTATTGTTTTTCAATGTAGACAAGAACTTGATGAATGTGTGTGGCTGCGTGTCATGACTTTTGAAGAGCTGTGTTTTTTAGATGAAGTTAAAAGAACTTCAACTTTCACAAGCAGTGCTGCTCATTACTGTCAGTTCCATAGCAGTGGACCAATCAGAAGAGCTCGGAGGTGGGGCAACCGCAGCAAATTTCTGTTTACATGCGCTCTGTGGTTTTGTCCAGATACCCTCATGGTTTATGCTGTGCTTTTTTTTTTTTGCATATTATTCTGAACCATTGCGTATTGGATTTTTAGCAAAATAGACGTGTCCAGTGTGAATGAGCCCACAGAAAGTAGATAGTAATCTGATTGGTAAATTTAAGGCAGAAAAAAAGATCATTCTGAAAGAAAAAACAACAAAACTCCAAACTACTGTTGGAAAAAAAGTGTAGGATTATGGAGCCAGATCAGTCTCAAAAATACAATTTCAAAATAAATTTTATACATGCACAGCACAATTCACATAAAAAAAAAAATAATAATAATAAAAAAATAATAATAAATAATAAAATAAAAAAAAAATTTAAAAATTAAAAAAAAAAAATCAAAAAAAAAAAATCACATTTTTAAATTTAAAACACGAATTCGATTAATGTATTTGTGAGATGTGTTTTGAACTAACAAATTGGATTATTGTATTTTTGAATTGTGTTTTGAACTTATGAATTGGATTTGTGTATTTATGAGTGGTGTTTTGAATTTACTAATTGGATTAGTGTATTTTTGAATTGTGTTTTGAGTTTACTAATTGGATTTGTGTATTTATGAGTCGTGTTTTCAAATTACAAATTGGATGTGTATTTTAGATTCGTGTATCGAATTTCCGAATTGGATTTGTGTATTTATGAGACGTGTTTTGAACTTATGAATTGGATGTGTATTTATAAGTCATGTTTTGAATTTACTAATTGGATGTGTATTTTTGATTCGTGTTTTGAATTTAAGAATTTAATTTGTGTATTTGAGTCGTGCTTTGAACTTACGAATTGGATTTGTGTATTTTTGAATTGGGTTTTGAATTTACAAATTGGATTTGCGTATTGTGAGTTGTGTTTTGAAGTTATCATGGCTTCCGCTACATTCATTCTTCCATGGTGGGGCTCCGCACCAAAATTCATTCCAGCTACGGCTACATTACAGCTTCTCATTCAAAAATTCAGTCATTGTTTTTTTTAATAGCGGGTTGTAATGGCACCAAAATGTATTAAAAGCGAAGTCAATTATAACAGCAAACTTTTCTGTAATAGTAGTGCTGTGAGTGATTTGTTTAACCCTTTAAGGTGACATGCTGACTGACTGACTGCAAGGCTGCGTGATGCATGGGGCCAGCAAACACAATGTAGCTTTCAGTTATGATAAACAGTTTCCATAATTATACTTGTAAATAAAGGTCTATGGTTCTGCAAAGACTTTATCTTGCTGGAGTTTATAGCCATTTCACTTTACTTAAGGATGCATCAATGCCATTCTAAAAGTCGATTGGAGACATTCAGAAATATTCCTAGCAAATCTAAATAAATGTTGGAGAGTGCACAAGAAAATCTACACTTGAGCAGCGTATATTTGAGATGGTAAGCAAGAAGCTTTTTACATATAGGAAATCGGCGCACAAGCAAGAGATTTGCATGCTTGTATTACACGTTTACGATCTTGACTTATAATACTGCGCTCACGACATCTGTCATTGAAATAATAATGTATTTATGAATTGTATTTTGAAATTACGTATTTAAATTTGTGTATTTATGAATCGTGTTTGAATTTAAGAATTGGATTTGTGTATGTAGAAATCGTGATCTGAAACCACAAATTGGATTTCTGTATTTACAAATTGTGCTTTAAACTTACGAATTGGATTTTGTAAATGTGAATTGTGTTTTCTTTTGAAAAGGTATTATTTTTGAGACTAATCTGGCTCCATATTGACCTTATTCTTGAATGCGGAAGTGCGCGCATTTTTGCGATTGTTTTAGAACTTCCGATTCAGTTGCCTATGGGAGAAATGACTAGGGATAATAAACGGCAAAAAACGGTCAAACTACTTACTCTACAAACAAGTGTTTGCATTACAATACAGGCAAAGTAGAATAATATAATAAGAAAATATCAGTTTGCAACACCAAGTAGCAAAACGAGCTGATTTTAACGTTTAAAAATGAATGGAAGTGAATGAGACCGGAAGTTTCGAGCCAAAATGATTCAAATGGCTGCGCCCACTCGTACACGGAGAATAAGGTGAATAGGATAAGAATTGTATTGTATTTAACGTAGAATGTATTAAATTGATCAAAAAGTGAAAGGAAATCATTTATAATGTTACAAAACACTGTTACATCAAATAAATGCTGCACTTTTGAGCTTTCCATTCATCCAAGTATCCTAATAAAAATGCATTAGTTTCCACAAAATTATTAAGCGGTACATTTGTTTGTAACATTGATAAAAATAAGAAATGTCTCTTGAGTAGCAAAGCAGACTATTAAAATGCTTTTGGATGATCCTTCGACTGCTGCTGAAAATTCAGGTTTTCTATAAAGCTCTTGACAGTATTTCAAAGCTAAGACTTGTTTTAAATTAAAGGCATTAAGAGTTTTTGAATGGTAGGCATGCTACAAATAATATTTCATCATGTATTGTTTATGCATGAACTAAAAACAGCACAGATCAATTTAAGGATAAATTTCGTTCCATTAAAATGAGGATCCATTAAAATTGAGAACATTCTATTTTTAACACAGATTTACAATAAAATACTGACTCCAACATCGGCTTATGCTTAGTATAAATTATTATTTTTTTGCAGTGCAATGCATGTGTTGATATTTACATGTACATCATCGCTTAACGCAGTAACCAATTTGAACTTTCAAGAGGTTGTGTTTTTCTAAATCCAGCTCTTTACCATGAAAATGCATCTGCGTGGCGTCTATAGTGAACATGACCCTGAAATTTGTACTATTCCGCATTTTTGAACAGTAGCAGGAAAACTAATCAGACTTCATACCGACAGTCAAGAACCAGGATATAGAGCAGGATCATCTGACTCTGGAGGGCCTGGATAATCTGTGTGTGTGTGTATTACTGTACAGTGGATGTGTGTGATTTATTTGCTGAGGGAATGCAGTGTGTACTCACCGATCTGGCGCTGTCCTCATATTCGATCTTGAGGTTGCCCATGGCTTTAATGATGGCCATGATGGACTGGATGGTGTTACTGTAGACCACCGCTCGATACTGCTTGCACTCTTCCTCTGAGTAGCCGTCCTCATGGATAATCCTGCAGAACAGACACACAAATGTTCAACTGATCAGTGTTGTATGAAATATTTAGCAATGTGCATTAAAATTTTATTTAAATTTGTTTTAATGTGAGATTGTCCAAGTGTGCATTTTATTTATTTATTGTTTTAATTTTTTTCTCTATTGAAACAAATTGCTGTTTTTTATTTGGTTTTATTAAGTTATTTAAAATATTTTATTTATTAAATTTATTGCTATATTTCTACAAGTATTTCTATGACTTTACTACAATAACAAAAAATACTAATAATTGTTATTATTTTGAACTTTTTACTGTATAATTCCAAGATTTCAGAGAGAAAAATAAATAAACAAATCAGTTTCAATAAAAATATTTTCAGTGTTTAATTGTTGTGATTAGAAATATTTAATGAGCTCCAAATTATAGTTTTTTTTATGATTGATATAAATGGCTGTGTTTATTTAGCTATTAAAATATTATATTTATTGCTTTACTTCTTAATTTTATAAGTATAAACCTTTATAACTTTAAGTATAAAAACATTTGTATGAATTTATTACAATAACAAAAAAAATAATAATTGATTTTATTTTTATATTACTTTATTTTTAGATAACTTTTTATATTTCAGAGAAATAAGTAATTAATAAATAAATCTGTTTCTATAAAAACATTTTCAGTGTCTTCATTGTTGTGATTAAAAATAATTATTGTGCTCCAAATTATTGCTTTTTTTAATAATTGAAATAAATTGCTGTTTTTATTTAGTTTATAAAAACATTACATTTATCATTATATGTATTGGTGTATTTGTAAAAAATATTTGTTTGAATTTTACAATTACTAAAATTCCTAATAATTGCTTTTATTTTGAACTTTCTATATTTCCAAGATTTTAGAGAGAAAAATAAATAAATACATCAGTTTTTATGAAAATATTTGTGACTTCATTGTTGTGATTAAAAATATTTAATGAGCATCAAATTATTGTTTTCACTTTTTTAACAATTGAAATAAATGGCAGTTTTCATTTAGTTGTTAAGATATTCAATTTATTATATTTATTGCTATATTTCTAAAATATTTGTATGATTTTATTACAATAACAAAAAAATCCAAGTAATTGCATTTATTTTGAACTTTATTTATTTTTCTCTCTGAAATCTTAGAAATATAGAAATAAACAAATCAGTCTAAATAAAAATATTTTCATTGTCTTCATTATTGTTTTACTTTTTAAATAATAAATAATAAAAGATTATATTATTATATTGTTGCTATGTTTCTAAAAAAATATCTGTATGAACTGCTTACAATAACAAAAAATCCTAAGTGCTTTTATTTTAAACTTTCTATATTTCCAAGAATTCAGAGAAAAATAAATAAATCTGCTTTTATAAAAATATTTTCATTGTCTTCATTGTTTTGATTAAAAATATTTAATGAACGCCAATTTATTTTTGGTTATTTTTAAATAATTATATTAAATTGCTGTCTTTAATTAGTTAAGTTATTAAAAATATTATATTTATTGCTATACTTCTAAAACTAAAAAAAGAAATTTGACTACTGATATATGCAACACTGTTATATTATATGTAATATAATATGACTACTACAACAACAAAAAAAAACAAATAATTGCTTTTATTTTGAAATAAAATATTTAATGAGCTGCGAATCACAATATTTGAAAGATTTTTAGGCTTTGAATACTGAATGTCTGCAGAAAAATCATCTCCGCAATTGCAGAACAAATGTTATAAAAAACACATTTGACTTATATATTAATGTTTTATATTACACTTATATTACTGTGTTTGTTCAAATAAATACAGCAATTATGACCTAACCTTTGAAAAAATAAAATCTTCCCAAGCACAAACGTTAGCATTTATTCATGTTGCGAAAAATACATAACATGTCAATCACATTTAATAATGTTAAATATTACGTAAAGCAAAAATGAATGCAAATAAATAATACAACCATAAACAAAGTCCGGATTGGCACAAAAGATGCAAGAGGTATCCAGATGTAATAAAAATTGTATTAATATCTCCAGGCTTTTGCAGTGGATGAAATGTAGCCACTGAATTGATTTGAAGTGCTGATGTGAATTGTCCTGTGGATCTTGTCTGCCTGCAAATCTATAGAATTTTTTTTTTTATTAATAATAATAATAATAATATGAGCTCTGGCTCCTGCGAGTGTGAGAGGAAACCTTTCGCAATCTGGTTTAAAACCAAATAACCAAAGACACTCAGAAACTGCAGACTGCTTTCTCTGATTCAGGTACAAATATTTTCTAGAAGAATTATTTAATAACATAATTAAATTACAAAATGAGTGCTGTGATTGTGCTCCAGATCAAAGCGTGTGGAAGCTTTCAGTAATGACATAGTAAGTAATCTCATATATGTAGTAAACACTTTTCCATCAGAGTGATTAGTGTGTAAAAATGCTTTGGGAAACAGAGGCGTAGGGGAAGCAGCAGAGGTCAAGGTCAGATAAACAGTATTAACTGCTGCCAGGGGCCCAAACATACACACACACACACAGACAAAGCTGTTTAAGTCAGTGTGTATGACAAGTTATGCACATGTAAAGGATTATCAGTGTTAATGCCACTATTATCAAGGTATGGTTCTCATTCAGACTGGAGAGAGCTTTACATCTAAGGGCCTAAAAATAATATCGACACGTGTCCTACAATAACTTCAAGTATAATTTAGTTGTGAAATGTGTCAAAATGCACGTACATTGCATTCTCTGAGCAGCCACAAGGGGTGCTAAAGCACATTCTTTACTAGTATAAATCGTAAGGTTTTATTGTATTGGTTTTCTGTTACTGTCAAACAAGAGAGTTTGCTGAGAAAGAGAAAACTAATTAGCTTTTATTCTGGCTGAAAAAAAAAAAAAAAAAAAGACTTTCTCCAGAAGAAAAAATATTATAGGAATTACTGTGAAAAATTCCTGTTAAACATTTTTTGGGAAATATTTGAAAAAAATATATATAAATAAATAAATTCACAGAAGGGCTAATAATTTTGACTTTAACTGTATATTAAAATAGATAAATGCCACAAATGTCTAACTTATTATTAATATTGACCTGAGAACCTATCAAAATGAACAGTTTGACTGAAATGAATGATTCTGAGCACTAATCTAGAGATGGAGATCTGCACTTTGTTTATGAGCACCATTAAATTTATTAATCAGTGAAGGCACCAAAACAAAAAAAACACCCCCAACGTACCATATAAACAGATGAGTATGTGTGTGCAAGGGCGAAATTTTCCTTTTTAACATGATTTTCATTACAGCTTTGCAGCTGTTCCCTCTCATAACATCAACACCAGCGTCAACAGCTGGTACTCAGAAACACATCTTAAAGAAAGTTAAAGAATCTGAAGAGAGAAAACATCATTCACTCACTTCATCTGTTTTACGATGGTGCTCTTCCCCGATTCTCCAGCACCTGCGACAAAACAAACAGAACAAACAGGGTTACAAAACAACACTCGTGCACACGCTTCATCTTCAGACAGAAAAGCAAGCTCATGGTCAATGTTTTTTTCTCTGTCTAGTCAGAGTATTAGCACTAATGCCCAACACTCTAGTGTGTGTGTGAGTGTTTAAGTACAGTATGCATATATGTGTGTGTGTGTGTGTGTGTGTGTGTGTGTCTAGCATATATTTCCAGTAATTCAAGTCTTGCTGACTTAGCTGTCGATCCCCAGCATTCCGCTCTCTCCCAGACCTGGTGTTTATCAAGTTTGGCCTTTAATGGAGATGTCTGAGTGCTTCACAAACAGGAAACGGGGCCTTATCAGGGTAATTTCCACAGGCTTGCGGGGGCACGCTACACATCTGACATCTAACTCCCTCATTTCATCATTACATAAACACACAAAACATAATGGCCGCCGTACTATACAGTCAACAAGCTACCACGAGCACCATCTAGCATCTCAAAAACAAACATGCACACGTCATTTTGATGCATCTGATGTGGAGAGATACACATTTGCACTACAGGTAATGCGTTTTAACTTTAATAATGTACAATACATTCTTGAGGATCAAATCATCATATTAGAAAGATTACCTGAAAGATTGTGACATCACAGAGTGAATAGTGTTTAAGGACTGAGCATTTCCATTACAGGAACGAACAACAAGTGAGTATAGTAAAACAGGCAATAGTTATTATGAGCTTGAAATTGTATGATATTGCTGTTACAATGTACAACATAACAGTTTTACTGTATTTCTGATAAATTGTGAGTTATATATTGCTAATGGAATCTCAGTTTCAACAAAAATATTAAGCTTTTTTTAGTGTTTGGTTAAATACATTATATCAGTCATCCCTTACCCCCCGGTCCATGTACTGGTACCACTCTGGGGATCTATTAGTACCGGGCCGCAAAAAAACATAAATAAATATTTTTATTTTATTTATTATCGGAGTCTGAACTTTTATTTTGAAAAGTCTTTTATTACAGCAAATCTTATACATATTCTCGTATTCTCTTAGTTAGATCTCGGTCACTTGAGTGGTAAAAATTTAACCCACAAGCAGCAAAATGAGAAACAGACGTCGAAAGTTTCTTTGCAAAGAGGAAAATGTCCAGTAAAGGACCCACGAACTGCCACGAAACTGATCCACAATATGTCAACAAATCTGGTAAATCCAGTATATCTGTGCAAGAAGATCAACTGCTGGAGATCGCAAATGACGGTGGATGTTCACATATCGCATCTTTTCCGTGAGCTAGTTCGTTGTTTTCAATGGAGGCACCTGGCTTGAGCACCCAGTTGAAATCATCTTCAGAATGCCACAAGAGTCATGTGACAATAACTGATCAGCTTCATATTTTGTATGGAATATACACATTTCTGTAGACTAATTATCTCAGACAAACACAGAACACCCAAACATTACAAAGGTTTTACATTTTTTTTCATATAAAAACTTGTATTGTTGCAGCAATGTTTTGTCAGCTTGCAATCCTCTGAGTAAACGGTTGATGGTCGCCTAGAAATCTATATACACCCAACCACCCCTGGGGTAATATTGTCAAGCGTTGACCAGCCCGCAGCGATAAAAAGGTTGGGGACCACTGCATTATATAATTCATATTTCTTAAACACCAAATAGACCGTTAGAATGATTTTCTGAAGGATTGTGTAACACTGGAGACTGTAAAGCTGTCGGAAATTCAGCTTTGCCATCACAGGAATAAATAAATATATTAAAACGGATAGTAAATTCTAATTCTAATTTAAAAAAAAAACCAAATAAAATCACTATTTTATGTCTTTTTTACTTTATGTCTGATAAAATAAAAACCACCACTGTGAGCATTTGAAGACATCTCACAAAATAGGGCTGGGCAATTAATCGAAAAGTAATCGAAAATTTTTCCAGGTCAGGAGTTACATTTTTCCAGGAGTTACCGTGCCCAATGACTAGAATCTGCGTCAGAGATGCCTTGAGATGGCATATTTTCCTTCAAATTTTTTATTTAAATTAAAACATTTGTTTAGAGAAGATGCAAGAAATGCACCGTTTAAAATATTATCTACAGGATATGCAAGAGTTATTTTATTTAGAAGAGATACTGCTGAGAAGTTTGTTTTGGGTAATGTGTGTTTTAATTTCAGTTGTTTACCGTTGGTGCTCAATAAATAATCATAGATAGTGGATAATGTGTGTTTCCCTCATTTTATTATTTTTTTTTTTATCAAGTAACGCACCCTTCATTCAGAAATCTCTCACTTGTAATATATGAGCATATTCACTGTACAAAACTTGCCAGTGAACTATGAGGGCAAAATAAATAAACAAATAAAATATTCGTTCATTATTAATCATAATAGAGTTAAAATATTCAATTAAGCGAGATTTTGATTTTAGGCCAAATCGTCCAGCCCTACTACAAATGCAAGGCAAATATAAATGAAGCACAAATAAATAATGCAAAAATCATGTAGAAATCATTGCCTTCTTTTCATTATTGGCCAGACACCTGATTCTTCTCAGGTGGAAAAAGCAAACCCACCATCCCACAAACACTGGATATTAGTTATCACATCTTCAATTCAAGCACCTAAAATACACCATCCGAGGCTCTACAAAAAAAGTTTTATGCGGTTTGGCAGCCTTTTCCATCGTACAATGAATGCTCAGGGGTTACTATATCCTAAGTGACAGTTTACAACCAATTTCCCAATTTCATTAAATATTTTTGCTCCTTTTTTATGGAGTGTATGTTTGTAGCTATGTACTGTGTTAATATGCTGTTCAATATGTGTGCTGTGGGGAAAATTAAAAACTATTGAAGATCAATAAAAATAACTGAATAATAAATAATGCAACAAAAAGTCTAAATTGTAGAAAAGAGAGAGCTGATATTTGATTTTAGCTGAAAGACTGACACAAATATCCAGATATAATATACCGTTTGTATCATGATTTGCACTTCGAAATGCAGCGCTGCCTCTGGCTGTCAATCTGTCATCCTTAAACAACTCAAACACACACATTACACAGCAAACTGAGTAGAAAACAATGCTATGCTGCCCTCAAACTTCACTGAAATTTAATTTGAAGATGCACGAAGAGGATAGTGTAAAGCAAGGTAAATATGCATGATAGCGTGTTAATAGAGGCCCTACTGAGTTCAACATCGTAGTGTTGGCACATCTGTCAACGTGCCGAACTTTCACGCCCACTTGATCTATGCGAAGAGACAACTTCACACTTGAGCAGCTGCTAGCAACACTTAAAACATGCTAAATCACTTCACCCACATCTTAAGGAGACTGCCGCCGTCTGCCATGCATTGGTTTGTGGTTTTCATCCTTTCAAGAGATTTGTGCTACTACTGCACGTTTAGAAGATCAGCATTAACCCCCTCAGACCTGAATTATTGTCCAAATATTAGAAGTAGAAGAGCATTTCTATGTTCTTATGACCTTCAAAAATAAAGCCAAATAAAAATAATTTGAACATGTGGTGGTGTTTGAAGCAATGAGATGTGAAGCACAAACGCTCTCGACTATTCTGGAGGGGTAATTAATAATATAATAACACTAATAATGCAATGGTTAAGGTGTTTTAGAACGACCAAAACAACATTTCAGATGTTCTACAGTGTACTCAGCCTGCTGGTTTGTCCATTCACACACATTTTACCATCACATGATCTCTTATAACAATCACATGACTTTAATACTGGAATTTGTTCTGTAAAAGTGTTTCCATCGTAGTTTATGCGCATCTTCTCTTATCAAATAAAAAGTTGATCCTACTCAGTTATTCACTTACGGTTTTTCTTGGTGTTTCAATCAACCATTTTTCATGTGTAGATCCAAAATGTGCATAAAAATAGGTGGATGGAAACACAGCTAGTGTGAAATTAAAAACTAAATAATACAGATTATTAGACACATTACTAGAACTCATTGTTCATTATAAAGGACATATTTAAAGTCTAAAAATCACCTCCATTATAATGGACAGATATATTTAACATTTAAACCATTAAATAAGTTTTTTTGATTGGATGATAAAAGTCCAATGACATAAATGACAGCAGGCTTTAAATTCGGTGAAATGTTTCAGAATCAAAAAAAAAAGTGATGTCAATTGTAATGCACTTAGGGGCTTTAGTTAACAAGTAGTTGTACCTAATAAAGTGGCCGGGGAGTGTATATACTAACATAAACTAATTAGAAACAATACGTGTGCAGCATTTATTAATCATAGCTCACAGCTTTACTAATGTATTATTAACATCTAAATTCATGCTTGTTAATGCACTGTGAGTAGCATGAACAAGTAATGAATAACTGTATTTCCTTAAAGGTTAACTAACATGAACAAATGCTGTATTAAATGTATTGTTCATTGTTAGTTGTACCAATAACTTGGTTATATATATATTTATATATATAACTTTAATAGAATTTATTTCCCCTTACAGCATATTGACCAAAAGTGAAAATCCTTGCTTTAGACATGAGCTCACAAAATGAAATCAGGTCGGGTTTAATTGGTAGTGTGCTGAAAATACAGGCCATAGTGTAATAAACGGTTTTAGGTACAGGAAGAAACCGTCTGCCGTCCAGGTGGAATTGCTGCTAATGTACAAAATGAGTTTCGTGAGAGAGAAGGCACATGAATATCAGGTCTGAGTCCTTGCGGAGGATCTATAACTGTAATTGGGTAAATCAGAGAGAAGTTGTTGTTGTATTAGCGGTAATACTGTTTGCAACAATTTTGCAGAAATCATTTTTTTCCAGTGAAAGTACATGTGAATATACTCATCAAATGTCCTTTTTTTAAGAAATGCGAGTAATGCACCGTTCAATTCAGTTCATAGATAGATAGATAGATAGATAGATTGATAGATAGATAGATAGATAGATAGATAGATAGATAGATAGATAGATAGATAGATAGATAGATAGATAGATAGATAGATAGATAGATAGATAGATAGATAGATAGATAGAATAAACATAAGCATCAATAACAAATAACAAAATACCATGCGTGGATTTGTTAAATGGTGGCTTTAAATACTCAAGCTTTTTAAATTAGTAGGAATCATTTTGAAAAAATGTTATAATGTAGTGTCTCTGAGAAAGAGCCGGGTTTCATAAACTAAACATACTCAAGCATACATTTAAAAAAAGGAAAAAAAAAATCTTGTATACTGTAATTTATAACAGTAAGTCTCTATTGTGCATACTTTTGCCAAAAAAAATAAAGGCTAAAAAATTTTAATGTTAAAAAAAATTTCAAATGTTAAAACTTGTATGCCTTAATGTGATTGCAATTGAGCATCGTGTCAATGCTACAGCCAACCCGAGTATTGTTGCTGACCATGTCCATCCCTTTATGACCACAGTGTACCCATCTTCTGATGGCTACTTCCAGCAGGATAACGCACTAGTCATAAAGCACGAATTATCTCTGATTGGTTTCTTTAACATGACAATGAGTTCACTGTACTCAAATGGCCTCCACAGTCACCAGAACTCAATCCAATAGAGCACCTTTGGGATGTGGTGGAACAAGAGATTTACAAGTATGTGCAGCCAACAAATCTGCAGCAACTGCATGATGCTATTATGTCAATATGGACCAAAGTCTGAAGAATAATTCCAGTGCATTGTTGAATCTACTCCACCAAAGGATTAAGGCAGTTCTGAAGACAAAACCCAACCCGGTACTAGTAAGATGTACATAATATAGTGGCTGTGAGTGTGTATATATACCTAAATTACTAAATGACTACCAATATTACGAGAAATTATGTAAAGCAATTCAAACTGTAATTAAAAACTGCAACAGAATCTGGATATTAAGATGGCACTGATGTGTGCCAAAGGCCTGGTATCAGGTGTTGTTTTACTGTCTGAAACGCTCATCTCACGCTTGTGGTGCCTCAGATCTGAGGTCAGGTGTGGGTGTGTGAATGACAGCATGGGCCACGCTAATGAGAGGTGCACCAATAATACAGTAGAGCTCAGGTGTGCACTGCTGATCTGAGGCCAGCGTGTCAGGCTGAGGTTCATCGAGTCTTTGTGGTCATTATGGTCTGAGGCACACAGGTTTACAATGGAGACAGAAATAATTCGGGTTTTCTTGCTGCAGCTGCGACCCAGGTTAGCACATCTGTCTCCTCCAGTTTCTCATCCACTCAGCCTTATTTTCAGCTTGGCCTTCAGTTAACCAGTTTTACAGTCTCTTGATTATGTTATGAAATTATAAGCAAGCCATATACTAAGAGTTACATGGTTATGGGTAAACGGACAACTCACAATTCTGAATAGAAAAATGCTAATTAAAAGTAATTTACTAGAGGTTATGACAGGTTTATTTTCTGCATTTTCAAAAATATTGTACTGTGATCCTTCACTATAACGCTATATTCGCTTCACTTTTCATTGCCTTGCAGTTTCGCTGATTATTTCATGCATTGTGTTCACGTTCTGATTGGCGCATTGTGTCCTGGGTCCTGACTGGCTATAGACCATTATCAATCAATCTCATCCGTGCTGTGTCTCCTGTTCAGTACAGAACGAGTTCAGCTTGCCAAATTTACATACATTTTTGATCGCTAGCTGTGTGAATCTGAAGTGCTGTACTGTATGTTTGCAAATTTTCTCCCCACAATGTCGACGAAATGTTCTGCACCGTCAATGGCACCCACGGTAGCACCCAAAAGGCAGAGGCAGAGTCTAACCATTGCACAAAAAGTTGAACTTCTAGACATGCTAAAAGAAGGTAGAATTTACATGGCTGTAGGGCACCATTACAATAAAAACAAACGATTTTGATCTTTGGTTCCATTCTATAATCCTGGACTTATTTTTCTAAGAAGGTTTGAACTTTGAGAGTGTTTAAACAAGAGAGAAGAGTGTGAAAATGTTAATGCCTGTCTGAGAAAAGTGTGTAAAGTGTGCAGTGAAGCGTTTTACATCCTTAAAACATTTATAATAATTGTAAAAACTAAAGCTGACCTTTCGGATTTAGCCTATTGCTGATTATTTTTAGAACGTAACGCCCACGAATAATGAGGGACCACTCTATTGTTATTTTAAAAATTTTACTTGGAATCATTGAAGAACATTGACTTAATTGCTGCATCCTAATTTGCATACTTATACTACGTTTTAAAAGTATGAATTTTTTGTGTAAAGAAAAAAGTACATAATTTTGAGTGTGTACCAGAAGAGTAAGCAAACTTTGGGACAACCAAAAATAAACAGGTCGTTATGTTGCTTAATTACGTCACTTGTCAATCATCTCAACACATCATCCACATTCCTGTCATAGTTAACATGGAAAACATGATTTAAATATTTTACAGCTGGTTAGACATTAATTCAAACAACTTTACTGAAGTGACTCTGAAGTTACACTTTTTCCCCCCAAGTTTGTAGTTCTAATCGAATTCACATCCAACACGCAATGTATTGTGGGTAATATTAGCGGTTAGAGGACGGACAGTTTAACACTTCAAATTTCTGATGGAAATAGTACACCATCCGAAAACTTTTGGCACCATACATGGTTCTAATGGAAATACATGGAAATATTTACTATTTAGGAGGGATAGTATGTGAAATGGGATGCAGCAAATGACTTATTTCATCATTACTGGATGAATCTGCATTTTTGAATGAATCTCTTAAAATAATGCAGTGTCGCCATCTACTGGCATAACAATGTAATCGCTCAATCTTCATTTAAAGCCAAGTTGTTTTCAATAGGTGGTTAATCTAGATCAAAACATCAGCATTCATATCCTAAATATAAACTGCTCAAAGTTCGTAACAAAAATTATAATACTGTTTGAAAAGACAAAATTGACTGAAACGGACTTGATCATACATAACTGGTCTCTCTGAGTCAACCACAGGCTTCAATGTACTTTTGAGATAGTCAAAGATTTTCAACAAAATATTTGCTAGAATTAAGATTGTGTGTTTGAACTGATATTGTACATTTTTTAACAAATAATCACACAACTGATCTGATCACATCTGAGTAGTTCATTTCATTCATTCGCTGGATTTTTTGTATTCTTTGCAACAGCAGACAGATTTGACCACCACTCTCCAGCCTTTAGTAGAGCCGTTGCTAAGCATTAGCTCCTTTCTGCTCCAATTCTGGGAATCTCCAGGCCTTCGCAAGCAGAGCGTGATCTCTCTGAGTGTTCACTTAATAAATTCATCTCCTTCTCCTCTTTCTGCTGCTCTAAAGGTTGACGAACAAGCTGATCCAAATGGAGTCTTTAAACACAGCCCATTTAACAAACACACCTGTCTATACGCTTAAAAAAATAAAATAATAATAATAATAATAATAAATCAACATCAAGAAAGTTTATATTTTAAATTCAACATTTATATCATCGTGAAAACAATAAAATAAAACAATTCAGGGTGTTTGAACAAATGGGTTTTAGGGTGATGCTCAGTGTAAATTAAAAGAAATGTAAAGACAAATACAATAATATTTGAAATTACATTAAAATTCAATACAAAGAGTCAATTTAGGAGCATAATAAGCAGCTAAAGGTTATGAACATTGTTAGGCATGTTCCTTTAAAAGAGTAATTAGTTATAAATACTAGTTACTTCTAACAAATAGTAGCTCAGACAAGTATAAAAGTAACTAATAACCAGGGAAAGTGTGTTACTTAAAAAAATCTAAGTTGTCAAATGATTATAAAATAAGACAGTATAAGTATAAAATGTTGTACACTAATCACACAATTTTAATGTTGTTGTAATATTAATGTGAAAGACAAACATTAAATTCAACATATCATTATAAATATTAACATTACTATAGTTGCACAATAAAACACAATAGATTTGTTTAGAACTAAGTATTTATTGCGTAGACCACAACTCACAAGACTTGCCAACAAACAAGTCTAAATATAAATTATTGTTCTTAAGAAATGTACCAAAAATAAACAAATAAACAAATAATAATATATACTGTCTTTGTATATGATATATCATATCATGATATATATGGTTCACCTATACAGTACAGAATGCGTTCATCTTGCCAAATTTACATAAATCTTCTATCGCTAATAGTGTGACTCTGAAGTGCCGTACTGTATGTTTGCAAGTTTTCTCCCCACAATGTCGATGAAACATTCTGCACCATCAAAAGCACTTGGGGTAGCACCCAAAAGGCAGAGAAAGATACCAACCATCGGACAAAAAGTTGAACTTCTGGACACGCTAAAGAAAGGTGGAAGTTACGCAGCTGTTGGGTGCCATTATGGAATAAACAAATTTTGATCTTTGAACTAGAGATTTTGATCTTTGGTTTCATTCTATAATACTGGACTTATTTTTCTACAAAGGTTTGAAATTTAAGAGTGTTTACACAAGAGAGAAACGTGTGAAAGTGTTAATGCCTGTCTGAGAAAAGTGTATAAAGTGTGTAGTGAGGGGTTTCACAGCCTTAAAACATCTATAATAATTGTAAAAAATAAAGCTGACTACTTCATCTATTGTGGGTTATTTTTAGAACGTAACTCCAGTGAATAACGAGGGACCACTGTATATATATTCAGTGTTCTTAATTATGGTAATGTATATTATTGACAGTAATGGCAATAAAGTAAAATAAAATAATGGCATTGTAATTAGGCATGGGGCAATAACAGTTTTCAAGATATACCACAGTTTGGAAAAGTCAAGGTTTTAAAACTGGCAAAATTTTCTACTATACTGTTTCTATGGTATGTGTAATAGTTTTTATTTACATTTTTTTTTTTAGGACAACAGAAAAGACATCCAAAGATGCCATTTTAAATTGTAAAGAAATCTTCGTTTTTAAAACAAGCAAAGACAGCAGAAGTCAATGATTGATTTGAATAATTTAGCCTGACATGTTTACTGCTCCAAAATACTCTAAACGTTTCCCAAAATAAAGTATAATGTGTTCAAAGGGAGGAAATGTTTTGTTTTTTACCCAGACATTTAAAAAGAATATATTTTAGAGCAGTAATCACAATAAAACCTTGAAACTTTTGTCCAAGGTTATCATACCCGCAGAATCCATATACCAGCCCATGCCTAGTTGTAAAGGGGAAAATAGTAATTAATTTGATTACTCGTTACTGACAAAAGTATCGCCGTTAGTAACACCGTTTATTTATAGCGCTGTTATTCCCATCACTGATTATGAAAATGGCTATGATGAAGTTTATGAACATCAGAAGTCATCAGAAGGGGAAATATTGCATAATACTTTTAAAATAGAAGTATACTTTGTGGTTATAAGGTTATGTTTAGGTAATTAATAATAATAATAATAATAATAATAATAATAATAATAATAATAAAAAGAAAAAATGTACATTATGGGGAAACAGGCTATGCAAGATAAAATAAAACAAATAATTAAATTGACATGATGGACCATGTGACACTAAAGACTTCACAATTAATATATGATTTTATTTTTGATCATATAATCCAGGCCTGGTGATCATAAGAAACTTCTTTTCCCCTGAAACGTCCTTCTACTCCCAACATTTTGACAGGTCGTGCATACTCAAAATCTAAATACTTAATATGAGTGAGTAAGCAATGGTTTAATAAGTGCTGACGATCCTCGCAGTGCTTCTTGGGTCATTTGAAATATTACGCGGCCACTAAAACAACAGCTGGATAATGAATCGGCAATGACAGAGCTGTTCTGAGATCAGTCAAACACTTCTAGAGCATCTTGCCCTGATCGATGCCCACAGATGGGTGGCTTGATTGTTTTCATGCCCTCGTTTCTATCTAGTAAATGGATAAAACTGTCAGCCGTTTATTGGGCTGTCTAAAAAATGTACGTGTCTGCTTATTTATAGCTTTAATTTTTTTCCTCTACCCCCCAGGGTTAAATCGATAACGTTTAGAAATGTTGTTTTGAACACGAGTGAGACGAAAGTCCTAATGTGTCTAACATTTGTTTGGTGGTTTCACAAGCATCACACACACTTGTAATACCAGAAACATCAACACGCGCCTTGCTTTGGTGACATAGTGAGAAGTTTGTGTGTTCAGTAAATAAGCTTTTTATTGGTCTGTGGGCGAGACACCTTCAAAACCTTGACAATAAACAGAGACTGTGTGCACGTCTATATTTGCTTGCACCTGCTGGCTGACTGTAACGCACACAAACTGTTCAAAAACCTTTAGAGATACTTGCAATGCAATTTATTTTAATAGAGTTTGATGGTAACTGATACTCTGATACTGGGTGAAACTGTTTGTCATAGAAGTACCTAGGACTGCACAATATATCGTTCCAGCATCGATACTGCAATGTGATCATTCAAAATAGTCACATCGCAGGATATGCAATGCTGAGTTTGTATTATAATCAATTGTTTACATGTGTTTTTGAGGCCTGTGGTTGTACAATGATTTTAAAAGTGTTCAGGCATAAAAAAAAATTACCATTAACCTTAAAGGGTCACAAAACACCAAATCGAATTATTTTGAGATGTTGACAGTCATATATGTGTCCCACATTGCTGAAAACATTATCAGGACACCTATATTTTCCTGAAAGGTCAAAATTGGGTTTTTTTTGCGTTGTTTAGAGCAAATTTGTTCATCTGGTTTAAAAATAAAATTTAAAACTGCATCACGGCGATGAGATCATTGTGTAAATTCCAGCGTGGAGACTGAATGCCTGTACCGGCCGGTACAGCGTGACGTCATTGATTTTTCAGCACATCTGTTCAATAATTCATGAGAAAGACTTGGTTCAAACCAATCAGCGTGCTCTATTGTGAATGAGATGCAACTTAATTAATATGTGTGATATAGCTTAGATATAGAGAAGACTTTTTACTTGTTAAAGTGTTCAGAGAGACGCCACGTTGTGTTGTCAACTGTAATTCAAACAAGTGGAAAAAATGTTCTGCGACATGGGCCGTAGAAGGTTTCTTACCATTTCCACATGATGAGAGCACAGCTTATGTGTGGATAACCGTGGTTTGCTAATACATGACAAAATATATTTATAAGGAACTTTTACCCGAGAGCTTTTTTCTTGAAATGGTGAAATCCGGATTTGCCACTCGTCTTCTTTTAAAAAAAGATGTGGTTCCAGTAGGTCTGTCCTGTCTCTACAGATTTGGTAAGTGTGTGATCAGTGTTCTTTAATTATGTCTATTCAGATGGTGAAGTTAGATATTAATCTAACAGGTAGTTGGTAAATCTGTGTAAAAAAGGCCTGCCGCCACAACTGGAAAAAATCCTAGAGGAAACACTGATTGTCAATACCGAATGATAAAAAACATTTTGTATCATGATGGTATCGCCATTCATATCCTTTTTTTGCTGCATCGCCCAGCCCTAAATGCATGTATTGTAGACTGTTGGTGATGATATAACCATTGAGGATGAAAAAAGAAAAAGAAAAACAGACTGAACTCAGTACAAGATGTGTCTAAATCCATATTTAAACTGAAACTATTTTGAACTTGCATCTTACAAAATAAAAACCAAAAGGAGGCAAGGATTGTTATAAAAACAGCATGAATTGTGTTGTAATTGCCTTCTGAAAAAAATTAGGGCTGAAAATCACATTAGCATGCACTTAAATCCCATCCACACATTCTCCTCCAAAACATCTCACACGTGGCATAAGAGTATGTGTGATGCAACACATTGGAAAACGCAGAACAGAACAGAACAAAAGACTCTTTCCTTCTCCGGCTCCTGAGATGCCAGAGTGTTACATGGCCATTGTGCCAGAGAGTCCTCCATTTCTTACAGTTTTCATCCAGAGAGGGAAACCCATGCCAGTCTCATCCGCCTGGGGCCATCCTGCTCCCTATAGCCCTTATGGAGCTACAAATGGACCATGTGTGTGTGTGTTGGAGGGGGTGGAGAGAGAAGCACAAAGAGGCCAGTGTCAGTGTGTCTCTGGTTGTGCGGACAGCAATGCCACTGTTTACCATCATTTAGGTCAAAACAATTACAGCTGACCAGCCTCTCTCTTTCTCACACACACACACACACACACACACACAAATAATATATATATAGCCTATAACACATCAGGCCTCCAACAGCATCGAAAAACTCTTCATCCAAACAGAAGGACAGAATATATAAATGACATTTGCATGGGTCTGTTGCACTATTATGCTGATTGTGATTGGCATCAAGCAGAGCTGCGTCCACAGCTGCGTCAATCATTTTGGGCCCTTTTAAAAGGAAAATGTCACAAAAAAACCTGAAAAAACAACAACAAAAAATTCCTAAATTAAAGTGGCACTCAACACCTGGGCTGCGGACCGGTCTGTGGATCAATTGGTACCGGGCCGCACAAGAATTCATTATTTATTTCCATTTTATTTATTATCTGAGTCTGAACAATCTTTTATCTAGAAAATTATCTTATTATCTGTCATTTGAGCCCCTAAATTTAACCCATAAGCTAGATGAAGGGCCGTTCACATTTCACATCTGTTCTGCATGCAAGTTCATTATTTCCAAAGGAGGTGTGCATATTGGGAGTGACGAGCCCGCGTCCCAGTTGAAAACATCTTAATTTTTCAGAATGCAGCGAGTGTCACCGCATGACAGAAACTGAATAATCAGCTTCGCAATTTGTATGGAATATAATACCATAATAAAATTGTCAAACTTTGACTGGTTTGCGATGATAAAAAGGTTGGGGACCACTGCCTTAGAGGATCTTGCATATATTATTGCCTTAAGGCTTGTTTACACTTCTGCATCTATCGATCAACATAAGCCACAGCAAATAAACTGTGCATTTACACTTCTGCGTGTTGTTTATGCTGCTTCGAATAAGACTTCTGAAAGCCGTGCATTTACACTTCTGCATGTTGTTTATGCTGCTTCGAATAAGACCTCAGAAAGCTGTGCATTTACACTTCTGCGTGTTGTTTGTGCTGCTTCGAATAAGACCTCAGAAAGCTGTGCATTTACACTTCTGTGTGTTGTTTGTGCTGCTTCAAATAAGACTTCTGAAATGCTAGCTGGCAGTAGGTCATGTTCCTCTGTATCGAGTTTCTTTGCGGATGTTTTGTTTTTTTCTGAACGCTATTTTAATGTACAAGTAGCTAAATCTCGCTCATTCAGAGGTGGGAACCGGAGTACGTGCAACAACTTTGATTATAAGTTAAACACAAAACATCTGGAGCTCCTTCACGGGACTCAACACATGTAAACAAATCGCAGCTCTCAGCACCGCCCACACTCTACCAAGCTGACCAATCACAGAGCTTGCCCTACACATTGTTGTGATGTGGTTAAATTTTTTGAAACGTGCGACCGCGCGAAGGCAGCGCTTGACGTAGAAGTATAAATCAGTCTTTATTCTGCACATTTCTACCCACAGTGCCACTGTGATACTCACAGCATCAGCTTGAGATTTACAATGTCTGTGCCAGAAAACAAAAAAAAAATTACAAATGTTCTTTTGTTGGAGTCTCTATAAACTCCAGACACATGAGCTACTGAGGACTTTGTGGATCAACGTCATTTTTGATGAAGTGTGCTGAAGAATGTCTGTAAGTGTTATTTGTTTAGGCAAAATATGGACCAGTTCCCCTGGTTCGAGCCCCGGCTGGCCCAGTTGGGATTTCTGTGTGGAGTTTGCATGTTTTCCTAGTGTTGGCTTGGGTTTCCCCCTAAATTGGTAGTACATGAGTGTGAATGTGAGAGTGTATGGGTGTTTCCCAGTAGGGGATCCGCTGTGTAAAACATATGCTGGATAAGTTGTTGGTTTATTCCGCTGATAAACTAAGGGACTAAGCCGAAGAAAATGAATGGACTAGTTCAGTGTTTCTCAACCATGTTCCTGGAGGACCATCAACACTGCATGTTTTGGATGTCTCCTTTTTCTGTCACGCCCATTACAGGTCTTTCAGTCTCTGCTGATGAGCTGGCGATCTGAATCAGATTTGGTTAAAAACACATAGAAAATGTGCAGAGCTGGTGGGAACGTGGTTGAGAAACACTGGACTAGTTCACCAACAAGGATGAGTTCAAACCTGAAGGAAAAGTCAGTATCAGTTTTTCATTCTCTAATTTAATTTACAAAACAAGAATGTTACTTGGAACATAATTTGAGAATGCTTCCAAATGTCCTATATGAACATGCTTGTAAAAACATGTTGTATGAATAATGTCTCTGAAGTTTCTATTGTCTGTATTCACAAAGACCAGACCAGTGCAGAACTTAGTGTACTGTATAGTCAGGTGACAATCTTTATACATGTTTAACATAAGAGACTTGTATTAATATTTATTTGTGACAAATAGCAGAGTAGTAACATTCTAGATAATAAATGAAGTCAACTTTACTCTAAAGCAGGTAATATATTAACCACTATTTTAAACTGAATTTTCAGACACATTCTGGTGACACCACATTTATTTGGCATCTAATGAAAAGTGATATTAAATGTACGGCTGAATGTTGGTCAAAGTACCGTGTCAGATTGTAGAAAGGCAATAAATAAACAGGCAATCAGGCTGTTTTCAGAGATAATGCTTCAATAATTCAGGGTGGTTGTTTCTTTGTTCCTAGCCTGGGGTTTTGTCTTGGCTAGCTTGGCCTGGACCCACTAGTCTAGTTTGGTTTGGTATGGTATGACAGGCTGTTCAGATGCCATTTAAATATTCCAAAAGATTTTTCTACAGGCTTTTGTCCTAGCATGACTTCCTGCAGTTCTGTTTTGAAGCGATCCACTCCCGAGGAAGTGCTGTCAAAACCACAGGAACAGGGAAGCTCGGCATATGATGTCTCTTAAATGCTGCTATGACCACAAATATCATTATCCACGCTGGGTGAATCTCATGACTACATAAAAAAAAAAGTTTTTAAAAAACAAATAATAAAAAATAAATAAAACTGTAAACAGAATTAAGGAAATTTTGCATAGAGTTAAAAAAAATTCAATGTCTGTTAAAAATCCAATGAACAGTTCACATTACGTTAACATTCAAAGTGAATTTGTATAGTGCTTTTCACAATCATTATTTCAAAGCAGCAAGGTGCGCATTATTGCATTACAATGAAATTCAGAATGGTTAAGGTTATTAGTGACCATAACTTTATTAGTTACTAATAACTAATTAGTTTCCAAGTGATGGGTTGCATCCGCTGCGTAAAACATATGCTGGATAAGTTGGCGGTTCATTCCTCTGTGGCAACCCCGGATTAATAAAGGGGACTAAGCCAAAAAGAAAATGAATGAATGAATGAATAAATAACTAATTAACAAGCAACTAATAGCTTTTAACAGTTATATATAAAAATAGATAACCTGCAGTTATTAGTACATAGGTAATAAAATATATTTATTTTTGTTATGGACAGTCAGGGAAATAAAAAAAAAATTACCAGATATTCTTTAGAAAAAAAAAAGGTCAAAATAACATTTTCTTGTAAAACATACTCCTATAATTTCTCACTGTCAACATAAACTTTATTTACCCTTGATGGCAAAGAGGCCTAATTTAATTCATGTGTTATGAAGAAACATCTATCCCTGATGTAATCACAAACACTGACCCTGTGGGGTGAGATGATGCAACTTTAGTGTTTTATCCTGTAACAGTTAAGGTTAAATGTGGGTGGGGAGGAAGCAGGTCTTAGATCAGGGAATAAAGGGAACAAAGGGTCTGAGCAGAAAGCATTTCCTTAAAATCCCATAAGGACATATAGGGAGAGAAAGATACTGCTAAGAGTTCCTCCTTCCTCTAGCACTTCCACGTCTGTGGTCAAACAGACCCAGGATGAACGAGATCCAAACTCTGAAACAATTCCACAAGAATGATATAAACCCTCCCTAGAGAAATTATTTTAACATTGAAATTTATTACACACAAAAATTACTGTTTAACTAAAACCTAAAGCCCATAAAAAACAGCCTTCAAATAAAATTAATTATTAACTGAAATAAAAAACTTCTATCAGCTAGCTGCCAAGGCAACTTTTCACATTTAATTTTATTGAAATAAAACTAAACAGAAAAAAATACACTAAATAATAAAAATGTCAATAACACAAAACTGAAAAAAATAAATAAATAAATAAAAAGATAAATAATAATAATTATTATTTTTCATTCCTTACTTTTCCTTCGGTTTAGTCCCTTTATTTATAATCATTATTATAATTATTTTATTAATATTATGGCTAATAAGTAAAATGTATTATTATTATTATTATTATTATTATTGCGGCTAATAATCAAATTGTATTATTATTATTATTTTTATGGCTAATAACCAAATTGTATTATTATTTTTCATTATGGCTAATAATTAAAACATTATTATTATTATTATAATTATTATTGATAAATTGTATTATTATTATGGCTAATAATTAAATTGTATAATTATTATTATTGCAGCTAATAATCAAATTGTATTATTATTATTGTTGTTGTTGTTGTTATTATTATGGCTAATAACTAAATTGTATTATTATTTTTTATGCCTAATAATTAAAACTTATTATTATTATTATTATTATTATTATTATTATTATTATTATTATTATTATGGCTAGTAGTTAAATTGTATTATTATTGTTGTTGTTGTTGTTATTATTATTATTATGGCTAATAATTAAAATGTATCATTATTATTGTTATTAATATCATGGCTAATAATTAAATTGTATTATTATTTTTTATGCCTAATAATTAAAACTTATTATTATTATTATTATTATTATTATTATTATTATTATTATTATTATTATTATTATGGCTAGTAGTTAAATTGTATATTATTATTTTTATTATTATTATTATTATTATGGCTAGTAGCTAAATTGTATTATTATTATTATTATTATTATTATTATGGCTAATAATTAAAATGTGTCATTATTATTGTTATTATTATTATCATGGCTAATAATAAAATTGTATTATTATTATTATTAATAATAATAATAATAATATGGCTAATAATTAAATGTTAATATTATTATTTTCATCATCATTACTATTATATTCCAACTTAACTTACCAATCAAACAAATGACATTTTAACCCATTTTAGTGTCCACAAGGTTAAAACAGTTTGACTGCTTAGAAAAGTCTTCTCCTCAGCAAACCACATGACTTGTGGAATTATGTCCAAAGCGAAAACAATGCAGGACGAGTTATCTGCCAAAGCTCAAGGAAAGTTCGAGGTTTGTTCAAAACAATTTGTTAGGAATGCAGTAATAAAGGGAAGACAATAAATAAGAGCCAAATCAATAAGTCCTCAGGCAATGTCTAGCAATAGCTTCGAAAGGCATGAAAGAAAAGAGCATGTATTTAAAGGTGCAGTACAAGTACCATGTTGTGAGGTAAACAACATTTGATTACGAAGCATGAGGGTCATTCTCATGACCTGTATCCATGTGTCCACTCACCACACGCACACTTCGGGAAACCTGCATCACATGTGACCTTGAAGGATAAATAAAAGGGAAGAACTGAAAATTGAGATTCTTCTCCAGCTACAACATCTGCCAGCCCATGAGAAGTTTAATTAGAAAACCGCAGTGTCATCTACTGACTCTAACAGGTCCATGGAGAGGTGTGTTGATGTAAATAAAGTGATTAGTTAGAAGTTTTGCACTGAGTAATATCTATTAAACACCTGCCTTTGGGCCCTTGTGAATAAGATTGAGTGTGGATGTGTGTTTGGCTAGGCAAAGCATGACACAGGTCTCATTAATCTAGGCCGACAGCAGAAGGACGGAGCATTATGTGTGTGCGTGAGTGTGTTAAAGTCTCCTGGCAGACAGCATATCTCCCATGAGCTTTCCAATCTAACTCATCTGAAGAAACCTTCTCAACACACACAAAAACGCATCAGGCGCATCTGAAAGCTTTATATCCCTCAGTGCCAAGCAAAACTAACTGACAATGAGACTCCATCACAAACTAAAACACAATGTTCTCCTCCAATTTTTGATGGCTATAGGACGAAATCACAAATCATTTAATGAGTGTTTTATGCATATTGCTGAAAAAAATAAATAAATATAAAAAATAGAGACTGGCTATGTAGTGGTTTTTGGCTGTTCCAGACTTGCACAAAACAGAATTGCAGTAATTTTCCAACATGTCATTTTTGTGGAAATGTTGCACAGTGTGTAAACCGGACATTAACCGCAGACAGAGATGATTCAAATGTAGAAAAGACTTTAGTACGATAAGCATATTTTCACAAAGATAAAGTTAGACAATTCTGTTTTACTCCAAATTTCGAAACTATACAATCACAGTGACTAAAATAGAGATGCTATAGCTAATATTTTGGCCCTTTCCCACTTTTCCACATGGTTCGGTACGCTTTAATGGCCGTTTCCACTGTCAAAGGGTACCAAAAAACAAACCGTACCATACCACTTTTTGGGTACCCTTTTGAAAGAGTACCTACCATAACAAAAGGGTACCAAAAGGCGGAGCTAGATGCCCAACTGAACACTGCTGGTTTACAGAGAAATCACTAGCACTTGCACAAGCAAGGGGAATGAAAACAAAGGAACCTCCATTTTTAAATACATAGCCAAGACATTACATAGTAATAATATATACATATAATAACAAGCCATGGTTGACGTGAGCTTAAACAAACCTTGTCGTCATCTTTATGAACAGCCACAAAGCCAAGAAGAAAAGCAGAATCTGCTGTGTCCTATTTACGAGGCCGTAAAGCGCAAGTGGTTTCACTTTCTCTAAAGATTTGCATGTGCTTGCTGCGCGTCTAACATTATATATTTGAAATGACAAACTTCTTGATTATTATTTTTATTATTAATATTGGTAATTAAAATGTAAAACTGGGGAAAATATTAATAATAATAATAAAAAATAATAAAAAAATATATATAATAATTATTTATTATTATGTTGCAGCTGGAAGGGCATCCGCTGTGTAAAACATTTGCTGGATAAGTTGGCGGTTCAAATAAGAAAAGAAGATAAATTAAATTATAATACAATAATTAATTATAATTATACATTATTGTTAATAATTGAAATGTATGTATTATTATTATTATTATTACTACTACTACCACATTTCAACTTAGCCAAAACTGTGAGCAAAAAATAATAATAAAGATAAATTAAATAATAATAATAATCATTACTATTATTTATTATTATTAATGATTAAAATGTATTATTATTATTATTATTATTATTATTATTATTATTATTATATTTTTGCGAGGCTGTAAAGCGCAAGTGGTTTCACATTTCAACATAAAAATGTTTCGTGTGATAATTGATATGCTCTGACATTCCGAATTGAAGCGCTTCTGACATCTCGGACAAATGCGAAAGTGAGGTATATCTGATACCGCTTCATATTTAGAAGCTTATAACCAATATATAGGCAGATAAATATAATTCTTTTTATGCATTTCTGAACCTGATTACAAGAACAAAGTCTCAAAATGCAGCAGGTAGCTAAATTTATTTTAAAGCCACAGAAATAAGGAAACATCTAAACCTTTTTTCAATTTATAGAATTTATAAATGACACAATTATTAATTATATAATTTATACATTTCTAAGACCTCTTTCTTCATAGTGCAAATCTTATTTTGTCTTCCCTCAAAACCAGGGGTGCCCAAACTTTCTTACGAAGGCCCAAAAATCAAACTTGATTGATGCTAGTGGGCCGAAGGTAAATATATCATTTCCTAACTGGTTTTATAATATTTAAAAATTACCATGAAACATTGCTTTATATTAAATAATACAATATTTTTTTACATGTTATATTTGACAAATTACAGCAAAAACAATCTCATCTATAACAGAATGGAACTACACTAGTTTTTGCCTTGATTTGCTCGCCAATATCTTCCGCATAGTCCTCTATGGAAACATTATTTACATTTTTTAAAAATCTGATTCATTAACAATATTTAATTGAAACATTTCATTTCAGATGGCTTTTTTTTGCATCTCAGCAATAAAACAAACCAAAAAAAAAAAAAAAAAAAAAAAAAAAAGGTTACATCAAATTAGACATAAAGAAAGACATTCTCCCCAACCCTCTCCATCATTCTCACTCTCTTCTCAGATGGGATTGTGGACCAAATCAAAGGTTACAATTGGCCAACTTTGACCTGCAGCTCCAGAGCATCTCTGCTCAAAACTAACATAAACTCTTCTAAAGGGTGCATCTGCTGTGTGTGTCATGTCATGTAAAAAGCACCAATCAAAACCCTAATATATATAGATCAACCATTGGAAATTATGAAGTTTAATAAGGCAAAAGTTAATTTCTTTTCAAGTCGATAGAGATTTCATTAAAAATAACAATTCATTGGCTAATATGGCTGCCAACATATCATTTATAGCTGACATTGATAGGATTACGTATGATGTATATTTGCGATACCAGGGGTTTATGTTTTTGTATATTCAGAACTTTAACAGACAATTTAATAAAACCTTTTGGTGTTGTATTTATTTTTATTGTACTCCCTGAATTTAGTGAATGTAACCTTACCATCCTTGAGCCATTTAAAAGTGGTCACAAACTAAATGGCAGGATATGCATCGAAATTACATTATAGTGCTCCTGAGTGTTCTACTGCAGGTTACAAGGCAAACACGGTAAAGGTGTAAATGTTTACTATATTCCTTTATTTGTTTTTCATGTCCTTCATAATGTTGTGTGTAAAGCGATTGCATTGCTTCTGTTTATGTTTCATTTGTAGTCTTCCATATCCAGAATAAAGCTCACGGACATCAGTATAAAAGTGCGGACTGTTTAATGACCAGTAAGAAATGACATTAATCATGAATCGATACTAGTTAATGTTACTACAACAAAGGCTCTTCTATAGTGATAAATAATGGGTTTTAATCCATTTCAGATCAAGTGAATGAAATATGACAAGAAAATCTCTGGCCCTCATTTCATATGCTCGTTGATCAAACAGTCTGTACTGTCAAAAGTCTGGGTCAGGCTACACAACGCTGTCAGTCCTCATCGGTTTGGCAACCATGCAAACTGCACTGCTGTTTGTGCTGATCAATACGTAAACGACAGTAAAAGGTTTAAGCCTGCAACTCGTGCATTGGCAGAGGGGTCAGATAAAGTTAATGGGTAAAGTGTCAGATCAAGGAATAGTTCACCCAAAAATGAAAATGTACTCACTTTTCTTTATTACGAAGATATTTTTTAAAAAGCTGAAAACCAGTAACCAATGACTTACTCTTGTTTTTACTGTAACGAAGTCAATGGTTACAGGTTTCCAATGCCTTTGCCTATGCCAATGCCTTTCAAATGTCTTCTTGTGCGTTTAGCAGAAGAAAAACTCAAGTAATAGTAAACTTATGTAGTAGTAGTTGCTGTAGTAGCAGCAGTAGTTGTTGTAATATCTATCTATCTATCTATCTATCTATCTATCTATCTATCTATCTATCTATCTATCTATATATATATATATATATATATATATATATATATATATATATATATATCTATCTATCTATATATATATATATATATATCTATATATATATCTATATATCTATATATATATATATATATATATATATATATATATATATATATATATATATATATATATATATATATATATATATATATACATACATATATACATACATATATATATACATATATACATATAACATAATTATGTTCGAACAGCATAATTATAATATATAATAATGCTTTCTACTGTTATGCATGTAGTATATTTTAGGTCTCTTATTTATGTACTTTGACCTGTCCACCCAGTTACCTTTACATACACACACACACACACACACACACACGCGCACGCACGCACGCACACGTCTCTGTTTTTCTATCCTCCATTTGCATGTGATTTCATGTAATTTGTGCATCTCTTTGCATAATAATAAAAATAAAACAAGTAAAGGGTGAGTAATAACAACTTTCATTTATAAGTCTGTCTGGCAAGTACACAGATCTCAGTAATTTCGAAAGTAATTCTTAAAATTGTGGTGCTTTTGAAAAGCAGCCTATTCGATATTTCATCAGGACTCTTGAGGTTTACAGTCCAAGGAAGGATGAATGAGCGTAGATAAACGCAAATGCGTGGGGGGAATCTGAGCGTTCAGCACAATCTTGCTGCAGATCTAACGGAGCAGAACCGGGCGATGGGCCAGTTTGAGAGCATTCATGCATTTATTGAAGAGAGAGACAGTGAGAGAACAGTATGTGCACAGGCTGATGTTTTAAGCATCAAAAAAATCAATTAACCATCTGAACTCTTAACCGAGGAGGCTGTTTCCTCCATCAGAGATCACACTGGCACACAGAATAAGTTTGCTTTGATTAAGTCCACAGACAGGACATCCTCTGTAATTCCACAGATGGGAAAAAACAACAACAAATCAATGTGAACATGAGACAATATAGCTATATACAATGATACACATATATAGTATATACAATAGAACAGAGCAATTATAGACGTAGACATACACACTCAGACGCTTGTATGAGTCAAGAAAGAAATGGATGTGAAATGACACTTCACACGCTTCCTGCCACTTAAACTGCTATTGTTTTAGAAGAGGGAAACCCGACATCCACTTCACAACATAAAGAAGCCCAAACAAAGAGTGATGTGAAAACCTGTACAGCTGGACTTCCTCCCGCAGACAACAGAGTTCCTCTGACATTAGCGGTGTTGTATGCAAATAATAGTACATGAAAATACAACATAATGATGTGTAACAACAGTAAAATTATTAGTAATAAAAGAATTACAAAGCAAAAATCCAGAATACGCAGACGGAGTGCATAGATTTGTTTTTCATCTAATAATTAATAAATAAATAAATAACAACAAATACTACTATTCAGTAAAATCACATCAAAAGTTCAAAAGTGATAGAAATGTGCATTATTACAAGCCACATTTAATCCCAATCAAATATTCCCAGCCCTTATAATAAAAAAGTAGCTTGAACTCCAAATTAGCATATCAGAATGATTTCTTATATACCTGACAAAAGTCTTGTCATTGATCCCAGTTGTAAGAGCAACAAATAATTCTAATTAATCAATTGGAAAAGTGGCAGAAGGTAGTTTTTTTCGATGAATGATCTGTTGAACTGCATCCCAATCATCACAAATACTGCAGAAGACTTACTGGAACCCGCATGGACCCAAGATTCTCACAGAAATCAGTCAAGATTGGTGAAGGAAAAATCATGGTTTGGGGTTACATTCTGTATGGGGGCGTGCGAGAGATCTGCAGAGTGGATGGCAACACCAACAGCCTGAGGTATCAAGACATTTGTGCTGCCCATTATATTACAAACCAAAGGAAAGGGCAAATTCTTCAACAGGATAGCTCACCTCATACTTCAGCCTCCACATCAAAGCTCCTAAAAGAGAAGAAGGTCAAGGTGTTCCAGGATTGGCCAGCCCAGTCACCAGACATGAACATTATTGAGCATGTCTGGGGTAAGATGAAGGAGGAGGCATTGAAGATGAATCCAAAGACTCTTGATGAACTCTGGGAGTCCTGTATGAACGCTTTCTTTGCCATTCCAGATGACTTTATTAGTAAGTTATTTGAGTCTGCAGAGATGTATGGATGCAGTCCTCCAAACTCATGGGAGTCATACACAATATTAATTCTTTTTTCCAATGCACCATGACTTTATATTCTATACTGTACATTATTTCTGTTAAGTGACAAGACTTTTGTTAAGCTAAGTCAGACCTTACTGTCCTACTTAAATTATTAAAAATCAAGGCATAATCTTATCTTATTTTGGTAAAATAAGCGTAATCTTGAGGCCTTTGCCTTTTATATAAGCCACTTCTGCAACCAATTGATCAAATAGAAGTCAAGTTATTATTTGTTGTTTCTAAAACTTGGATAAGCGACAAGAATTTTGTCAGGTAGTGTATATCATGCATTGAAGACTGGAATAATAATAATGCTGATAATTCTTGTTTGAATTTTAAAATGTAATTCAAATGAAAGACTCAATATAAATTGAAATAGTATTTAACTTATTTTATTTGAATTTGATCAAATAAATGTAGTCTTCATGAGAAGAGACTTCTTCCAATAAATTAATAAATAAATAAACTAGAATACTGTAGTGTATTGTAGTTTGACTACTGGCTTTTTAAAGGCATAATATTTAATTGTATTCAGAAAGATTATTTATAAGACTGACAACTCCAATTCTGAAACTGTAAAAACAAAACTAAAATCCAGTGTTTTGACATTCATCATATCGTGACTCAACAGCACTGTGTATTATGGAATCTGAGGTGATTCCCAGAGTTGAGTATGTCATGGAACAAACTCTGTACTCACCTCAGTTTTTGACTAGGCCACCAAAGGCTGCAATAAAAGCATGACAAATGCATTATGCATACCTCCATTAGCGAGTTGGCTTCCTGAACACACACAAATAAATTATGGATAACGTAGACAAATCATAAGTAAGAAAAAAAAAGTAAGAAACCGAGCGAGAGACAAGAGAAGAATAAGAGATAGAATTAGAGAACGAGAGATTGCTTTTCATTCTGGTTAATCCTACTGGTACTGAAGGATATTTTCCTGATTTCCCATTTGAAATGCACTTGTGTGTCCAATTCAAAAAGAGATGCAAGAAACAGATTTAAGAAATTAGTTCTGTATTAAATTAGAAATTAGTCCACTATAATAATACTAATAATATAAAAATAATAATAGAGAAATAATAATAATAATTAGTGTGTGAATCTGCAATGTCAAGGATCTGTCAAGTTGGGATTATAATTAATCAAAAACAGATTATTACTTAGATGTGTTTAAGGCCTGTGACTATATGATTTAAAGCGTATATTAACCATTTGGGAACAAGAATATATGCCAAGTTTACCACTCAAGTTAAGTTTGCCACTCAAACATAATTCATTGTGTTTAATTATTTGTACAATCAAGACTTTATAGTGTGTGTTTTTTACATTAAATTATTGAATTCAAGTAGCTCAATACTGCCAGACTCCACGGAAAGCCATAAAACGCTGTTCATTTCATATTTATCTTTGTTCTATTGTTTTCATCTGCTCTTGAATTTATTTTATTTTTGGATAATTTTGTATATTTTATGCAGATACACTCCCCTACAAAATCATCCCAATCAATGTAAAACTATGGATTCTTTCCAAACAGTTACTTAAGTCATATTGTGAAATTATATTCATATCGCTATCTATCTAGCTATCTATCTATCTATCTATCTATCTATCTATCTATATATATATATATATATATATATATATATATAAAATAAAAAATGTCTGTTTTTTCCAATTTCTTGCAGCCCTAATAATAATAATAATAATAATAATAATAATAATAATAATAATAATGTTGTTGATGAGCACATTTATTTTAAAATAAAACCATTCTATTACACAAACAAAAACAAAATAATTACTATAATTAGCAATAAAAAACTAATTATATAATAATATGTGTTTCAATATGCACTATTATTACTGTCAACACCGAAAAAAATATATAAATAAATATTATTGATAATATCCAACTAAAAATGTTTTATTAGACAATGGCATATTTAATATTTTTATTTTACATTGAAATGAAAAAAAATACAGTATCACTTTATTTTGATGGTCCCCCCTTTAACACATTTTGTTGATTATAAGTTACATTGAAACTTCACATAGTTGCAAAGTTTTTTATAGTTAGTTGATTGTCTGCTGGTCAAGCAGTGTCAGCAGATATTAAGCAAACAAAATCATATTAAGCATTAAGCAAAAAATACTAACTAACTGAGAATTAGTTCGCATGTAGATGCAATGTCACTTATAGTCAACGAAATGTGCCACCATAATAAAGTAACACCAATAATACATACATTTTGTTTTATTTTACAGTCCATCTGTTTGAATAAAAAGCTCTTTTGTGTGTGTTTGTTCACTTGATCATCAGGACGCAGCTACCGAATTTCTACAACAGGCTCTTCTAGAGCAGATCTAATCTCTGGACGATTGAATGGATTTCTATTGTACTGTCAGATACAGCAAAATGTGACAATATCAGACATTTCTTTCGAAATCCTGATAACACAGTTGAGTTAATCCTAGATTTTATTGGACAGCCACATCTGTGAAGTATCCAGTCCTCTGAACTCTCTGACAGCCTCATGTTTGATTCCTCCTCCAGGCATGGAGAAGAGCTTAATAAAACCACGTCACCACCCCATGCCAGGCAATGCATTACTAAAATATCATTAACGCTAGGCAGGGGGGCACAGATATGCCCTTCAAAGATGAACAGCAAACAGAGCAATCACTACAAACCCTAAAACTGCTTCAGCCCAGACACACAAAAAAAAAATGCTGGATTTCTAAATAAAGGCTCCATCCACAAAGAGCCAGACACTTGCACTAAATGACAAAGCGACACAAGGACAATTTCACATTAAAAGTCTAGCACGCCAGACTCGGCTATTGTACCGTTTTGGCAGAGGCGAGGGAAAAAGCAACCGAGGCAGTGTGTTAACAGATGCCTGTTAATATACACACACTTACGCAATAGACGGCGCACACAAGCGTCGTGCTTGATAATTAATTTCGGCAGAAAGGCCTACTATCAAAAGATGAAGTCTGTCTGGCGCTCCAGGTTGCCTTCAAGCCCAAAGAGTAGAAAAAAAGAGAAAGGCTCCAGATAAATCAATGATCCTGTTCAGAGCCAATTTTATTCAAAAGTAACATTCAACTGAAGCAGTCCAAAAGCCAACCTGGTAGCTTTCATTATATCAAACGATGCCCGACAAATGACCCCCCTGATCATCATCCAGAGGTGGTAGAGGAGAAATTAGTCACTGTAAACTCAACCTCGGAACCACTTTGATATCTAGAAGCAAAAACACCTACTCAACTGATACTTTTTTGGCATGAATATATAAAAGATGACTCTCAAGCTGCACTCACACTACGAACGACTTCCGGCAACCTCCATCTAAATGAGTGACAGCAAACGTTGCCAATCAGAAACTCTAAAAAGAATCCTTAATTGGGGGCAGCTGGAGTGCCATAAAACGTAAAACAACAGCTGTTAAACTACAGAAATTTACAGTAAAATAAGGGCCGTTAAATTACAAATATTTACAGTAAAATAATGGCCGTTAAATTACAGATATTTAGAGTAAAACAAGGGCCGTTAAAATACAGAAATTTACAGTAATAACAATAATAACAGTAATAACAAATGTTAAAAAATTACAGAATTTTACCGTAAAATAACAACATTAGAGAAATTTACAGTAAAATAACAAACATTAAATTAGAATTTACAGTAAAATAACGGACGTTAAAATACAGAAATTTACAGTAATAACAAATGTTAAATTACAGAATTTTACCGTAAAATAACAAACAAAGAAATTTACAGTAAAATATCAAACATTAAATCAGAAAAAAATTACAGTAAAATAAGGGAAGTTAAATTACAGAAATTGATAGTAAAATAACGGCCATTAAATTACAGAAATTTACAGTAAAATAATGGCCGTTAAATTACAGAAATGTCCTTATCTTTAAATTTCCAGTAAATTTCCGTAATTTAACGTCTGTTATTTTGCAGTAAATTTCTGTCATTTAACAACTATTATTTTACGTTTTTTTTCAGATCCCGCAGACGCCTGTTGTATTATCTGTGCTGTAGACCTAAACAGACCCGTGTTTGCAGCAGATAAATAACCGTAATGACAGAGATTGCACTTTTTTTCTTGATCATCTTTGTAATTTAGCATCTTATGCACTGATTCCATTTATATTTAGTGTTTTCCCTAAACAATGTTTACGTTCAGCAGCACATAAACTGTTTCGCTCTCTGTGAATATCATCATAAATGTTACCCAAGTAACTTCAAGGTGGGAACTAAAGGTTTCGATAATTAGAAGAAAGCTGGAAGCCTGCAATCACAGAGATCAATGCTTACAGGTTTCTTTAAAATATCTTCTTTAGATTTTAACGGAATAAAGGAAACTTATAAAGATTTGGAAGCTCTTAAGGGGCAGTAAGCTTAAGTATTTGGGTAAACGATCCCTTTAAGCATCTGATAATTGCAATGTGAATGTTGGCATGTGCTCTGTGATGTAAAGTCCCATTACATTTATTTTAGAAGCTGCTAACCGATATATAGGCAGATAAATACAAATCTTTTTATACATTTTTATGAGCCTGATTACAAACAGTCACAAATATATATTGAACAGCTCAATAAAGAAAGAAAATAAAGAAATAAGAAAACATCTAGACCAATTTCCAATTTATACAATTTATAAATTACACATTTTTAACACAAGATTGCATCAGTGTTGCTTTTAATTTGTATAACACTGGAGCAATTCTTTAGGGTTTGTATTTTAACAGAACAGAGAAAATCATACACAACGCCTGAACCCAATGTAATTTCGGCCTTTTTAAATGACGTCAGTTTTTAACTCTTCTTTGATTTTGGTTTAAGTACATTAAATGGTGACCTACATTTCACAGTAGGTATGTTAAAGAGAATTTGAAAGAATTCACCTTCACTCAAAAACACATGCAACCAAACACACCCAAATATCCAACACGCAATCTTTAGACGTGAAGAAAAGCACCAACGCTGCTCTTTTCCGTCTGAAACAAGGAGCAAGCGAAGTGGAAATCTCTGCTTTTTATCTCTTCAAATGAAATCGGAGTTCAAAAGAAATCTGTTGCTCAAGGCTGATGATCTCCAGACCCTGAGATCAGGCTGAGGCTTGTCAGAGGTTAGATACAGATGGATGGAGGCCAGCCGCGCACAAGGCCTGGGCACTGTAGAGAAACACATTCAATCCCCTCGAGAGAAAAACTGTCATACAGCTAGAACATCCCAAAGGCCAAATCCTGACAAACTTCTCATTACTGCATATTAGAGTATGAAATTGAGCTAATACTCTGTTTCTAACAACATGTTTTATACATATAGGCCTGTCAAGATATGTTTAGGTTGTACAATATATATTGCACCAAAGTATATTGCGATACACGATATTATTGCCATTTTAAGACCATTATATGCCACCCATTATATAATGCCAGAATGACATTATATCCATATTATATTCATATATTATAATCATCACAATGCAAGCACACTCTTCCAAATAACACACAATATTTTATTCTTAAAACAATTTAATTAAAGTCATACTAGCAATTTAATAAGTAGGCAGTGGAATGTGAAAACATATATCCTAAAATAAATAATAATTAATGCTGAGAAAAAAACTGAGGCTGCGATATCTGCTACCAGATCTATTTTCAATTGTCAGACACCCACATGTAAATATACTAAAGTAATGTAACAGAGGCCAGCTATTGAAGTGCTGTGCAGGTAAACCTCACTTCTCTGACCTCAAAATGTGCTCTAACAACAGATGCTCGGGGCCATGGTCTTTAGCCTCCTTGTCAGATCAACTGACTGCCATGCAAAGAATCGCCAGTTAAATCCCAGTTTAGCACAGGTTGGGTATAGTAAGAACGGTGGGTTGCATGTTGGGGGCTCGTCCGGGATGGTAGTGAGGTTTAGAGGGGTGAGGACCATAGGACCAGTGGGTTACAGTAATTTATAGTAAAATACTATAGTGTTTCTTTAACCATACTGTCACCTACATCTCCAATAAAGATAGAGAGGTTGTGCAATCTGATAAAATGTTGCTGGAATTGGATTTTATGTATAGCCAATATACATTGCATGACCAAAGTTATTAAGGTCATGTCCATGTACTGTGCGTTAAGTCAATATATTGATTGTGGCAGGCTATATACATCTGCAAATTTGACAAATCTTTTTTTAAAAAGTGCCAATAACACCTTTTATCTTCATTCACCTGTGGTTATTAACACCATTAATAACATTATTAAGGTCAGCAGCTACAGAAACTCTGTAATTTAAACTAAGCAGAATGAAAGCAGGGAATAGATTAAAGCCTAATGAAAGATAATGAGAACAAGGTTAAGGCCTGCTTTTGAGGAAGTGTGTATTTGTCTCATTTAAAGATGAGATTAGCTCCAAAGTGGTGAGGAGAGTCTTGCTTGATCTATTTTAATCAAGTGCAGAAACTGCGAAAGCAATATAAAACTAAAATGTTAATGCATCTATAAATATACAGTTAAAAAAAAGGACTGCCTTTCCAAAACAAAACATAAGATCAATGTCTTTTTTTAACAAATGTGAATCTCAGTGAAAATCAGAAGACCTTGTGACTAATCTGTTAATGAATTTAATAATGAATGATGATAAATGACAAGGAACCAAGAATGACTTTCTCAGGAAATCACTTGGAAGTAACATGAATCATACAAAACTCAATTTCCTCTGAAGTGTTGTAATGTTGTGAAATTGATCCACAGTCAGTCTGGATAGGAATTGAAGGAATTGCCTGTTTGTGCCAAACTAAATCATTAAATTAAAATGTCATTAAAACTATCAAAGCATAAAAAACATGCAATTATTGTTATAATAACTATTGATGCTTCCTCAAATACCACAAAACAACTGCCTGGATTTTCTTCTTTCACATCTAACATCAAGCATCAACCTTGGAGTGCAAATTCTCATCAGTTAATTAAATTAGTCTGTTTAGCTAAAGTTAATGACTTCTAATTTTCTTTCAGATGCTTTTAAACTTCAAACATCAAGTCTTCCCATTTTCTAATGCAACAATGCTGATAATTAATGTAATGTAAACATATGAACACAACAAAAATCAGTGGAGCTCAATTTGTATGCTGCCCGTGCTCTAAATCAGTCTCTCCCTTAAAAGGCAGCTGCCCATGTAGGCCATCTGCCAACTCGCTTTATGGTTATCAGCATCAGCCACTGAAACATCCATATCAGTCAAGTCACTTGCTGCAATTTCAGACACCCTGTTTTGAATGCAATGCCACTATGAGCGATTTAAAAAACTCCAGCACCTGTTATCGGCCTTATACGATTCATTATTTATGCATCATTTAAACAGCCAGCTCAGTATTGACAGATGAGCTAAGCATTACGTCCTGTCCTCCTTTTGAAAGCATTCTGCCCAGCAGGCTGTGCTAATGACTCCTGCGTCACACTACAGATTGAAAAGGCAATGATTTTGGGAACATGCCTGCCCTCTCTTGGGGTCTACACTCGATGGGAACTAAGAAGAGAAATGTTGGCATCTTAAAGAGCGTCAAGCTCAGTTCTCAAAACAACCTACTCCGCAACATCCCCAGTAAACCGTAACTTGTGACAAACAAGCAAAGATTGGTGCATCAATAATTCTTGATCGTTCAAGTCATTCAAGTTTTAACTTGGTTGGTGAGGATGGCAAATGAATATTGATGCTTTACAGGACTCTCTTTAGATTCTCGGGAAGAAAATGAGTCAGGACTCCAACAGGATGTTAAGTTATGTTTACAATAGGGCTGCACAATATAAGTAAAATCGAGCACTGCGATATTTGTTTATTTTACAATATATATTGCGATATAAATACAATTTCACCAGTTGACTCAATATTAGGGCTGGGCTGATAAATTATATTATATAGAATTGCGATAAAATTTATGTCAATAACAATGTTAAGCTCTGGACTTTACTCTATATTGATCTAAGAGCCAACCACACAGCAGAAATGTTCAACAATGGTAATCTAAAAGCGTGCTGATATTAGAGATTCACCAAATTTTCGGCCACAGAAAATTTATTGGCCGAAACTATGTTATGCCATTTAATACACGCTCTAATTTTTGTGGCTTTAGTCATTCTTGGGGTACTCTTTTAAATCTGAAAGCTTTAACGGCTTACATCAAAATGTATATCATCATCGGTCAATATGGAAAACAATTATTGAGATGGCATTTTTTTCTATATCGCTCAACCATACTTAATAACTGTATTTGGAAAGAATTTATAACGTTTGATAAATTGGGGTGATTCTGCAGTGGGAGTGCATCTCTATAGAATCCAATAAAAAAAAAAAATCGATAAATTCCCTGACACATTTTCGTTGTGGTCTGTGCCATTTGCAGTGCATTTCTGTATTTGCATGTGTTGTGTGTATTGTAATGCATATGTTTAGTCGATGATTGATGAATTGATGTTTACTTTTTGCATCTCCATAAAACCATAAAACAATCTACAGTATAAATTTCTGGGGCTCTCCGACACTTTTTCATTGTGGTCTGTGCTATGTGCAGTGCATTTCTGTATTTGCATGTGTTTTGAGTATTTCCATGCATAAAGTCACAAATGGTACAATTTCTTATGCCTGAATGATTTTAAAGACATCAAAAATGCACGCAAATGATAAATTATAACACAAACTCAATATTCCATATATGTTGCGATGCGTCTATTGCGAATTATCACATTGCGATATCGATGCTGAAACGATTTATTGCGCAGCCCTAATTTACATTGCCACTATATAGCTATGGTTCCATCTAAGGCTGCACAATGTCATTAATTCCAGCATCAATACTGCATGATCTGCAATGTAAACTGGTATTATAAATGGCCACATTTAAAAACACTTGTGATTTGTGGAGCCACTGCAACATTTTACCATAAAGTTACCAACATGTTTATTATTTAAGTGTGATTGTAGGGCCGGGGACTGTGCGAGCAGTTTATGTCAGCTTAAACTTAAGTATTCTGGCATGCCAAATGATGTTTGTAACATTTAGAGAGATTCATTTTATTTGTGTGTGTATATATACACAATGAAGACTAGTGTTATTTTAGCTTTGATGACTAAATTTGTGTATCTGAACATTGCTAGACTTCCAGAAAGTCATAAAGCACTGTGTATTTTATTTGTATAGCATCATTGCCCTACTCTATAGTGTTTGTGATTGGTTCATTATATTTTATGTAGATGCATTTCCTTACAAAATCATTCCAATGTATCTAAAGTTCTGATTTCTGTCCAAATAGACCTATTCATTTCATCTGGTGAAAATATTGTCAGTTTTTTCCAATATTGTGCAGCCCTAGTTCCATCCACCTATTTCTATGCATAGTTTGCACTAAAAATGCTTAATGGAAGCATAAAGATGCACATAAACGTTGCATAAACTTATGGATGTATGGATTTATCCAATAAAAGTGCATAAATTACAATGGGAACACACTTACCAAATAGATTCCAGCATGCACATCAAAAAAAAAAAAGTCATGATGATTTCAAGATGATTTTGTTCACCTTTACTGGAAACAGTGCTTTATTCGCAAAAGATTTATGCAATATTCCGTTTTTGCATGTATTTAAATGACAACATAGCTACCAAAACCCTCCAGTCAAACAGAGTAAAAATGCACAGGAAATGTAAAGAGAGAACAGGAAGAAAGAAGTGTGGTTGCAGTTAAATATTTATATAAGGTCTAAAGATTTTGCGCCAGACCTGCTGTGCTCATTTATTACTTGTGGCATACATCATTTCAATAACTTTGAAATATAGACTAAGCTTTAGCTCAGATGCCATATCGCATGGCATCTAATACACTATATACCTTTCTAAAAGATTAAAAGTAGAGCTAAAAGGCTTATGATATTCAATCCGCCTTATAAGTTATGACCAGGCGTAACCTGTGGGTGACCCAACAGTGACAATCCAACTGAAAGACCTTATCTCCCGGCGGCTCTGAAAGTTGTTGTTTGGCCTGTGTTCAGAAGCCAAGAGCACTGACAGATCAGGATCCTTATCCATCATAGAGCCCCTCGGGCCATGAAGGGAGCGTGATAAGACGCCCCTGAAGAACTGGTATATTAGTTCCATCTCGGATTAGGGCTGCTCTTGAGCAACCTGATTTAGACCAGGAGTGAGACAATATAGCTTCTGAAACTACCAAGCTGTGTCTGGGGGGGAAAACAGAGAGATGTGAACGGCTACAAATTGGAAAGAGATTCTCTGAATTGTCCTGAGAGCCAAAGCTGCAGCATCACATACTCACTGTGGAGCAGGCCTCGAATGTGCAGAGCATGCTGGGAAAGCAAGAAATGTATAGTACCGTGGAGAGTTTTAGTCTTTCCAACAGTGAGATCAAGCAAGAAAAGCTAAATACAATCAATCGATAATAGAACACAAGGACAATGTATTTCAATTCAGGCTTGAGGGCACAGTACATTATAATGGCTTTAAATTTTCTCTTAACAAAATTGAACAAGAGATTTATATTAGTTACACGAATATGTTGGTCAAATGGTTATTTTAACAGCATACTAAAACTAAACGCAATGACAAATGTATGAAAAACAATAAATTTTATATAATTTTAAAGCATCCTGATTAAGGTTTGTAATATTTCAGATGTATATAAACCTATAATGCATTAAAACTGTACATTTCTGCACTATTTTTCACCATGTTCAAAACTAAACTAAAGTAAAATGTGATTGGAGCCTAAGATCAAATGCACGGTTCCCATCTGTGATTGAGCAATCCTGTGTCATTTATATTACATTCATACATTTAATTATCCATTAAACACTGATAGTTTCTCTTTCCCCTATTAGGGGTTGATTAATATATGGGATGTCCAGCACTTATAAAGTAGAAATCACTTCACATTTTTGATTGTTGCCATACAAATCTGAAGTAAGGAGAAACCCTGCACAGTAAAACACTGAATCTTCTAAATTACAGTATTCCCTATAGAAAATCTCCAACAGACCATTAAGCCAAAAAGAGATTTGGCGTCCCATGCACTCTGATCTAGAAACAGTTTAACCCAAAGCCTGTGTTCTCACTGCTCTGAAGCAAAAGGATGTAACTGACCTCAGATCAGGGCTGGGAACGTGAAGCAGCACCTGCCGAATGGATTGGTGGAGAGGCAGGCAGTACGCAACAGGAATACGGAGCGATTTCCCCCCGCTGTGCTAACAGAGATGGCATTGTTTGAGACAACCTTCCCCTGAACCTCACACAGCCCTCAACCCTCTTTTTCTTTGCTCTTCTTTTGTTTAATTGGTTTCCTTTCGAGGCTTCTCCATCTCTCTTAAATGCAGCTGACGATTGCCACAGTTTGGGCTGTTGAGAAACGAGGAAGATGGATAGATGGAGGGGTAGAATAGGAGTTGTGAAAATCACTGATCCACAGAACTATTTGTACAAATGAGCAATTCCATGCAAATGTTAACCTTGCCATAAAAACATTAAAGTTTTTACCAAAATAGCTAATGTTTTTTGTGTAGGCTTGTATTTTACAGTACTGTAAAATACTCAAAAATGTCTGTCAACATTTTACCAAAAGTCAAAAGTCAGCATTTACCAAAGTCACACAAGTGCCAATTTCACATCTGTCACATCCATAACTAGGGATCGGAATCACGGTTGATTCGTGATTCATAAAAATCACAACTCACGGTTCGGAAACAAACGTGACACGCGGATTAATACATTTTTTATGGGTAGAATCATCCTAAATTTGTAACAATCCTAGAGAGCATTTAGGCTTTCCTGTAAAATATTGTTGTGGTAGGTTATTTGGGATGTGGTGGGTTTCTTAGGTGTTTTCTGTCACTACTTGTTAGCCTGCATTAATACATTAAGTGTAAGCCGCATGATTAATCATTAAAAGATCAGGATCTCAACAACCACGCAACATAAACTATCAATGATGGTGATTTGCTTATGTTTATTAATCCTAAGAGATTCAGTCTTTAGTCTTATGAGTTAGTTATGAAGCTACAAATAGTCAAATAACACAGAAGTACTGGGATAACAGTTTATAGTTTAGATAAAACAACTAATGTTTATGGTAAAGATTAAAATCACTGTCATATGCATTTAACGATGCTCAAAAATGAAAGTTATAGGCAGCAATTACATTATTTAACCTATAGGTGGCGACAACCAGATATCAAAAATATGCCACTGCATAATTCTTCAAAAGTGATACATCTAGCAATGAAACATGAAGTTTTATGAGTGAATAACTTAAAACTAACTAAAATTAACTAAAAATACATTTACATATACATTTTATACTAAATATACACTGTGTACATTGTGTAATCGGCAACAGTAGTAGTAACAATGAATTTTTCACAATACTTAATATTTCACAATTTATTTTTATTCAGCAGATCATTTCTTCATTTTATTTTTATAATATTTTTTAGGGGTTTTTACCTTAATTTTGACAGGACAGTAGAGAGAATTGACAGGAAAGTGTGGGAAGCAGAGAGAGGGGAAGGATCGGCATAGGACCTCGTGGCAGGAATCGAACCTGGGCCGCCACGAACACCGGATTGCATGTGTCGGTGCACTTTCCACTATGCCATAGGCACCGACTCTTCATTTTATCTTTAAAAAAATTACAGCTTCCAAGTTCTTTGTTAAAACCAAAAGTGTCTTGCAGTACTGTTTCTGTGATAAATGAAAAGCAAATTACATTTGTCTCCTCCCCTTTTTACCTGATCCGAAAAATGGTCCAATCCGTGACTTAAAAATTATAATGTGATCCGAACCATGAGATTTATGATCTGTTACACCACTATCCATGATAAAGATTTTTCCTCATAAATCCAAAAATATTAAATTAAATAAAATCAATCTTTTTTTGTCCTATAGTGAGCCAACAAACATCCTTTTGATGAGCATCGTTTCTTTTGGGTTGTGCAGTTTAATTCACAGAATTTCTATGTTGTATACTTTAAACTCACATACTTTTTTTGGTCACATCCATAACGCATGCTTATTTTGCCAATTTAAACTAGGAAAAAAATGTTTACAGATTGATATTTTTCTGATCCCGTAACTCTGTGGTTAGTTCTTTGGGAAAATATAAACAATGTTTCCATATAATGTTAACATATACTTTCTCTGTCAATTTATGTTTTGAGATTTTACTTCAAATGTCACATCCATAATGCTGGAATTGCTCGAATATAATCTCTCAAGTTAACCTCTTTTTCCTGCCATCTAGTCTAGATAAAAGGTTATGGTTGACACAAAAAGATAAAGTAGCTCATGGTAGCGAATTGTCTTAAATTCGGTTTAAAATAAAACGCACAGCTGTAAACTGTCACACACAAGCTATTAATAATATGAGGAATGCATCTGGGAGGGATTCTAAAAGTTGTGTTTCTTGCGCATTGAAATAACAGCTTGCAAAAAAGTGCAAAGTGGTTGAAAACACAACACTGCTTGAAGTCTGAAAGAGTTTCACCTCGCTGAATGTGCAAACAGCTGGCCACAGTCAACACTTGAGTGAATGGTTGCATTATTGCGAACTCTTTTCCCAGCACTCTACGCTCCCTCTCTTTTTCACTGGCCTAAACAAGCCGGTTTGCTTTTAAAACAAACGTCACAGCAGTCTCACGGAAACAAACACGGTCTAGAGTCATATGTGAACAAAAACAATTGCACTGCCTTTTAAAATGTCCACCAAAAGCCAAATTGCTGAAGTTTGATGCACTTATCTACATTTTGTGCAACCCTTGTCCAGCTGTGACCAAGTTGCACAACAAAAGTTTGCACCAACAAACCTTGATGTAGCATAGATTAGTTGAGTTGCAGTGTTAATCTATGAGAAAAACGCCCGTGTGTTAAATACAATGTACACAATGATTGGAGATTACAGATACGTTCTCACAGTCTGTGGCGGTTACTGCAGTCAACGATCATTATCGATGTGCTCTTTCGTTGTGAAAACACAACTACAGGCTTTTGTCTGAGGGCACAACAAACAGAAGATCGGATTCGGTCATTGAATATATGCAAGTTAAATCTCTGACATGAAATATGAGTGATGGAGGCTTGTTGAGAAAGAAACAAACTGAAGTGATGGACTTTGTATTGAAAAGAAAAGTCGTACTGAATGAATGTCCACACAACAGGAATAGGTGAATTTTAATGTGAAAATCGATGGAGGCAAAGGGAAGTTGAGGGTTTTTTTTGTAAAAAGAGTGCAAAAATGTGACAAAAACAATGGTCATTGAAAGTCTATCGAGTAACTTGCCTCAAAAAAAAAAAATAGTAGTAAAAATGTAAATTCTGACATTTTCAAAATGTTATTAAAAGTAATTTTGTTTCAAACCATTTCAACTTTCCATCTTCTGTGCAACACAAAATAACATATTTTGAATTAATATTTTTATTATAGCTATTTTTGACCATACAAGTCAATGAGTTCCAAAAATACACCAGATCAGTGTTGTTTCTAAAATAAAACAAATAATTATTACAACTGTTGACTTCATTAACGGTAATAAACTAAAAATGTTATCAAAATATAAATATTTACTATAATACCAGACATAAATACTAAAACCCAATGAACTGACAATTTATTTATAGAACAACTGGGTTTCTGCAAGCTTCATTAAGTTAAATTTAAGACTTTAAGACCATTTAAGACCATTATGAATGAAATTTCAGACTTTTACAGGGCAAAACACTAAAGATTATTGTAATGGCCAGAGAATATATAATTACTTTTATAATTCTGTTATTTCTTAGCCACATATTTTAAATAATGTGTCAAAATATAGTTATGAGATTATATAGAATTTATGTATATTATCACAACTTTTCTATAAAAAAAGACAAGTTTTAAAGACTGATAAACTAAATTTATTCACAACAAACATTTATGCATAACTACATGGAGAACTTTTAAACAAATGTTATTGTAAGGATCTAAGCAAGATAATCAAGCCATATCAGTGAACAGAGTTAATCAATTTTACTTTTGGTAAACCTTTTTTGGTTGTAGTGATTGGGTAGTTTTACACTTGAGTAAGTTGAAGAAGAATCTACTGATGTTGAAGAAGAGGCTACTAATATTTTGTTTTTTTTTTTTGCACTGTTAAAGCAATTTATAAAGAAACTTTTTGCCTTCGTTCTGAAACGAAGGGAAAATGTTGATGACAAATTTATTATGACTAAGCATTTTGGCTAAAGACAAATACTTTGGACTTCATAAAGTGCAATACTTTATGTAGCCTGTGTAATGCGTTTATAGATCTTAATTTTTACAGTTACTTTTACATGTATATTTTTACATTTCTAAATAAAACGGGCGTCCGTATACCAAAATATTTTATTTATGCATGCAGTCAGCAAAGAATCAAAATGGCTGGGTCAATACCCTGAAAATGCTATATAATGTGGTAAATTTTTGTGCCTGCAGTGTCTATAATTTTGTTCCTTGGGGGTACAAAATAGTCCCTTAAATGGTACAAATAAAAAAAATAGTCTTTTTAGAGGAACAAAATTGTAAAAAAAATGTACCCTTAAGGGTACCACCCTAGTGACGAGCCAGTTTTACCCTAAAAGGTAAAATTTTGTACCTTTTTTCTGAGAGTGTACACAAAGGAAAATGAAGACCTGTTTAAATGGATTTAAGACATACAACACCATATTTCAGTGAAGGCCTAAATTTTAGTTTTTGAAATTTAAGACATTAAGACTTTAACACCCTGTAAAAATACCTTCTCCATTTTTCAAATGAAATAAATCATACAAGTTTGGATTGAAGCAAGATGGAAACACAGAATTAGTAAATCTGAGTGAATATGTGGGCAAGAGGAATGATGCATGCTGCTGAAGTTGAAAGAAGTTTAAAGAGGAAGAAATATTTCAATTTTTTAAAAAGGGAAGTAAGGAAAGGGGGTGTATGCAAATTCTTCTCCTCACAGACTTCAAATGCCTCTTAACAGGAAATTGGCATCAATGACAAAAGAGTCCTTTTCGTTGTCTTTTTTCCTTCATGAGGGTCAGCTACAGACACAATAACCTTTACAGAGTCATACACTGTGACCAGCAAAGCACTTTTAAATGCCACCCACTCCGTCTTCGCAGAGCCCTCCTCAACCACTCACATATTTATTCATTAGTTTGGATGAAACAAGCGAAAAGCTCAATGAGCAGATGCCAATTTCCAGAAGTCCAGTGGTAAATAAATCAGATGGAGTGCAGATGATGATGCACAAACAGTGACTTTTACATCTTTAAATGCTTCAATTAGGCCGTTGCATAAAGTGTAAAATCATGTCACAGCACATCAGCAATAAATGTTTCTGCAGGAAGAGGACAGAGAATTAAAGCCAAGGTTCTTTGCGAGCTAAAAATAATGTACTGGCAGAAAATGATTACATCTCTAATACAGTATATGTGTTACAATCATCAGCAACTTAGCCTTTACAGATCACTGTAGAACATTAATTATCACCCAAACTACAATTCTGCCACTGAACTGCACTACATTTCCCATCAGGCACCTCAAACACACACCAGTTCCGGATCACCCCTGATTACTTGCACACAGCTGTAGCTTATGTAGACTGATTAGTTGGACTATATATATATATATATATATATATATATATATATATATATATATATATATATATATATATATATATATATTCACACACACATATATATACACACACGCCTCACATTCTCACACACATTGTTGAGTCTTGTTATCCTGTAGCATTATGAAGCTTTCTTTTTTTTGTGTGTTCTTGCCGTGCCTTTCAACCCTCGCCTATTGTTTATGCTGTTTGTCGCCTGTGCTTATCACTTCGCCTGGGACCCCGATTTCTCTTTTATATTGCCCTGAAGTTCCTTATTGCTCCGTCTTTGACTGTTTATCTGTGTTTTATTTAATAAAGATGCTGCATATAGGACCATCAACTCCGTTGTACCCCGACTCAATTTTACAACATGGCATTAAAATCCAGTGAAAACAACAGATTTCTTTTTCAGTTTCCATCTCAATTCAGGGCTCCAGACTAATATTTTGAGAGAAGTGGCACCACAGACACTAATTTTATGGCGGCAACAGCCTCTTTTATGGTAAAATAATTTAGTTGAAAATAAGGGAAATATATTAATTTACCTTCAACATACTACTAACATATCGAAAATTAAAATAGAAATTAAACACTATACTGACCATTGCATATCAACTGTTTTTACATGGCTGAGATTGGCCAATAAGTAAATGCAAACTGCTTTAAGTTTAAAATGAACTATTATTTGGTGGAGACAAGATGAACAGGGCTTCTGCATGTTTCACTAAGTCAAATCTAAGATTTTTTAAGACCTTTAAGACCATGAAGTAGGGCTGCACAATATTGGAAAAATAATTCACAGTTTCTGCAGGTTTCACCTAGTCACATTTAAAACTTTAAGACCACCAAGAATGAAACTTCAGACTTGTATAGGGCTAAACGCAAATTTTTTTAATGGGCCAGAAAAAAAACTATTTACTTGCCCCTTTAAAAAACAAATTCTAATTAGTTTCTGTATACTTAAACTAAATGTGTGCACAACAGACTTTTATAATATTAGTTTAGTTATAAAATAGAGTTATAAATAGAGTTAGTTATAAAAAAATTAGTTATGGGTCAGGGTGGGGCCAAGCTGCAGCACTCATTGGTTGGGGAAATTCCAAATTGAACCAAATCAATCAATCACAATTGGCTTAAGATTGGCAATGAAAATTCGGGAAATGCAACCAGCAGAACCTGGGAATTAAACAAATAATAATAATAAATAAACAAATAAATTAGTTAATTAGTAAGTGGAGTTTTGCTATGGCTGTGTGTTGGATCAATTGTGTAGCTTTACATAAACAAAGGGAAATTAAGACCGGTTTAAAACAATTTAAGACCTAAAAAAGACAATATTTTGCTGAATTTAAGATTCTAAAATTTTGTTTTTGAAATTCAAGACATTAAGACTTTAAGACCCTGCGGACACCCTGATCATTTGATCATAGCAGATTCTGCGATGTGACTATTCCAGACATGAACATTGCGATATTGATGCTGAATCGATATGTTGTGCAGCCCTACCATGAAGAATGAAATTTTAGATGTATATAGGGCTAAAGACGAAGGATTTTTTTAAATGGCCCAGCAGAAAAAAAAAATTCTTGCAGACCCTAGTTGTACACATAAATCTTTTTTCAACATAACTTAAAAAAAAAAAGGATAAAAATTAAATGTACATATGCACAACAGACTTCTATAATATTAGTTATGAATGTAGTTCTGCAAAAGATTTATTGGGATGTATTGTTGGTGATTGGATGTGTGTTGGATCAATTGTATAGAATTACATAAACAATGGAAAATTAAGACCCTGTTTAAAAAATTTTAAGATCTACAAGACAAATTTTTCAGTGAATTTAAGACTTTAAGGTCTATAATTGTGTTTTTAAAATTTAAGACATTTTAAGATTTTAAGACCCCACTGATATCCTGGATGATGATTTGCTGTTGAATGGCTTTTTATACAACAGAAATGGCAACGCTTATCAGGCAAATTGGTAGAAGCACAAATATGACCCAACAAAATTAAGTGGCGCTAAAAGGGTTGCAAAAATGTCTGGAGCCCTGCATTCCCACGCCCTTTTTGTCATCATTTTTCTTCATTGTGTCCAAATACGACTTTCCAAATCCTGAGTCTTCACAAAACTCTTGCCAAACTAAAAGCTCATCCTGTCAACTACGTGCAACACAGATTTATACAGAGCTAAAACTCCAGTCTTGCACATTTCATTACCGCTTTTCAGGGTGAAGGATGGTGTCACATCTTTGTGATATTGTTCCTCAAAAAAAAAAAAAAAATCATTTGTCATTTGAATAATTCTTTGTGTTGGTTTGGTTTTAAATAGTTTGGAAAGCTGCATGGCACTATTGTGCAATGAATAACATTGTGTTTGAATAACAGAAGACAAATCTCCACTGGTATAAACTAAAAGAAGGAATGATCTTTCCAGTGTGAGCCAACGGAGTTCTCTGAAAGGAAAGCGGAAAATACTGTGCATGTGGTTTGCTGTCTGTTATTCATTCATCATAGTTGATGCTTGTGGAGAGCTATTTGCTTTGGATCACTGCTAGGGTGAAACTGTGTCACTACTCAAACACACTTCCTGTCTAACAGGAAACTAGTGTGAGGGCTCCACCTCAACCCTTCCTGCTCTATATGCCAGCTAGCATAACACAAAATATCCGTCATACATTGGTGTTTAGACTGAGATAACTGTAAAGAGGGTCACCTCTGCATTGTAGCTTATTGCAGCATGTTTTCAGTGCCCTGATTCAACAGTGAACTTGAGCATGGGCCATCATGGCTGTTTCAGAATGCAATAAGCCCACATCTCAAGCCAACTTTGGCAAACTCACTTCAGAGAAGCGGGTGCTTTAGGCAGAGCGCCAGGACAAATGTAGACTGCAACCTTTAGACAACCTTAAGCAAAAATATTGAGCAACTTGAGACTTGTGCCTGACCGAGGACTGAAGGACAAAATGTGAAGAGGACGAGGAGAAACAGACTTTTGACTTTCCATTGTTTCAATGAGTTTCAGGCAAGGCGCCTGGCTTTCTGTAATTCATATAAACAAGGCAATGCTTAAAATAAAGCACTCTTCAACCCTTCGCTGCAAGAATGCTCTAAACGCTATAGGCAAACACACATTTACAGCTTTGTCAGAGTTTCTTGCAAAGGGACTTGAATGAAGTGCACAGTTGAACTTTACATATTCATTAAATATGAATAGATACATTATTTTTTAAACCGACAAGGACAAAGTGATTTCATTCATATTCAAAATGCTTTGTAACTTTTCAAATGTTGTGATTTAAAGGGTCACGAAACACCAACACTTTTTTTGAGATGTTGACAGTCATATATGCGTCTCACGCTGCTAAAAACACTATTAAGACGCATATATTTTACTAAAAAGTGAAAATTGATTGTTTTTGCGTTATTTCAAGAAAATTCGTTCTTCCAGTTAGAAAAGAAATTTAGAGGCTACGTCACGGCCATAAGATCCTTCTGTAAATTCCAGCATGGAGACTGGATGTCTGTACCGGCCAGTACAACGTGACGTCTTTGGGTTTTCAGCATTAGTTTATGAGAAAGACTTGGTTCGAACCAATCAGCACGCTCTATTTTGAATAAGGTGCAGCTTCAATAATATGCATGATATAGCTTCGAAGAAAGTTTTTACTTGTTACAGTGTTCAGAGAGATGCCACGTTGTGTTGCCAAACGTAATTAAAACAAGTGGAAAAAGAAGAATTGTTTGGAGACATGGGTCGTCAGTGTTGTTTATAAATGTCCTGCAACAAAGGTTTTGTTTCCATTTCTCCCACGATGAGAGCACCAATCACGTGTTGCCGTGTGGATTACAGTGGTTTGCTAACACGTGACGAACTATGTTTGTAAGGAACATTTTTTACCCGAGAGCTTTTTGCATCTGGAAATCGTGAAATCTGAATTTGCCGCTTGTCTCCTTTAAAAAAAAGACGCAGTTCCAGTAGGTGTTGATTGTCCTGTACAGATTTGGTAAGTGTGTAATCAGTGTTCTTTGTTTATGTTTATTCAGATGGCAAAGTTAGTAACGTCAGCAGCACTCTTTCAGTTTTTAAAGACATACCCTAAAGGATTTAGGTATTAACTTTACAGTACGTTAATATCACTACAATATTATGGACTGAAAGGTCTGCTGTAAATGCTGCTTAATCACCTTAATCAAACTATTACCATCGTGTAGGATTTTCGCCACATTTTGTGACAGGACAGTCTATACACACACGCCTGTTTGTATTCTCTGCACCTACCGAGTCTCTGTATCTACCGAGAAATGCAGTTTTTTTTCTCCCATACAGCATGAGGTATCAAAAATTGCATTAAAACATTAATCTTCCAGCAGTTCCTCACATCCAATATCTCATTTGTCACAGGGGGCATGCATGAAATGATTCTGAATGAAAGTGAAAGTGCCAAACTGCAGTTGAAGTCGACAAATTAAGAAACACCTGAAATTACATGAAACTCCAGAGAAAAAGTGGATAGTGCGGTGACGCAATGACGTTAATCGAATTATGTGCTACAACATGTAAAACAAGATCATGAAAGGAACATTTAAACTCATTCAAAAACCTTAATCATATTATTGTTTTATTCAGATTAAGCTAAATAATTCAATTACTGATGTCCATGTAAAAGTAGTCACTGTCTATCTCCCCTGCGTCTGTGTTTGTGCTGCCGCAGTGAAAATCAGCGGTAGTTTAGTACTGAAACTCCCCTTTTCATGCAAACCCTTCCCTCTTTCGCCACTCCACACTCTCACCTATACAAAGCTGGAAACACCCACTTTCCTGTCTTTTTTCAAACTAGAGGTGTGAAACCCTGCTGAGACGAGGGGTTGAGGGTGTTCATGGTCCTTTAAATAAAAGCTTCACAAACAGAAATTTCTATTTAAAAAGAGAGCCATTTAATAATTCTAGAAATGTACAACTTGCCTCTATTATTTTTTAAATTGCACCACTAGTTTATCATTTAAATATAATAGAAAAAAGAATGTACATGCATGTAACATCATAAAAACTTCATTAATAGGCAAAAAGTAACAAGAAATGTGGCATCTCTGTAACCTAAGGGATGAGGAAAATGATAAAAGCAAAATTCATTTGCTCTAGAGCTCCCCATTAACATCCTTGAAATATTCACGTCATAACTTAAAGAAGATAATGACTTAGCAGTCTGACGTAAAAAAAAAAAAGAAATCATAAGCCGTGCTTTCTGAATCACAGGCACGTTTTATTAGCATAAGCAATCTTGTTTAAGTTTTCAGCTGCTAATTAATTCAATTTAATGGAAGTTCTGCGCCGACAGGCCCTTAAATACAGCTTTCCTGTAACCGTATCCATGGTTACAAAAGCTAAGGCAAGGAAAACTCATTTCAGGAGGGAGTTCTGTGGGTCTGAGGTGTGAGTCTCTGTGTGTGCGGCAGATTGAAATTCCAGCCTTCAAAGGGAAAGACTAAAAGGAGCTTAAGGGGAAAAGAACATCACTAACCTCTGAGTCGTTCAGGGTGGCAAAGTTGTATAAGGGTCTCAACTAAATTACAGTAATACAGGCACAACCAAAATAAATGTGTGTAGGAAACAGAAGAGAAAGCAGTTGGCTTATACACCCCATAGACTGCAATAGTACAGCGTGATTTCTTTTGTGGCCTTAATCCTAGAATTACATTTCCCATTCATAGGTACAGTAAAAACATATTGGTTTAAAAGCCATAAGCCACAAATAGCGATGCAACGATATGGACTTTTTGGCTGATATCGATAACCGATAACTCCTAAGATTTGGAGGCCAATAACCGATACATTAAACGTGCATTGTAAAACCCAAAAAGTTAAGGCAACTCAAACCATTTGAGGAAACCGATTGCAACAAACCATTTAAGTTCAAAAACTAATCCTAATGCGTACTGTGAATCTGAGCACAGGAAAACCCAATAAATGAAGAGAACTTAAAACCAACTGAGTACTCCAAAACCCAATAAGTTAAAGCAACTCAAACCATTTGAGAAAACTGATTGCTACAAACCATTTGAGTTAAAAAAAATAAACGAATTTATACTAATACTGTGAACTTACTCCATTTAAGTTGAAGTAATGAGGTATTTAATTAATTCATTACCTTCAACACAGAGTTCAAAACTCTTTTCAAATAAGTAGAATTAACTTTCAGTCAATTTTGAGTTAACTACACTCATTTCCTTTGATAAAGTTGACTGTTGGGTTTAACAGTGTATAAATATTATATAATATAAATGTTATATTTGTATACAGTACACAATAGATTTTATTTTAAAAACTTCATAAAAGTTTAATCTGATCTTATGAACTGAATAGCCTAGACAAAGTAACAAAAGCAATAATTTCAAAATTGCAAGGTGATCGTATAGACCTATATTCACGATTTCCCATAAATCAGCACGCCAAAAATAAACTATTTCCGTTTCTTAGCATAGCAAATCAACATGCAACTTGACTTGCATAAAAATAATAGGTTAAATAACAAAATGGGATTTAATTAACAAACAAGTCAAATAAATATATTTTAAATTAAATGAAAATGTAAGGACGACAAACTGAAACCAGCTCAAACGTTCTTGAATAAAATGTGTTACAGTAATGTACAAGTTAACAAATATGTAATGTCCGAAAGAGCATTTCGAGAGGGGTTTTGAAAGTTCAGAGCCACCGTACAAGCAAAAAGCTAAATACAGATAGAAAATGCGGCATAAATTCGCCCAATTTGCCGTTTTAGATTCTTTTGAACACATGTAGGTGCTGCTTTTCAATCAGACAATGCTTCTATGTTCGTTCTTGCTGTCAATTGCGGGGAAAAATGATTGATGAAAGGTTTATGATAAAGCGAAGGGTTTGAAACTTAAACTGATTCGCACGCATGCAAAACAGAGTCAGATTTGTCCTCGGAGTCAGATTTTGATAAAACACTTGAGAATTGAGCACAGATGACTTTGACAAACACAGTGCATAATATAAAGACTTCAAACCAAAATAAACAATGACACTATCAAACATATTTGCAATAAGAAATATGGTAACGGAGTTATTAACGCACAGCAATACCACACAAAGAAATGACGGACTTTGAAGGAATAAACAATATGAGGAAAGCTTCGTTATAGTGCACTGGACAAGTCTGAACAAGTTCGACACACGGCTGCAGTTCTGTACAATTACGCAATCTATCAGCTTAAAGATATCGGCCTAATTTTGAGCATTAAGCATTTATTGGCCGATAACGATTTGGCCGCTGATATATCGTGCATCCCAAGCCACAAACCAAACCAACTACAAATGTGGATATTTATATATATATATTTTTATTATTTTTATTTATTTATTATTTATTTGATAGGACAGTAGAGAGTATAGACAGGAAAGCATGGGGAGCAGAGAGAGGGGAGGGCATAGGACCACGAGGCGGAATCGAACTCAGGTCACCGTGAGCACTGGAGTGCATATGTCGACGCACTAACCACTACACCACTGGCGCAGACTCAGGGTGGATATATTTTTATTTGTAGCAAAAGTTATTTGATAATTAGACAAAACGTGCAAGACTCACAATATTAAACACCAAAAACTATTGATTTAAGATTTAAATAATGTGCATATACAAATATGTATTAATTCGCAATACTAAAGTAGCTTGTTGGTCTTTCCATTGTTTAAGTAGTTAAGTACACAGTATTACACCTTTAACAAACTGATGCCTTTAAGAAAAGGATAAACCATTGATTAACAGCCTCACAGCCAACAGCAGGTTTGTTATTATAAGTTAGACTATTACAATTAGAAAAAAACTCTATCTGGACTGGAGGAAAACATTTCAGGAACTGGACTAGAACACTACAGCTGTGGTGAGCTTTGCACTATGATTGTTTGATGGTCATTTATGGGAATGCTACTTGTAAGTGCAATTATGTGTGGGAATTCTGGGAAAGCAAATAGGGCACTGGGTCACGTTAATGGCTGGATTTTGGCACTCAAGTGTTTTGTGTGCATGTAGCTGGAATCGCGACACTTTAACCTTGAATATCTCAGGTTTCCAGTGCTCGTGCCGACTATAAAATGGTTCTTTCATTCCAGACAGCCTGACAAGCTTTCCCTCTGGAACATATACAGTCTCCTCTTACGTGCTTTGTGTAATCACATGGTTTTCTTGCTCTTGCGCACTGTTTCCTGCATTTCTTTCTTGTTTAAAGAACCTTTGCACTCATGGCTTGGGATCCAATGAATGCAAGGTCCTAAAGGAATAAGCAGTGCTTTTTTTCATCCAAAAATGACTGCAGGGAAATGCAATTATCAAATTGACCTAAATGTGCCATTTTGAGTAGAAAAACTGAAACTGCAGTTTCTCCTAAAACACTCAAACTTAAGATTTATTTTTTTTGCAGTGTAATTTCTCATTTCTAATCGAAATCGAATCACAATTGTGATTTGAAACGTTGCAATTAGGTAATTGCAAGAGGCTGCGATATGAAATATGTATTTAATTTCTCCCACCCAGAGCAAACAAGTGCATAGGGTCTGTGTGAGAAAGTCTTGCAAGCCAATTGAGTGCACACACTTTCGTTCTGCCCAATCAGAATTGCGCAACCTAACTATGCGCACCGCCCACAAAAAAAACAAACAAACAGGAGAGCACAGACGAGTGGGATGATGGCGTCTGCCGCTTGAGAAGAATTAATAGACAAACTAATATCAAAGGAAAAACAGGACATTGGTAATATGGGAATAATTAAATAAGTTTCAAAGTCACAAAAAAAAGAAAGTTTAATGTTTTGATAACTTCATGTGTATTTCGTGTGCATTCACGGCTCGCGATGCAGGTTTGTGCACCGTCTGCAGTGACAATGTAATGTACTATACAAATATAATTAGTCATTTAATTTTCATAGGACAGTTATAAATAGATGCAGAATTTTAAAGCAGTTTAATGATTTAAATGCTTCTTATTGGATATTACGTCATTCAATGCAACTATACGCATGACCTTATGGAAAGCTTACGACCTACTAACTACAGTTTGCTTTAAGAACATGTAACAAATTTAGTTACAAACTAGCTAGTAGTTCCAAAGCCCCTAGTGTGGACTTTATCTTTAATATAAGCTACAGAAAGACTCTTATCAGTCATATAAGTTTGTTAAGTGTTCTGTATTTTTATAATAATTATAATTTTTTTGTATAATAAGCTACACCATCTCCCTAATTTGAGTTCAACTTGTTTACAGAAAGGTAAGGTCATTTTATTTGTGCTTACTGTTTGCTCTAGAGATAAATGAGTGTTTTATTTATGAATTTTTAAAAACTAATTTAAATAAATGTTAGGTTAATATATTTTCAATTTATTTTAACTAACTCACACTGCATTTTAGCAGAAAGAAGGTATGATACAGAATATTGAGCTGAAGCTTGACTATAAAATTAAATCGCAAATCAAATCGCAATATCTGTCAATAAAATCGTGATTAGATATTTTCCCCAAATCGCACAGCCCTAATTTCTAATCTCCAATAGTTTTTTTTCTACAGTAAAACTGAATTACTATTATAAGATGTTTTCCCGTTGATGAGCTTCACTTACTGTAAAGTACGCAACCGTGTGATTGTGGCTCACTAACATCAGTGAACATGACGCATTGTTTGTTGCCAGTTGCAGCTGAATCATAACGTTAAGAAAGCCCAGATAAGTTTATATATGCTTCTATAACCAATCTTCCTCTCCTCACACCAATTTCTATGATCTCTTAGACACATGTACCGCTCGCTGCCCTAGAGCTCTCACCATCAGGTAGCTGTGTATCCTGCCATTATTGATCACAGAGTCCCATCTCCTGCTACTAGAGTGGTGTGAAACACAGCTGCCCCAAGCTAATGATTATCCCAGCGGTGGTGGAACAGCCCTGTCACAGACTGTTCAAAGGTGCAGCAGAACTAAGCGGCCCTATCCGCAGAAAAGACTTTATGAACAAGGTCATAAATTCATAGTCATGTGTGAATGTCAGATTGCATTCACTCAAACTGAAGAGCAAACAAAAACATTAAAATGTTAAGGCTGAGGAGTCACTGTGAAGTTGAGGTGGTCGTAAAAGACTTGAGAACAACTTGAAGGAGAAGATCTCTGCTGAATTACCTTTCACTCACTTTCTCTCTCATTATGTGGGTGGATCTTTGAGGGCTGCAGCCGTATTCCTCTCTCTCTCTGAGGGTTTTCACAGTCTACTCACGTTATGCTGGCCCACAAAGAGTCTTTCTGTGGCAGGGCACAAAACTACAGGCCTGCGGAGCACGACATAATTACAGATCACAAAGCCCTCAGTACTGCAGGCCAGCCCCAGCTGCATTCTGCACCCTTTCCAACCCCAAACACACTCTCTCGCCATTCCCCTCTATACTGGCGGAAATCCCTCCCATCTTCTCTTTTACTTCACATTTCCTCCTCCTAGTAAAAACTAGGTCTCACTATCTGTCTAAATCATGCAACAAGAGTTTCAAGGATCTGTTAGTTCAAATGCTGATTGCACATTTCAACACTTTAGTTTGTTTGCTTATTCTGGACCAGAGCACTATACAGGTCTCATTTTTATAATAATATCTGACTCTCAACTCCTAACTCCAACTGCCTACACTGTCAAGAAATTACGTTCTTGCCAACGTAATTTATTTAGACGAAATTAAATTAACTTTTCTAGTTATCTTAACTTACAATCAAACAAACTAAAAAAAGTCAAACCTTGCATAACAGGAAAAAAAATTAGTTGAAATGTGAGAACTTGTTTTATTAAGCTAAAGTAACAAAAACAATTGTAGTCATGACTTTGTCATATTATTTTTTACTCTATACTCTATTGCCCTATCCAAATAAAAGGTGAAAACCCCTAAAAAAATTATATAAAAAAAAAAAACCTGGAGTGTTTCTGTAGGAAATAAAACTAAATCAATGCGTTTTAACTGCGTGTACAGGCTTAAAACATTTTCGATTATGTTTACAATTATAATTATGATAGTCCTCTAGAGACTCGATTGCCAAAAAAGCTCATCTTAATGCCAAATGTAAACACATCCTTTGATTCTAGGGGCTAAACTGAGTCAGAACATGCATAATTCAGTTTGGCTATTATGGATGCAACCAATTTTTGTCCACTGAATATTCTCTTTTGAAAAGCATTTTGAACCAAAAGAGTAAAACGGCCAAAAATATGAGCCAAAAAAGTTTATGCTGCCCAGCAATCTTTAGCATGTTGGTCTCCTTCCCACTGGAGTCATTGTATGAAGTGGAGCAGCTTCCACACCGGATGCTGAAAGCAATGCGCTATGAAACCCAGTAATATAATTGTGCCATTCAAAGGCCAGTTTGTTCCAGAATCGACCAAAGTGCAAGAGAAGCGAATGCCACAGTCAAAATAGCTTCGTTACTTTATTGACTTGTTTTTTTGTTAAATTTAAAAAGTCTTACAATTTTATAATTATATTATGTAATAAAATAATAAATAATTATTACAAAGCATTTTCGGCTGAAGTGCATTCAGACATTTTGTTTTCATTTTGGTGCATCCTTAATTGAATTGTCAGCAGGAATGAGCTGCCTTTACTGTGAGACATTTCATAAATTGTAAAAACAAAAGAGGAAATGAGCGATGCTAAATTAAATATCACAATTC